>NC_048896.1:71012305-71159609 GCF_011077185.1 Oxyura jamaicensis | reverse complement strand
TCTTCTTCTTCTTCTTCTTCTTCTTCTTTCTTCTTCTTCTTCTTCTTGTGGTGCTCTTACTAGTTGTGGTGGTTTTACCGTGCTAGGCAGTTGAACACCACAACCGCTCTCTCAGAAGGAAGGACTCTACAACACATTGTCTTCTGCTGGCACCAGTGTGGGGCCTTCTGGATGTAGGAACCTGCTCCTGGAGGTACTTCCCTGGGTATTGATTGCTTAGGCTTAAAATCGTACTGGAGAAATCAAAGCAGATGGCACTGCCTAGCGAGAATATCACCCACTGATAATGGTCTTTCAGATACTGTGAAATAAAGTTCAGTAAGGAGTCACTTTGTGAAATAGCTGAGATATCAAGAATTGAACATTTTTTTCTTTGCTATGAAAGAAATGTGTTTCTTGCCTGCTGAAGATAGAAGTTTGTTAGGTTGCCTTTGGGAGATAAATAAACACTCTCTGAGAATCTTCTAACAGGGGATATAAAGGAACTTTCATAATATTTAACCACTGCAAAATATGACTGCTACAAATATCTCTAAGATTTTTTCTGCTTTCTGATGCAATATCATCTTATCTTTTTACTTTACTTTTAAGTCCAGCATATATTTTTATCATATTCATTTGGTAGACAGAAACTTGTTTGCATTTTGAGGAGCAGTAAGTGTTACGCATTTCCTAAATCACTGCTTTCATATGAAAAATTCCCAGAAAAGGAAAATAACTCTCAGAAGTTGTCATTTACACAGACAGGGGAACTGAATCTCACAGAGACAATAAAAATTATCTGCTCCCAAGACCTTTGGGCTTAGGAATTCTTCAGTCTCTGAAAGCTACAGTTTGAAATGGGGACAACATGGCC
The DNA here is from genome assembly GCF_011077185.1 of Oxyura jamaicensis. Lineage (NCBI taxonomy): Eukaryota > Metazoa > Chordata > Aves > Anseriformes > Anatidae > Oxyura > Oxyura jamaicensis. The sequence continues at coordinate 71,158,753 of NC_048896.1, read as the reverse complement.
CATATACTTAATACAGGTGGAATAAACTTGATGGTGAAATCATTGTATTATTATTTCTTATTAGCATATTAACGCTGTTAATCAAACAGGTAATTTCAGTGTTTTTTAAACTTTTTTTTTTTTTTTTTGACTATGATCTATGGTATCTTCTCTGCATCTCTATTAATGTGAGAATTTCAGAACAGTTCTTCTGAGGAAATCAATGATCAGTTTAGATACGTGTCCTGTCTCTGGCACTAACAATTTTCAGATCCTTAGTGAAAAAAAAAAAAAAAAAAAAAAAAAAGACAAGAACAGGACAATTATACAGTGACACTTTCCCTGGTGTAACATTTCAGCTTTTAGCAATCTTCAGTTCAGGGACTTCCAGAGCCAGAGACTGCATCTGCAACAGCATGCTTAATTGTCTCTAGTAGACCTTTCTTCTTTGAATTAGTTTCAAAATTTATTTCCTGAGCCCATTTATAATCTGGCCTCTGCAACACGCTCTGGCAATGAGTTACTTTATTTAATTACACTCTGTATGATAAGTACACTTATTGGGTGTCCTTAGTCTTTCCATCATGAGAAACTATGAGAGGTCATAGAAAATTTCTGATCTAGTCATCTTTTTAATATCTTCTCTTTTCCAAGCAAAAGGATCCTAATTTAGTTCATCTCTTCTGATACAGAAGCTGCTGCATTTCTCTGGTCATCCTTGTAGCCTTTCTCCAGCCACTGAGTTATTTTGCAGATGAAATAACAAAAGCTGGAAACACCAAGGCTATAGGTAAATAAGTTTATTCTGTGACCTAATAATAGAAGGATTTTTTTTTCTTTCACTAATATATTTTACAATTTATTTCCTTGGTGGATTGCTATTGAGAATTGACCTGATATTTTTAAATCCACCTACAAGGGCTTAGAATTCTGTTCCCTGAATCATAATTGTCAATTTATAGTACATGATGGTGTACTTTGTTCACTTGAGGTACTTTTCTTTGCATTTAGCAATTTGCAGTCTGCTGTTTTTTGTTGTTTTTCCATTTTTATATAGTTATACAGTATTGTGAGAATAGAACATTTTGTTATACTTCTCAAAAGTTTAATTTCAGCATTAATTTAATTATTTTTGTGTTGCCTACAGACTTTGTAGTTTATGCAGTTAGTCCCATTTTCCAAAATATGTTCTATTAATACCTTGATCAGCACAGATCCCCAAACAAGCCTCTACAGTCTTTCACTCATCCTTTCTGGCACTGAGAAAGTCCGTATTTCATTCTTAACCTGATTGACACACCAAAACTGGTTGATATGATACAAACTTTATATCTACTTTTTACTGTTTTATTTGATGGCTAAATGATTTACAAATGAGCTATCATTACAGAATATGTTTTAAGTGATAGTACAAAATTCCAGGGAACAAATGGACACAATTAACTTTTAATAAATTCTGAATTAGTCTGTCTTGTTAAATATAAACTTTGGATTTGACCAGAGTCATAAAATAAGTTTAAATTCAGTTTTAGAATATATCTGCTTTGTTTTATATCTATGGCTGACAAGCATGAAATATATTTTATTTTTTCTCTTTAACCAGACAGAAAGCATTACTTGAATCTATAGCATGTAATTTTGTGCTGGAAACAGTTATATTTTGAGATTAATGAGGGAGAAAAGAACTTGTCAGTTTTAGGTTCAAATGCCTTGAGTTTATAAGATATTATGACATACTTAATTTGGATAATCACTTTTTTATACATGCATGCATGCGCATTTCATCTCTTGGCAAGGACAAATATTCCTTGTCCACCTCCAACAGATGCCTATTATACCTGTTCTTGCAGCATTTTTGTCCAATAAAAGACACTACATAATATCCCTTCAGAGCTTGATCTGAGACTTAGGCATCATTGCTTTTGAAAATTTTTTTCCTAAATCCAGACTAACACTTATTTTTTGTAAGGTGCTTTAATCACTTGTCTTATTACCAAAGGACTTCAATGAAAGTTGTCAATATTACCCTGATAAAATCTCTTCCAGAAATGATCTTTTTGTTCCTCTTTCAAGCTTTCTTAATTAAAAACAAAAATAAAAACTTTTTTTTGTGTGTGTGTGTTCTCCATACATTAAGTTTTCCAATTTGTCTATCCTTCTCTTAAAACTAATATAGTTCAAGTGTTATTTCATATCTTACTCTTGTTTGTATACACATAGTTGCATTTTTATGTTATTTATTTATTTATTTATTATGGTAGCATACTATTTTTACTGGATCCTTAAAACTTTGATCAGAGTAGTTTAGATGCACTCTTCACCCCATGCTATCAATTACCACTCATCAAATGACAAAATTGAGAGGTGGCATAACACTACGTGAAGGTAGAAATACTAATTTATCATCCCAAACTGGGTGTAGATGTGCTAACCTTAGAAGAATTAAAAGGAATTCAAGCTGTGCTTGAAAATATCTTAATCAGTTTTGTACAGAATCAAAACACAGAATTTATTTAAGCTTATTTTTAAAATGTGTTAATTGAATTTATTTTACATAACTATAATTTAGAGCTATTTTTTTTTCTTTCATTTGCAGTCAATTAGGAAAAAACATGTATTCTTTTGTTTTTGCAAGAAAACCTCCCAGTGCTAAAGGAACTTTTTAAAAATATATAAATATATTCTTTTTCCAGATGCACTCACAAAATATTGTTGAATAAAACCAGATGCTGAATATGCTGGATCTGATAACTATCTTCAATATGTATTTTTATTTCTTAGTTTATATGTTCTCTTGCTTCACCTTTAAGTTTCTTCTACTTTCCCTTACTTGTTTTTAGCAAGCTTAATTGTCGATATAATTTGTTTTCTATTGTTACAGTTTCTTTTAATGGCTTTGTCTGGCAAACATTGTTGATATATTCTGGACTGATAAAAGATATATATCTGTACTGATGGGAAACATTCATAACAGTTAATGTAGGTCATGAAAATAAGTTATGGTAGCAAGGAAGACATTTTTATTATTTTAGCTAAACATTTTTGGATTATTATTAGGGACAGTAGCTGTCCCTAATAATCCTGAAATGAAGCTTAGGATTTTTTAAAAGTTGTCTCCTCTCCTTGCTTTCTTCCTCCTTGTTTTATTTTTTCAGGATTTTAATTCTAAGGTAGCCTGTTAATATACTTACTTGTACATAATTAATCCATTTCCTCACTTCAGTGAGAGCTGGAAATATACACTGGACAACTATAATTGTGAAATGTTATTCATTAATTTGCCCAATATTTCCAAATGTCTTATTGCTACTCTACAATCCTTATTTTTCTTACATTTTATAATGAAATCACACCCACAACTGTCAATAGGTGGTAATTCCAATTTAGGAGTAAGAAGTGTATAGACTAAAAATATTCCTGGGGACAATTGGAAATGCATTGGACAATGACACAGCCTCCAATCTGGGGAGATAAATGTGTGGTTCAGTGCATTAAAAATACCACCAATGGAGAATATACCAGTACTCATGTTCTGTTTCACTTCTATTAGATGGCACCATAGTTCATGTACCATCAAACCCAATACAAATCTATTTATTTTAGAAATGAAACATGCAAACATTCTCACAATCTATCTTCCATTCTGGCATTAGTCTAGCTGCTAGAGGAAATGTGTAACAGTAGAATTATAGGAATTATTAGAGATATATAATTTTGCAGTTATTTCTACTTTGAACCTTAATGTTGGTTATTGTTTTTACCCAGTACGGAAAGAGAAATTTACTTTGAAATATTTTTCTTTGAAAATGTATATTTTTCAAAAATTACTTTGAAATATATGAAACAAATAAGAATTTAGTAATCTATTCTTCTTTTCCATTTTAACATCAATACGATAAAAATGTCCAGAAAGCAAAATTCCCTTTGAGACATGCACATTAGTTTCATTTGTTCAGTCTGATCAGGAACAAAGGTCTGTGATGCCTGGGATCAACTGCATGCCATAAACAGTTGATAGTGAAAAGATCACTGGCACAAATAATCTGTGGAAAATTATCCATAGTGTGTATTACTGTGAAATATGGATTTCTATATTTAACTTTTTTTTTTTCATTATCATTTTATCTGTTAAAAGACTCTTTTTTTTTTTTTTTTTTTTTTTTTTACGTATTAAAGAATTTTGAATTTCCACTAATCACATTGTATTTGTTTTTGTTCTATCTGAACTTGTTGGTAAAATGTCAAAATCTGGCACTGATGTTTTGAACAAGAGAAAATAGAACAAAAATGATTTCTTCAAGGAATCTGTCAAAATATACAAAATATATGCTTACCATATTCACAGACACCCTGTGTAGATACCTACCTTTGCTAGCTTCTTGACCCAATCTTATTCCCAGTAAATGCTAAAGGCTGACAAAAGTCCAACTGAACAGCTGCCATATATCTTCTCTTCTAGTTATTTAAAGTTCATCATTTAAAAAATGATCAGGATGAGACTTTTAGCATATTCTTTAAAGATCTTTCACTATCCTCCTTACAAGCTACATTAGAAACTTGGGACATGTCTGGGTTTAAAAAAAAATGCCTTTTACTTTAGAGAAGATAAAGGATCCGTGGAGTGTGTATAAACATGAGTGTAATGATCCAGTTTTTTTTTGTGTGTGCACATGCATGATAAGAGTTGAATGTGATGTGAATTCTCCCCTGTTAAGTAGTCAGGGCTTTTCACTTCTCCTGCTTATAGTCATATTACATGGCAGGGAAAGCAATTCTGTACCTGCATTTGTTCTGTTTCTGCAGAAAGGCATACATTTTTGCTATGCTAACGTTGCTATGGCAATGTTGAACTGATGTTTTCTTCTGGTATAATTCCTCATACCACACACATGCATGTCTGTCAATAAGTTTGTTCCTGAATTTGACAGCCTGGCCAAAGGTTCATCTCAAGAACTCCTGCAATGACTTGCCATAACAAAAACAGCTCTGCCATTGCTGCAAGATGTTTAAATGCAGGCATAAGAGTGAAATTTGCTTGGCAAGCAAAATTGGAGAGACCCAAAGGAGGTATTCTCACCAAATTGTGTAGAACAATCTTTACTGAGAATTTTGCTTCTTGCCTCCTGTGCAACAGTTCTGGTCCTGATGTTATCCAACTGTTGTAACTAAGAAGCTACATGCAGACTAAGCTATCCTGTTAGATTCAAGCATGAAGCTGAATTCATTAGTTTATGCAGATTTCCCAATGCATGAGCTTCTGCAATGCCCTGACACAGGAGATAATGTGAAAAGGAGATGTCTGAAACACAGACACTCTTCATACTATCATTGTGACTTTTGCCATGTATTGAAAGTGACTTTAAAATGAGTTTTTACATGAAGATGTCTTCCCTCTCATAGCTGGGGTGCTCATTTCTTGGATTACAGAAAGCTGTAGTAAAGGTGGAGTAAAGAGGTATAAAAAGAAGTATTTGTTACAAAAAAAAAAAAAAAAAAAAAAAAAGAGTACATCTTTTTCCAGTTCTGTCAAAAGATTCTGGAAATCAACGGAAAAATCTATTGCCTTGAGCTGAATATGCATCACTGGGTTTTATGGCCTCTGTGTTTTTTCCTGCCCAGTTGTGTCTAATTAATGACAAAAGAAAGTGTTTTATGATTATGATGATGCAAAGGTTCTTTGGTTTGCTCAGACTTGTAATAAAGCTGTGTCTGCTGAGAGTGGAGAAAATGGATTAAATGACAAATGTTCTCATTCAATAGTACCTGAATTTGAATGACTTTGAGTTAACGTTGATAGTTAATATATATATATATATTTCAAAATGAATACTTATCATGCACAACCTGTAGTATTACTGTTATTGGACCTACTCCTGGTTGCCTGGAGCAGTAAAAGTATTTTGAGAGTAATGTCAAATGAGGAAGCTAAGCATTTTCTGTAGAGTTGGGATTCTATACAGTAGGGTTGGGAGGAAACAGAAACAAAATATTGCAGGGGGGAGAAAGGTGCTGCTAGACTGCTACATTACAAGTTCTGCTGGAAACACCTTCAAGACTGTAATTAGCCTTTGTAATATGTAGCAGTCCAGAAGGTATCCACATTTGTAAGTGAAACTTAATGGCTGTGTCCAAACACTTCTTTTACAAAATTCTTGGAGGTACCTTCAAAGCAGAATGAATGGATATACAAATACACAGCTAGAAAAACATTATCCACAGTGGTTGAGTCAATACCACATATCACCAAAGACCACCAAGATCTTATGCCACCTTTTTCCATTTTCCAATGTATCTGTACTATAAGATGAGGTGGGCTTTTTGGTACAGGCCGGATATCCAGCCCTTGGATTTGCTCAGCTGGTCATACTCTTACATTGCTATCAAAGCTCTTCTTTAATTTTGTACTCTCCTGATTAAATGCTACCAGCCTTTGTCACAAGGATTGCCAAGTACTGTAAATCTGACCAATAATCAGCTGTATCAGAACATAAGAAAATTCCACTCTGAGAAAGCCCCTTCCCATGCAATCATTACCCAACTGCCACGCGCTATTTTTAGTCTTGGCAATTATTGTACATATCCAAAGCTGCAACATGCTTCCACCTCCCCTTTCAGCATGTTCTGTCATTTGTGAAGAAGCATAAATGTTCTTTCAATGCAAATAATTGTCCTAGGATTATGTGGCCAGAGTGAGACAGGCCTTGGAAAATAAAGGTGATAAAGGTGATAGCTTTGGGGTTAGTGTCTGAACAAATCTTTTGCATCCATTCTTGCTCTGTGCAGGAGTCAGGCAATGCCCTCTATGTTGCTGTGTGTGGCAGATTCACTGGGTGAGCAGTTTGTAGAGCACACAGTGAAGCGGCGCTGGAGGAGCAGCCAAGGTTAATGGGAGAGAAAGTGACTTGCAATTGCAGTGGATATATCCTGTCAGATCTCTGGAAGAATCATAAAAGTTTGCAAATACCTATACTTCAGGCTTCCTAGAAGCTCAGACTTAAGCCAACTGCATGATTTAATAAGAAGGCATTTTCTGGTAGGTTCTCTGTTTTTTCTCCAGCATCCCGGTCTCCAGTGAGTGTCACTTGGAACCAAAATGCAAAACACTTTGTCCTTGGATCCAGAGTCACTCATGAGTGATATAGCCTTGTAGTGCCCATAGAGCAAAGTGACCCAGCCTGGGGCTGAAATGTGGTCCACAAGGCAGTTTTGACTCCAGCTTCTCATAAACCTTGGACAATGTTTCAAGATAGCCAATCATCTTGAATTTTTAATTAAATTAAATTAACTTCTGGTTCACATTCTTAACTGACTGCAAGACAACCAAGAACATGAAATCATTTGACAGGATGCTGGCCAATTATAATAAGTTACCTGTGTCAGTGATGCTAATATTCTTTTATTTACTTTGCATACTTAGAGATAATTGGAAGATGGAAACCATATGCAATGTCCACGGCATTTTCCTCTCAGTTTGCCTTCCAGATTTCCTAACAATTTTACAGCTACTGTTCCCTGTCTAGTCTTTCCACTTAGAATTATTTAATGTATAATATTATTGTGTTAATGGTGGTAGTTTTGACTGTTATTTGACACCTTAAATTTGGGAAAGGGTGTGACTAGTCTTGTTTTTTTGTTGGTTAGGGATGAGATGATATGAAGTCTATATGCAGTCTAGCTCTTTCTATTCCAGTTCAGCTCAGACAGAACAGAGGGAACTTAACCTTGGATTACATTGACCTGAGGTCAGTGTCCTAATTCTCAGTTTACTGAAAGCGGAAAAACTCTTTGCCCTTTTTCTAAGAGTATGCTTTAACTGGGTATGTTTTAACATAGTTGAGAGAGACTATTTCAGCTAAATACTACCTTATTTTTCAGTCTCTGAAAAAAAAATCCAATGGACTTTCCAATGACTAGAATTTAGGACAAGATAGTGACATTCCTCTTTCAAAATAAATATAAAGAATATCTTAATATTTATTTATACATAAGAAGAATCAAGGGATTTGATTAAATTATACAACTTCTCAAAGCATGGCATGAGGATAAGACAAATTATAAAATATGACATTTGGTAGTCCCTGAGTAAATAATGCCAGAGTAATAACCTCCACAATTTGGAATTCAGCCGATATTTTGGTGTTGTAAATTACATAAAATTAGAAGCAGGAACATGATTTTAGTTATTTACTCTGTACTGGCCTCTTCAGAACCTGATGCAAAATTGGAATCTTAATCAGCTTCCTTTATACAGCTATATATAATTCATAAAATTTTCCTTATCACAAAAAGCTCATTGTTTAAGTGTATGGCAAATAATCATATGAGTTTACAATGTGCCATGCAATAATGAAGTGATCATGCTTTATATCTTAGAGCTCAGAATAAGCAGTCAGATCAGGCATTCATTACCTGAGCTGCTTCACAGACACATAATCAAGAAATCTTTGACCAGAATTGAAAATGAGCTCAGTGGGAATAACAGAAACAAAGAAAAGAAGGAGGAAAATTAGGGTGTTAAGATTTGTTGATAATATTGACTAATTAGGTGTGCAGCTTGATGATATTATCCTGTTTATTAACCATATAAATAAGAATATTCAATGTTAGCAATTTCAGACAGCAACTTGCTGATTTCCATGTTCTGTGGTATCTTCCATGTAATACCACTTTCCATTGTTACAGCAATATTACCAGTGCTAATTTCATCCACTTCAAAATAAAAGAAAAACAAATTTCCATCCTTATATTTTTAAATTTATTTAAACATTGTGACACTATAAACAGACATTGAAGGCCTTTTTACCTGCCTTAAAAGAAAGAAAACGAACAGCAGACCAACAGATAGGAACCTCATTTGCAAACTCCTCTACCTACCTATGAACCTTTTGCCCCTCATTAAAGATTAGCTTATTTAGTAATCTCAAAGCAACAGCAGAGGACATTTTTGTGGAAATATATTTCCTACTGATTAACAACATTGATACCACTCAGAGAGCTGGGTCTTGTCTTAAATCATGCCATGCATTATTGTAAACATTTTTGTCAATCTACTGGTGAACAAATTATTATATATATTTTTTTATAATCATCATTTCCCAATACATTCAGGTAAAATTTTTAAAATTATAAGAGATATTATGTACGAGATGAGTTATTTCTCTTACTGAGTTTACAGAGTCCAAATCCCATTGGCCTTCTTGAATTTTGCACAGGGAGGTTTCCTGGCATATTTGACACTCCCTTTGGTGCCAGTAGGATGAAAGGGACAGTCTTTCTCCTGGCCATTTAATGAATTAACTTAAAGAGGGTCTGCAGAACATCAAGTTCCAATTAAACTTTCCAAATGGAGGTGAAGTACATATAGCTGCTGTGCATTTGGAGGTCTCTGGAACTGTTCACATTTGCTAGATCCTCCAGAATTGCAATATTTTCTCTCAGTCTGTATTCCAATCAGTGAGTACAGTAAGGGACTAATTTATCAGAATTTCTTAGTCATAGCCCCTCAGGTTTAGTCATAGCCTGTCAGCAGTCATAGCCCCTCAGGTCTCAATTGCTTTGTAGAACAAACATTGGTTCCAGTTGTGCACTCAGTGCCCACCATTCACTGTGCACACACATCAAAAGAGTAGGCAGGCTGGGGGATCAGCAAGTTCTAGAACTCTCCTGGGGCAAGGGAGGGTGAGCTCTTACACCGAAGTCTTGTCCTATGTAGAGCTCAGGATAGGCTGGGGCTGGCTGTGCTCCAGTGTGGTGCAAGCAGCAATGCTAAGTGTAGCTGTTCCCAAGAACAGAGGCGATGCTTGGGATGCCAGCTATGACCAGCAGTGTGGATGGAGAACACACAGATAACAAATCCACAGATATGCCAAGGTCCATATTTGATCTATTTCACTACAGGCTAACTTCTCATATAGTATCTTATTCCAGTTTGTTTGTGACAAGTTCACAGTTCTTTCCTAGCCCTCTGCTCTTGAAGATGGAGCTCTGTCTGGGGCAAGGTCTTACTTTGCACTGAGCCAAGAGCCTCCTTCCCAACACTCATGGCTGCTTGCCAGCCTTTTAGCTTCAGTTAGCAATACTGACAGGTTTGGATCAGACACTTGGATTTTAGCTGAATGTGAGGCTCCAAATGAGGTCCATTAAGCTGAGAACTAGCTGTTATCACGTCTTGAAGTTTTCTTGTACCAGTGCCAAATATGGATTAACTAGTTCATATGTATTTGCACATATCAGACTATACCTCAGAAGAAACAAAGGCATTGGGCTTCATTCAAAAAAAATTAGCTTTGGTACCTGTAGTTATACAGCCTGAGTGCATGTTGAGGTGCTATCTATCCACAACTTCTACTGGTGCAGAGGGACTTAAAGTGCTTTTTAACTTAAAAAATGAGACTAAAATAATTTAGGTGTTTAATCATGGATTTAGGTGCTTGTCTTTATTTTAGTATGATGTATTAGCATTTTCAAGGGGGGAATGAGAAACACACCATTTTTTCTGCTACATATAAAATACTCAGTTAATTAATAATAGAAATAGCTCTGAAGTAGAAGAAAGCCTTCTAGGCTAAAGTCCTGAAAGATTTGTGATGTAGTGTTGGCCATTTGTTCATGGCAAAAGCTAAAGTTGGCTGAACAATAAATGATATTACAGCACAACTTTACTCTTCTCTACCAGAAAATACACTTATCCCCAGACAACTGCAATTAGAGATTGCAAAGACATACGGCTCACTTAGCATTCGACTATCCTTTGTTTGGAGCCACATCTGTGGCTCTAAGAAACAAATCCCACAACATCAGGCAGGTCCAGAGTTTCCATGTACATCTTTCCCCAGAGGCAGGTCTTGCTAAATATTAAAGCACAAAGAGTTCATATTCTATCATGAATACCAGCATTAACAATTGTAGTTACGGGAAAGGAGCTGCTGTGATGGTTTTTCCCTTATCATATTTTTTGCTTTGCCAGTATCTGTGTCACAGCCTCCAAGGGAGGCACTCCTGGCTATTTTTCTTTTCTATCCCTTAGAGTTATTATTATGCAGCTCATTTAAGAATTCCAATGCCTTTATGCCCATGAAAAGTACTATGAGAATGACTGAAGTCCTGCAATTTTGAAGTCTTTTGTTCTGATATAAAATGGTTTAGGATCCACCTGCAGGCTAAAAATATTTGGATGTTTGTGAGCATGAATATTAGCTGACATAGCTTTACAAGGGTGTGGTTACTACTATCTACTTACAATTATAATTCTGTTTCTTATCTTCTATGCATGAGAGCAGGAAAACATGCTCCTTTATTATTAACATCAGAAAGAGAGAGGATCTCACATGATTATTTCCTGGTTTTGGTCTTTAAATTGGTCATCTGCCTTTTAGTATTCAGGTACCGCAGATGTCATGAAAGAATACATTTCAGGAGAAAATCATAAGTATCATAGCAACTTCATACTAAGATAGCAGAACATTTTAGAAGAACCTGTGAGAGCAGTAAAACCCATTGAACAGGTGCGCCATCATTAGAAACAAATAAAAAACCAGAAGGCAGGTGTTTTATTAATCATACTGGTTTACATGTCTCCTTTGTAAAAATAATGGCACATATGAGATACATTCCATCCCCAAGAGGACATCTGGCATTTTTTCTGCAGCATGATTACTTCCATGTACCATAATCTCAAATTATATATATAGATATATGCACTTTCTATTGTTTTATGGTAATTCATGTACATGCTTGTATTGGTTGATTCAATCCTTTCTTTGTTGATGGCAAGGCATTGTATGGGTATAGCCTATTTGTTTAGACTGGTGCACTAACATTAGCACTTTGTGCGCGTATATCTCTAAAGCCAAAGCATTATTCTCCTACCACAGGCAACAAAGTGACTGAATTTCAGAATGGCATTTTGCACCATTAGGAGGTAAATATAGTCTATAAACCTTCATTTTCCTCTGTTTATATATTTCTATGTAGAAACAGGGTTCCAGCGACAGAAGAAAAAACAATAACAAACCAACATACACTTCCCATGCTCTTTTATTGGGAGGGTGGAAGTAATTAGACTAAAATATTCCCTTTGAGCTAGATTATTCAGTTTGTTTGGTACTTTGTTCTCTGAAAGTCTTTCTGCTGTCAACAGTATTTAAGTAACATGCTGCTTAACATGAGTAAAAGTAATAGCATCTGGCTCACAAGATACATGTTTTAGATATCTCATTATTGTAAAAAGTACATAGTATAAAGTACATAAGTGGCAACTTGTAGGTGAGGTGTATAAAGAGGGGCACGGTACAGCCAGTGTGTTTGGATACCGCCATTCATTATACATGTGAACTGCTTTCTAGCAGTCATCCCTACAAAACCCGCTTGGTGTTGACTTTTTTACATTTTAGACATAAAAGACTGCACAAGTGGAAAACAATGAGTGATTTCACATTCAGAAATTAGGGATGACCAAAGTGGTATAGCCATGCAGGATTGGGCATGTGGACAAATAGTGCAAACCTGAATCAAACAGCCTAATGCAGCTGCAAACATGTCTGGAAGATGAGAAATACTCAGACTACATTAAATAGCAGCCTTGGGAGAGGTGAGAAAAATGTCCTGATTCATCGCTTTAACGTTGTTATAGGGAGAGGGCTTTATGGTTTTCAGAGGTTGTGTTGAGCACAAAATCTGTAAAGTCAGTCCTAGCACAGGTTAGCCCACTTGTATTATTTACAACCTTGGCATAATGAGAAAATATTCACAGTAGTGAAAAATCAGTTATCACTGGTGTGATTATATACAGTCCCAAATATGTTTAATGTTGGCATGGAAACTTAGTTCAGCTGCAGTTCCTATTATTTCTTATTTTCTTTTAAAAGTCTGCCTGCCAGCTGCTAGAGGTAGGTGAATCCACTGGGATACTTTCAGTGAAAGCTGTACAGGCTGACTAGTCCCAGGTCCAGCCAGTACCAAGGCCAAGCATGTGTTCCTGATGGCACCAAGTGGCCAAGGCAGAAAGAGGTGCCTCTGCTGGCACCCACACAAACACAAATGACACTCATGTATGCAATGATGGCCCCATCCTGTCCCTCCTGTCTGGTTGCTGGGGGATGTCAGTGCCTGGGACAATGCACAGACATGCAATAGAAGTGTCTCCAGAGGCCTGTGTTGGACACCTAGGTGAAGCAGCAGCAGCCCCTGGCAGTGCCTGGCCAGTCTCCTTTGCTTTTTTTCCCTTTTTTCCTCCCTTTTCCTGTGCTTTTTCCTCTCTGGTTTACCTTGATCCCTGCCTTTGATCCTTTCCCTAAAAGTCTCTCTCTTTTTTTTTTTTTTTTTTTTTTTTTTTTTTTTTTTACATTTCCACAATACACTTAAAACATCCCCAAACAAATTTTATGCGGTCCCCAAATTTCCTTCCACCTGCACTCCATAATAAGTCTCATAATTCTTTAGGCAATCACCCTGTAAGTCTGCCCAGCCATCTGGAGTGAGTTTCTTTGGTTGGCTCATCTTACCTGAGACAGGATGTTAGACAGAGGTCAGATGGCATATCTATTGAATTCTTCCCCAAGATTCTTGCTGATTTTCTCCCGCTTTGCTGACTGAGGTCTTTTACACTCAGCAGCCAAACTGTTCATCATCACACATGTTAAATATACAATGCTATTTGTTCATACAGAGATATGAATTTACCATTGACTTTAGTCAGATCTGGCTCTAGAAATTCTCATTTTTATATCTGTTGTGGTAGCAGGCAATTTTATTGTCAACACCTGCCTGCACTTACTAGAGAATTATTTACACTGAGAGTCTTAGCAGTGAAAGCAATGAAAAGGACATGGGTTTTTACCTTCAGCTGTTGAAAATTCTGGGAAATTCACATATTACCATGAAAAATTAAATGTTTGAAACTAATGGGAGTATACCTAAGAAAAAAAAAATCATTTTAAAATAAGAAAAAATAATCTTGTAATTTTTAATTTATATATATATAACAAAAACCTTAAATTTTCCCTCTCTCTCCCCCTCTTTTTTTTTTTTTTTTTTATTTGGTGTGTTTTTTAAATTTCTTCCTTTGAAATACCAAATGTGAAATGGTCAGTTCACTTATTTTAATACAATTAGATTTTAATCAAATCAATCATTAGTCTTCCAGTGGAATAACCTGGATCAGAATCCTACTAACCCAAAATTATTAGGCTTACATTCTTCTAAAAACTGACTCTGGAAGACAAACTGGCAGGGATAAAACAAGCAGCCAAAAAGAACGTCAAGAGAGTAGAATAGCAAAGGTTAAAAAGAGGTGAGGGTAGATACCTTGAGACATGTGGACATGTACCCTGCATGTGTTGAGACATAGCAGGCTGTCAATGTCATCTCTCAGCCAGTAGCAGGAGGTGGCTGCATGAGTCCTTTTTCCTCAGGACTCTCCTGTGCAGAGCCAAAGGGGCTGGGTCCTACCAATGTAGCGATGGAGGTGCGATAAGATGGTCAGAAACAGCCTAGAAACTGTCTAAGAAACTGTTTAAACCTTTTTTTAACAAACAAACAAACAAAACTCCATTTAAACCTTTCAGCTCAGGTTTCTGTGCAGCTTCCTTCCATTCTTTTAGTTAAGTCCTATAGGGTGCACAGGCTTGCCCAGAAGCCTGTTTCATCTCTTAGACATAACTTATCACTTGTGCAATGTAAGCTTAGTTACACTGATAGAAGGGATAAATCAATGAAAATATCACAGTGGAAAAACTGTATACCATACACCCAGCAAAGACCATATTTGAAGGTTGTTTCTCTCCTATACATGTGCAGTATTCCTTCTAGTATTTTCAAACTCACTGAAAGAAGCTAGTAGGGAAAAGTACACATCATTGAATGGAAAAAAAAAAAAAAAAAAAAGCAACAAAACCACGTACATAATGAGCATGTGAATTTGCAGTGAAGCAATTCTTTGAGCTTTGCAAATCTAAAATAGTTAGTTAGGCTTATCCATGTGTGAATTTAGCAAAGTTTTGAATTAATATAAGCTTTTGTGAAATCCATAAATCACCTGAAGTTGTATTTTTGTCAGTCTAGTTACCCCTGAACTCACAAACATGAGAAACAGAACTTATATATTAAATTGTATACAAAATATTGTGAAAACTGGTAAAGCATTATCTAGCTCTACAGCAAAAGAGATGATTTAAGCTTCAAATTTTCAGAGTGTAGTATATAAACTGAAAACATAATATTGTGTTTTTTTGGTTTGCTGTAATGATCTTTATTTAACAAATGGAAACTAATGCTGTGAAGAGATGAGTGAAAAGCTGTAATTAACTGCTGACAAGATGAACATTTATCCAGTTAAAATTTCCATGGGTGGTCAGTTAATCAGAGAAGGAAAAAATTGTAATGTAACTGGAGATGTCAAGTATCCTGAAAGAACTTTGCGAGTTTGGCTTTTCCATGTTTGAAAAATATTTAACTGCATTAAAAGGAAAAAAAAGGGTTGAGGAAAATGGCAAAGAAGACAAACCACCTTATAAAACATAGAAATAGTTTATATATAGATGAAAAACTGCAGTTAGCACCATAAAAAACCTTTTCTTTATCCTTGCGGACTGTGTTACGTGGATCATCTAAAATATATCTGGTGCACCATGGTCACCTATTGCTTTATGTCACCATTCAACAAGGCTCTGAAACGAAAATGTAATGCTGAAGATCAGTAAATCACAGAATTTAAAGTATGGGCTTGGATATGAAGTATTTTCACTCTAAATCCTCTGGGATCTTTAATCCCTTTATCTGCTCCTCCATCTGTAAATTAAGAACAACAGAAAAAGGCTTTTCTCTCTTCTGGTACATTTTAAGGAATCAATGTTTTCTGCTCACAAAGCACTTGATCATGTAAGACGCTCAGATATTAAAGTGATGTGAAAAGGGTAGGAATTCATGTTGACTGAAACAAAACTGAACCCGATAGATAAATCCACTGTATTTATTAGAAAATTTTCTGCAATACAGATGAAAAACATTTTTGATTATCTACCAATGTATTCATTCCACATTTATATGTATATCAATAATGTATAGTATAAAAGGTAAATTATTCTCTTCAAATAAACTGACACTTGTATTCATTCAGGATGTTTTTCAGATTTAAGTGGTATCTTTTTCTTTCTTAATCTTACTCATAATTTTCTCATGGTTAGCATGTATGTCACTATGTTTGAGTCTATTAAAAGTAGATCTTTATTTGTAAGACCTTTACAGTTTTACTGACACTTAAGCATCATGCTTCTGACTGGGGAGTAACGTATCTTTCTTCAATATTATGCCAAGTATGTTTTCCAACAGCCATAAGAGAATATTCAGAGTTCAACAGACATATCCATTTTGTGAAAAGGCTATAAAACAAATAGGACAGGTTTATATAAGACTATAGCTTCATAGGTGTGCTATTAAACAACAGCTAATCTTTGCTATATGTGATGCAGTTTTAATTAAGGGAATTAAATAATTCATAAAATGATAGAAACATAGAATATACTCAACAAGGATTGTTGAGTCCAATTCCTGGCTCCACACAGGAGAACCCCAAAATCAAACCATATATCTGAGAGCGTTGTCCAAAGGCTTCTCGAACTCTGGCAGGCTCAGAGCTGCAGCCAATGCCCTGGGGAGCCTGTCCCAGTGCCTGACCACCCTCTGGGTGCAGAACCTTTCCCTAACACCTAGCCTGACCCTCCCCTGTCCCAGCTCCATGCTGTTCCATCGGGTCCTGTCGCTGTCCCCAGAAAGCAGAACTCAGCACCTGCCCCTCCTCTTCCCTCATGGGGGAGCTGCAGGTCACCATGAGGCCTTTCAGCCTCCTCTGCTCTGGGCTGAACAAACCAAGGGACCTCAACCACTCCTCATATGTCTTGCTCTCTATACAATCATAAGTCACAAGTTCAGCAAAATTTAACGCCATGGAAATCTCTGAATGCTGCCAAAGTGGTCTCTGAAGCAGAGCAGAGTGTTTTCTACTGCCCTTTCTTTTGTAGTAGGGTCTGGGGAACAGGTTGGGGAAGATTATGCGCAATGGTTAAAAAAAATATAAAAAAAGTAAAAAGAGACTCTAGGAAATATTATTCATGTTGCTTCAAAGGACTTTTCAATTTTGTGCCTGTGAGTTCTGGACCATAAAGAGAAAATGGACCATGAGCTGACAGGTAAGTAAGGGGAATAGCCCATGTGTAAACTGGAACACAAGAGATTCCATCTGAACATCAGGAAGCACTTCATTGTTCAGGTGATGGAGTATTGTCACAGGTTGCCAAGAGAGATTGTGGACTCTTTTGCCTTGGGGATCTTCAAAAGCTGTGTGGAAATGGTCCTGGTCAATCTGCTCTAGGAGGCCCTGCTTGAGCAGGGGTTTGGAACAGATGACCTCCAGAGGACCTTTCTAACTTTAACCATTCTATGATTCTATGGTTTTGTGAGTCTGTGAAAAGGGTTTGAATACAATAAACTAACTACAGAAGGCAGAGGCAATACCCCTTGGTAATTCCTCTCCGAGGAAAGAAAAGAAGAGGAAAACAACAACAACAAAAATACACAGGAATCACTCTGCCTTTCCAAGTGAGGCCAAGAGCTCTGCAGGGACTGTTAAAAGGAAGGTGTACGTGGACCTTGGACGTTAGCTGAATAAGGTCTCAGGGGACCAATATTGTAGGAAAAGCAACATCTTCAGTCTAAAAGCATCTGGCAAGCTGTAGAAGTGTGGAGCTTTGAGGACAGTAGCTGCAAGGAGAGCAGAGTATCCTTAGTTCTTCTGCTGAGCCTTCTTTCCATATTTCTTTCCATTCTTTACCATCAGAAGGATGCTTTGATGAAGACCACTTCCTATTTACTGTTTGAAGCAGGATACATTTAAAATAAGGTTCATGGGATGACCTCAACTGAACTTAGAGACCTTAGAGTTTTCATCATTGTTAGATGTGAAGACATTCATTATCAAAAATGTAAATTCACCTTATCAATAAATTTACATTTATTTCAATGTAAAATCAATTTTATATATAACACAGTTGGTACACTGTAATAAATTACATTTTCTATGTATTACAAGGTAAGACTGGTTCTTCCATGATTAGTATCTTGTTGAGTTTCAGCTTTAAATATTTACCTGTAATCAAAAGGTTTCTAATCAGATTAAAGCTTTCCATGTTCAATCTTATATACAAAATTATATATATGTGTATATATATATGATATTGATATATATATATATCAGTGAAACAAAGCCTCTTGTTTTCTCAAACATCTGTTGCACTTTTTTCCTTTTTTTTTTTTCTAATTTTCTTTTACTTACTAAATTTACTATTTTTTTTATCAACATTGAAATATAGCATTAAAATAGCCTAGCTTTTGATTAACTATTGTATGCCAATACACCTATAAATCTCAGACTACATGCACATTGTCAGCCTTCTGTTTTAGGAACATGGAAGCTGTGAGAGGCAGAATATCCTTGCAGCTAAGGTACTGATCTGGAAGAGAGAAGGCATTCAAATAAGAACATCTTCACAATTTTCCCTGTACTCAGATGAGCATTGTGTACATGTCTCTTCAACATAACTTTAAAGTGCTGCCCTGAAACATAACCAAGACTCAAGTCTAAGAATTCAAATCTCAGTCTAAGATGTATCTATATCATAGTGCTATGGGGCTTTGTCTGTAGAGAAATTTACATTATTTATCACATTATCTCTTCTCCTTAAATCTGCTAAGAAGAGTTGCTAAAACCCCTGTCTGTTATAATTTGGTTCATCAGGAAAACTTGCTTCCTAAGGTGATGGATGAGTAACATCATCTATGTTACTACAAGCTTGATGTTAGTTATAAAAAATTAAGTGGTGCACCACTGCAGCCTTACTCTTCCTCTTTGCAAATATTCTATGCAATAGAACTAATGATCTGGTAATATTCTTCTTTATTTTATTTTATTTTTTTTCAATCTATAAAGGCAAAGGTATCTTTGGAGTGGCAGTGAATTTTATTTACTGTGAGTTAAGAAAGTACAGTAATATACAATAATGCAGAATGAGAATAATACCTTAACATCTAAGATTATATTTTTACCCTTACTTTTATCCTGGAAGTAGAGCTCATACTTAAAAACTTTAAAATTTTCAAAGGATTATTTGTATCTTTGTTTATTCTTGCTTTAATATTCTGGGTAGATTCTAGTGCTGCTTTTCATTCAATCCATGCTCATTTGTTCCTGTGTTTGACTTTTATACAAATAATTTGCAGCTGCTAGCAATAGTCTCTTCAAAGTTGTGCTTCTGTCATTAAACATTTCTCTTTCCCTTCTTGTTTTGTAACATTGAAAGATCTCCTCCTCTGTCCTTCACCAAGATAATCTCATACAGTTTAATGAAGTTGAGACTTGTGTTTATTAGACAACCTAGCTTCAAGTATCATAACTATACTTCTACACAGTGACAGTTCTTAGTGATATTTTGCAAGGTGGAAAATGGGAATAGTGATGATAGTTCAGGCAGCTAAAGACATGCATTCTTCTTACAAATAATTCATTTATTGTTTCTCTGCTTATCTTGAATTCTTTTTGTAGCAAAGGTAGATAAGAACACAATGTAATTTGTTTGTAGTAGATTCTGCATTAGTTTCATGGTTAATGCTCTGATTTATTTATTTATTTATTTGTGTTCTGAAATGAATTACGTGATATTCATTGATAGCAATTAGAATCTTCTGCTGTCTGTGATCATTCTTTACCACATCATTTCAGAGATAAAATCATCAGGTACATCAAAACATTCATGTCTGAGGAAGTCAGCAAATACAGCAAGGCACTTTGCACATTTTTTGACCTCACATTTAGTATTTTGATATGAACAGAGTTTCTTAGCCACATTCTAAGAAGAATGAGTGATAAGTAATTTAGCATATGTCTCTCATGGCTCTAAGATTCTTCTTCTGTTTCTGTAATACAGCCTTTATTATGGAGCACCCAGAAGCATACTTTAAATTCAATGTATGTACATGTATGGAGATGTTCCACCCAAGAGGGTGGCATGGGGCTTGTGTCTCGTGGGTGATAAAATGTTGTAGTTGATATGTGATAGTGGCATAATTTCTAAGGATCCATTTCTTCCCACACAGGTATAAGAAGGAACCATCCACTCTTTCCAATTAGCCATGCCATTCCACGTGTCTTCTTTTCTTTTCATTTTCCTTGTTCTCTCCAGTTCTGAGCCCAACACTAACTTTAATGATGTGTATCCTCTGTTATAATGCAATATAATACTGTTTACCACAGAGCCTACCCAGTTCTGAGCTCTTCTGAGATCTCAATAGAGCTAAGTGAGCATTTTACCAAAATAGCAGAAGATACACATGAAAGGGAAGGCAGAAATTTAGCAGGTGTAAGGTGCAACAGTAAAGATTTTATTGATTTTGCACATAATTCCTGGAAAGAATAAGAAGACTTAGTCCCCATCCACCTGACAGATTTTTTCCTAACTTCACAAATTTTGTGATAATGGCAATTAACTTCTGCCCGCAACTACAGCTTTTCTAGAGCACCTCACATTTTCAGCTTTTGTTTTGGTCTCTGCTCCCCTCTGACTTAATCTCAGTCTAGGTTGTTTCTTTCTTTTGTGTGTGTGTGCGTGTGCAAGAGAAAGAGATTTATTTAATAATATTTAATAATAATTTATTTGTTTGTTTGTATATTATTTTGCATTAGTACAGTACCACTGTTGAGTCAACTGCAGATTCTCTCTGAATGCAAATCCACGACCTATGTGACACCACTACCAGTAGGACCCTGCCCCAATACCATTCACTACAGCGTTCTCAGGCCTCCTGTGAGTGATTCAGTAACTTTATTCCTTAAACTTTCTATAGTTCCTTAAGCAACTTTTATAACAATTTATTATTTTTTTTTAATTTCAGTGCCAAGGACCTATTCATGATATTTATAAAAACTAACATTTTAGTAGTATTTAAATTGTTATTCTATATGCATTTTCTGCTGTGTAGGTCAGTAAGGTTCTTGCAGTTGAGGAACCCAATATTTTATAATTCATTAGTGATCAAAAGAAAAAGCTATATTTTGAATTCAATGCTGGACACTTTATACTGGATATTTACCTCAGGGATTTATTTTACAATTTTTTACCTTTTCAAAAATGTTATTGGTTTTCAATTTTGAAGGATATATGTATATATAAAGTAATTATTTCTCACTGTGATTTTCATTCTGTATACTTTATCAAACATCAATTTTCTCTCTTTTAATTCTGAATGAAGCACAGTTGTTATTTTATAAAGCATGCAAAATAATTGAAAGAGGTGTAAGTTTTTTTTTTTTTTTTTTTTTTTTTTTTTTTTTCTGCTCTGGATTACTCTGCAAAGGGAATAATCATGCTGAAATATCACACCTCTGAGGTTTCAAACATACCATTAAAAAAAAAAAAGTACTGTGAAATATTGAGAATCATAACCACTGGCAATACAATAAATAAATACATAAATGCATAAATAAATAAGATAAAATATGCCCTAAGCTTACCGAAAGGAGCTCTTGTACATAAAATTTAGCAGAAAATGATGTGTCTGTAAGTTTTTTTTTGTTGTTGATATTGCCTTATTATTATTGTTATTATTTTTAAACACTGTAAGAAGCCTGGGGAGTTGCTGCCTCTATTATTCTCTGTCTATGTCATCCTTTTTTGATTTTCCTTTATTTGGGGTTCAAGAGGTGGCAAATCTTCTTCATTCTTAATGCAAAAAAAAAAAAAAAAAAAAAAAAAAAAGTATTTTTCTAGCAATTGTTCAGTTTGTTCAGAATACAAGATTGCTAACATTTGCCTTCTTCCCCCTATCTAGCCCTTCTTAAAATCATCCAGGCAATGACATTCTTGCTATTGTTGTTGGCTACTGCTTTTGCTTCTTCTGAAGAGACCCCTTCTCGGGTTGACTTCTGGATTTCACCTTGCACTTCTTGCTTGTACATTCTATTTTGTTCAAACAGGAAAAGTAGAAAACACTTTCATTTTCCTTTTTTTTTTTTTTTTTTTTTGTCCTTTTCATGTTCTTTCAAGCTATGTATGATGGCTACATCCCTCTCTCTTACCTCAATCACACTTCATCTTCCTCTTCTTATAATGTTTGCCAACAACTGAGTATCCAGCTGAAAAAAAGATAAACATGCCATATGCATAAGAGCATAAGAGTAATTAAACATAGAACTAGGCTAATAGGGTGGTGCTTTGGTATTTACATTTATTTATTTGTTTGTTTATTTATTTCTTGACCACCAGGATAGAAACTTAGGGAAACTTGGCACAGACTCAAACATACCCCTCTGAAGATTCTACGATTTGGACCATGCTGTCAATTACCATGACAGGTCTCTTTGAAGGACTCTCATGAAACCTTCACAAAGACCACTGGGACAGCTTCTAAAGAACTTTAGTGTTATAAGTGATATTTCATTTCTCAGTCTTGAATATAAAGCTAATATCTGCTCTGACACCATGAAGGGCCCCTGAGCCAGTCTGTAGGACTTCAGTATGAAATAACTAGGGCAGGTAAGAGAAGTCCCTCCAGATCTGCATCAACAAGTGCCTCCAAAATCGATCCAGAGGGAAAAAACAAAGCACACAGCCAGTATACTCTAGTATGTTCACAGCCTCCAGTGATTTATGGATCAGAGACTTCTTGCTCCAGAGATAATATCTTCATATTCAACAGTCCTCAGTGGACTTTTCATCCCTGAATATGTTCTGTCATTTCTGAACCTGCGTACATTTAGTATATAAAATATCCCACAGAGGCTTTGCAGTTAGCAATCTTACTACATGGAGCAATGTATCCTTACTTCGCTTTGAACCTACCTCATGCTGGTCTATTTGATGGCCATTAATTTGCATATTGAAAGATATAGTGATTATGTCCCTACTTACCTTTTCAATATCTCTTATGATTTTGTGAACCTCTGCTATATTTCTCTCAAGCAGTTGCTCTTTTACAGTCTGAAGGGTCCTGGTCTCCATAAATTCAGTTTTCTTACACAAAAGTCTTTCCATGTCTCTAAGTACTTTAAGTATACATCTTTTTTTTTTTTTTTTTTTTTTTTTTCTTCCCTTTATTTTCCCCAGGTCTGCTATGTCCTCAGGAAAACAGAACAATTTTCAACATACAGGACATCACACATAAGTATAGTCTTTTCCCTAAATTTCCAGAAATTCCTAAAAAACTATTTTTTTATTTTTATTTTTGCTACTGAGAACTGAAATGAAATTTTCATAATTCTGTCAATTTCTCAATTTCTCATTTCTTGTGTATGTATTTTTTTTTTTTTTCCTTTGGATAATTTTTTTGCTCATGGAATTTTATCTGCCATTTTATCATTTCTTTGCTAGTAGCACTTGTTCTTCACTCTGAAGATATCAGAATCATTAAAAACCTTTTTTAACCTAACCATTACAAATGTTAGTGAAATTGACTAAATCTGTTTTCAGTTTTGAGTTCAGTCAGAGGAAACCCACCTATACAAATATATATATTTGTATATATATATTAAATGACGCCAAACCTCTGACATATAAGTCCACACATTGTGTTCTCCTAAAACGTCACTGAGCTGCAATGAGAAATAACATCATGCATACAGCTTAGCATCTGAGAAGTTTTTAAAAAAGTACAACCTCAAAGTTCAGTTTTTTGTTGTTGTTGTTGTTGTTGTTGTTGTTTTCTTTATTGCCCTGTAGTGGTTTAGCCCGGCTGGCAGCTAAACACCACACAGCCGTTCGCTCACCCTCCCCCCTCCCTCTCTGGGATGGGGGAGAGAAACGGGAAAGTGAAGCCTGTGAGTTGAGATAAAGACAGTTTATTAAGATAGAAAATAATAATGATAATAATAATAATATGTACAAACAAGTGATGCACAATGCAATTGCTCACCACCCGCTGACCGATGCCCAGCCCAACCCCGAGCAGCCGGCCCCCCACCCCGGCTAGCCACCCCTATATATTGTTTAGCATGACGTCAGATGGTATGGAATACCCCTTTGGCTAGTTTGGGTCAGCTGTCCTGGGTTTGTCCCCTCCCAGCTTTTGCTGCACCCCCAGCCTGCCCGCTGGCAGGACAGAGCGAGGAGCTGAAAAGTCCTTGGCATAGTGTAAGCATTGCTCTGCAGCAATTAAAACATCAGCATGTTATCAGCACTCTTCTCATCCTAATCCAAAACATAGCACCCTACCAGCTACTAGGAGGGAAAAATAACTGTCCTAACTGAAACCAGGACATGCCTGTTTAAGAAAGTATCATAAAAAGAAAAAAAAAATATTATGGAAAGGTTCATTAGTGACTGTGAGTAAATAACAGAGAATACTAAGGATTTAAAATTTATTTTCAGTATAACTCCAGCTTACCTGAAAGAAACACAGCAGGAATTCCCAGAGGCACTCAAGCTCTTGGGTTTCAGTGATTTTATGTCATATATTTGTCTAGCTTTAGAGCTACATACTTTTACTATATGAACTGCTTCTGAATGATACAGAAATTGACCAAGATGTAAGGACAGATATAAGCATTACTTAGTAATTTTCACATCAATACCTGGCTTGTGAAGCTGACTGTGACAGAGCTGATGAGAGCTTACTCATCAGTAAGTCAGAATGCTTCTGAATTAGAACAGCCTTTGCACTTTCCAGAAGTGCTTTCCAGGAATGCTTTTGTAAACATCTGTGAAAAATTAGAATAATTGATACAAATCTTGCTGTCAATTTTGCAGAAGTTTTCTTATTGACCACAGTGGACAGATGTAAGACATCATGAACAGTTTTTTTTTTTTTTCTAAATATATGTTCAGAACAGCTTTTATGTGTAAAACTTTTTTTTTTTTTTTTTTTTTTTTCCTTTTGGCAATCAATATGGATAAGACTGATAAATATGTCTGATACAGAAGCAGTAAAAATGTGCCATAGCTTTATTCTTATTCATTATGTAAGTCACTCAGTAGTGGTTTCCTATCATTATCATTCCACTCAAAGTGAATTCATTGTCTAGATTATTATTTTCAAGACTACATTAAGACAATAGTAAGAACATTCACAAACATAAACATTTTAAACTTCAAAAGTGTACTCTCATTTGTGACTGATGATGTATACCAAGGGAGATATCAGGCCTGTACAATATAACCGATGGCATATATAACAGAAAATAAGAGTTAATATTTGTCCAGTTCATATACTGCATGAGACAGCAAGACAGACAGACTATGGTTCAAATGCCATTTTCTCTTGAAGATTGCATAGGAGGGTTGTTTTCCTTATTTATGGAAAAAATTTAGAATTACATGTTATATTTTATTTGAATATAAAGCAAGACTGAAGCATTTCTTCACAAGGTAACAATTTCTATATTGTACCATTAAAAAGATATGAAATAATTTATCTTGTTATTAACAGTTACTTTAGGATAATAGTAAAGTCTACCTAGCTGCTATATATATTTTTTTTCCTGAGTCTTTTTTTTTTTTTTTTTTTTTCTTCAATGTTAGATCTTAAAATATGACCATCTGAACTTACAGGTACTGTAACTTATGAAGAATAATTTCTGAGCATAGTGAAGTATAATAAATTATTGATTACAAATTCTCATGTATCACTAAAAACATATCATAATGCACAATGCCTCCCAGAAATCTAATCTACCTCTATCTTTTTTTTTTTCTTTTTTTTTTTCTTTTTTTCTTTTCCTGAAAACTATATACCTCTGTAAGTCTGCTAAATGTTGTCGATAGTCTGATACTTTACAAAGAATTCAGCAGAGTCTAATTTCAGGAGAAATATTGTACATTGAGATATTTAGAAAACCTTATTATTTAGAAAGTTTGTATCAGAAAATTTCCTTTCTTAACATTCTCATTATATGATTAATTTTTGGTTTTGTTTCTTTTCAAAATAACTTGTGGAATTTACTTGCCTATTTGCATTTAAACGCAGTAGTAGAAAAACAATTTCTTAACTAAAGAAGCTTGGAAGAATTTCAGAAAGCTAATAAATATTGATTCTGTTATAATGAAGTTACAAATAAATTCCATTTGTAACTGTAGGGAGCTTTACAAATTGACTTAGGAAAAAAAAAATTTATCGAAATCGTTAGTATCATTAAGCTATTTCAAAGCTTATTTTAAATGAAAGTAGCAGAAATGCTTATCTTAGAGAAATACATGAGCAATGGCAAGGAATTGTCTAATATGCTCCTTCAAAAAAGGACTTTTTTAACTGCCTTTTTTTTTTTTTTTTTTTTTTTGAAATTATTCTTTCATCAGTCTCTGGAGAAATCTGTTCACAACCCATTTGGTAAGTGGATTCTTTTAGGGTCCTTGTTTCTTCTCAACTTCTGTGATGTACAGCTAGGCAGAGCTTTTAGGCTAAAGATATTGATTTTACTACATTGACTGAACCTGCATAAGGCATATGTTCTCCACCCTGCTATAAACATAACCATTTCTTTTTAAAGATAAATCATAATTACATTTTAATAGATACTTGTCTGAGACTGAAAGAAGTAAGTTTAAAATTGAAAGTTTTTGCTTACATTTTGAGCTGCCTAAAGCTGGTGTCTCTAATTTTTTACCCAAGACTCATGAGTAACTTTTTGTCTCACAAGCATAACTGCAGTAGACTATTTCCTCATATGGATGTTATTTCTTCTGTACAGACAAATTGATCTCTCAGTATTTCATTGCAAAAATTTACTCTGAGGTCACAATGAATGAACTCAGATTCTCTGTGGACCAGTAGAAATTAAAATATTATATATATATATATATTTGTTTCAATAACTATACTTTCAGAAAGATACTGCAGCTTGTGGTGCAATTACAAGGATTGCAGTTTGACCAAATATTTGACCCCAGGTGTTCTCATGTACCTTGTCTCCAACAGTGGTCAGTTGTAGATACCTACAGAATGGTTTTGAGAAACATGGCAAGTATAGAGTGATCTCTTCTACACCTATATAGCACATTTAGTGCCTTCCTGTGCTGCTGCATCCAGACTGTTTCATGCGTAATATTTCCTCCCAATGGGTCAATCTTCCTTGCTGATCTTTAATTTATTTATTTGTTTGTTTATTTATTTATTGTTTATTTATTTATTTGACATTTTAACACAGAGTTTCACAGTTTAAAGTACATTGTGCCAAAATGTCCCTCGTTGTGTCATTTAAATATGAAGTTTGCTAATTTCACTGGGTACCACCTGGCTGTTGTATCATAAGAAAGAGATTGACTGTATGCCCATTCTCTATAGGTCCTGTTGTCCCATTCCCAAGCTGAGGAGCCATAAGCTAGTTAGACTCATCCTAAAGGGTAAGTGAGAAAATGTTCCATATTTTTATCACCTTTCAGTAGCTTTATGCTGCTGCAGCAAGAGTGGTTAAGAGTGGTTAAGTGTTTCAAGACTGGTTAACTAAAGTTGGCATGACTTCATTGCAAAGTCAAAATGTAAAGGCTGTCCTACAAAACAAACAAACAAACAAACCAACAACTTTCTATGACTTAATGCTCATCTGCTCCAGTGAAGTTCTTGATATTGTTCTCCAAAGAATTTCAGGATGAGCTTAAATTCTAAGATCTTATTTTTGAAAATTATCTTCCATCCATGAGAATTCAGCCTTCTTTCTTTCTAGATGCATTAAGCCTGAAAAAATAGTACCTACAAAATGGAACTCAATCAGAACACATTCTGCTTCTAGAACCTACTATGTGCATACTGTCATATAATTAGTACTGGATTTAAAGTTCAATTCTAGTGAAAAGCTTCAGGCCATAGTTGCCACCTTCAAGGTCGCTTTGCCAGGAGTTGCAATTTACAGTGGTTATGGTTGGTGTTGGTTTGGCACTTAGGTGTCTGCAATCTTTCTACTAGAAACATAGAACTGAGCCTAAACATTCTTAATTCATTTAAACAACTTGTTCTTTTTAAGTCTCTGTGTTCTAATGTTAATTACAACTGTTTAATCATTATAATTGCTAAGAAGATACTTTATTTCTGATCTGATTTTTTTCTGGCTTCAGAAGCCATCCATATGCTTTTCTTGGTAAGATTCCCATCAGCACCAGTGTGTTATCAAATAAAGATAGTTAATCATTTAGTTATTTAACTATTTATTTATTTTATGCTGACCAAACAGACAATGCTGTACTGTATAATTTTTGTAACAATACACTTTCTGATTATTTCTATTTCCTTTTGTAAAAGTACCCTGATATCTTTTTTTTATTTTTTTTTTTTTTTAGTTTTTAAAATCTTTGAAAATCCAAACTAAGTATAACATTATTTCATGTCTTCACAATGCTGTGTGTGAAAGTTAATATCTTATTTATATTCACTGCTCCTCTTGTACATCCCAAAATCTCTTCAGATGCAACACAGCTCTGGAAATAATTCACTGGTTCAGTATGAGTCCTGTGTTCTTTTCACAATATTTAGGTTTTCCACTACTCAGGACTTTATGTAGATATAGCCAACATCACCATTACCGCAAGGGACATCACTACCCAAGGAGCTCATTTTGCTCCCTGTAAACATAGTTTGCAGTTCTTGTTTTCTGATATGTAACTTTATAATCAATTGTTTTTCAAAAACATTTAGACCCATCTAAAACCCATGAATTGAACTAACCTAATCTTTCATCTTGCTCTCAATTATTGCTGTGACTTATTAAGGTTATAAATAGTACTAGGTTTAGTATAGACCCATGGAAATATTTTAATTTGATATTTTTGAAGTTTTCTTACTGACAAACACTCCTGAGTTTTCGATTAACCATTTCTTAAACTCCTTTGCATTTATTGGTATTGGCCCAATGATAAGATTACATCAGACTATCATACAGCATGAAATCATGAAACTTGAAAAATTTCAGAAGTGTTATCTCCATAAAGCTATGCACATGAGACAAATTCTAGCCTTCCTGAGGGATGACATCATAGTATATGCAAGTATGTACATCACAGTGTTAGCATTAACCTCATTCTTGTCTGTTCAAAATAATTTAGGGGAATATCAACTTTTCAAGAGTATCACCGTCTACCATATTTCAATTCCTCCAGCCTTAATTTCCTGCACTTCATCTTAGGATGGAAGAAGGTTTTGTGTGCCTTTCTTCCAGCAGGTCTGTTTTCCTCCTCTCTGTTAATGTATTTTAAAAATGAATCACTAACAACTCATCTAAATGTTTCTCCAGTTACTTACAGTAAGTGCAGATGTGTTTGCCCGGAATGTGCTTTACATATAATCTATATGCCCCTCCAAAATCAGCAGATGATTTTGGCTTGAAATTCACAAAATTTTGTTTACTGCAAAATGGTTTTGGCTGAGACTTGACTGCAAAGCCTTGTAAAGTAAATATACTCTTTCCATTCACTAATAATCTCTGCTTGCCAGGCTCTAAGGTAAACATCTAGACTACAAACACCATTATTTAAATAGGAAAATTGTTCCTGATCTTTAATACTCCCAATGTTTAGATGTGAGAAATATTCCACCCGTTAACTTGTCAGAATAATATGCATTTAAAATGTGCTTGGAAATGTCTTTCTTTGTTCCCAGGCACTGAGGATTCACTGTTCCTAAGTGCACTGAATGCCTAGTAGCATTGCGTGAGAATTCTCCCACCAGATTATTAACAAAAATGAGAGAGCTCTTCTGAGGCCACCCCCAGAGAACAACATTTTGAATAAATAAATGTATTCTGAAACAAAATTTTCACATGCTTTGTCAATTATAATCTATCCTGCCCAAGATGGTGAGACAAATAGCAGTTTCTGTCATTTAATGACAACTTTATAAGCACACTTAATTTTTGAAATATGAATTTTGAGGTTATTACATTTATTATAAGTACTTGTGGTGGTAGCACAGCTTTTCTTGTTTCATTATATATGTATTATTTTATAAGACATATTTTGTTCAGTTTCAGCTTTCTGAGAAATTGATTGCAGGGAACAAAGCTGCCTTTGTTTAGTGCCTTGTCCTGTTTCCAATGAAATTAAGATTTGTCATCTCCCAATAACAGTAAGAAGAGTTGTGATCTTCCATTTTTAATAAGAAGTCAGAAACTGCTCAGAGGAAAAGTTGCAGAAACTATATATATATATATTTTTTTTTAAAGAGTATTCAAGCCACCTCCAAAATAGAGAATAAGAAAATATGCCAGGAGAAAAGTTTCTGCAAAAAGTAAATGTTCTATTTTCCATTTCATCGAATCATAGAATCATAGAATTTTGATTTGGGTTAGAAGCGACCTTAAAGATTGTCTTCTTCCATTTCCCCTACCATGGACAGGGGCACCTTCCACTAGAGAAGGTTGTCTAAAGGTCTATCCAACCTGGCCTTAAACACTTTTAGAGATGAGGCATCCACTGCTTCTCTGGGCAACCTGTTCCAGTGCCTCACCACCCTCTGAACTAAGAATTTCTTCAAAATTTCTAATCTAAATTTGCCTTCTTTTAGTTTAAAGTCATTACCCCTTGTCCTACCACTACAGACCCTTGTAAAAAGTGGAAAAAAGATTTCTCTAGCATGTTAAGTACAAAATTCACTAAAAATACACTGTCCTAAAAACTCTCAGAATCTTAACAACGTCAATATGAGTATTGATTTTTATGCTAATATAAACAAACGATCTAGTGTTGAATAACACTGTTGAATAAAAGCAGATACTAATATTTCACAGAAATCATCACCCAAAAGTGCTATTTAAATCTCTGAAAACTGTATAATGCAGTTGGCAACATCTATATCTCCATTATTAAGATGACCAGGAAAAGACTGAAGAGGTTTTGTTCCTCATAATGTGTAAAGAGACAATGAGGAGGTGCTCTTAATCTAAAACTTTTTACCCAAAACTCAGTTGGAAGAAATACTTGATGTATGGACAAGCAGAGTAATTTAGTAAAGGATACAAAGGAGAAATATGTACGAACAAGTTACTTTATTTAGCACAAGGAATTAGTGATACAAAAAGAGAAACTGGGTTTCTCATTTTTGTTTATTTATTATTTCCTACAGATTAGCTTGCTGAAAACCTCTGTTGCATGAAACAACAGAATAGCAGGAACCATCATTTTCAGCTATTTTTAAGGAAATAAAAAAAAATACATGATCTGTATCCCCAACAGAAGTGTTTTAAATTATGATCTCGATAAGATATTGTGAACAGACCAACCAAAACAGAGTTTTATCTCTGAGGTAAATGGACTGAAGCAGATGGAAGAAAGAAAAGGGAACTTTCCTAGAGGCAAAGTGTCTATGTCACCAGCTGTTACTGGGAGATAATGTGCAATGACAAGTCAGATACAGGATAAAATCCAGAAGCTTATAGTGTTTTTTTTTTTTTTTTTTTTTTTTTTTTTTTTCCCATGGTCTACAAGAGCAGCAGATTCTCTTAAACCTTTATCTTGTTCAAAGAAAGGACTCAAATTTACTATGGCCATTCACATGGCAATTCTTTCACAACTTTCATGAGACTGGAAAAAAATGCTTTTCAAGATCAACTTAAGTGTATTTTGTTGAAGCTTTATAGGTAATGGATGCATTATAGAAACATAAGCAAGACAAACTCCTTTGCTCATACTGTTTTTTGTCCTTTCTTCAAAATTTGAACAACTTTTAAAACAAAATTATGGTACTTAAAGAATTTTCTTGTATTTTTTTATACACCTATTAAAATGAGATGTTCTTTGACATCTCAATAATGTCATAATAATAAATATTAAAAGAACAGACTACAATAAGACCTCGGTACATCTGGGACTGCTGTGACTGCCTAAGGTTTACATTTTTTTAAACAGTAATAAGAAGGTTTCCACTGCTTCTTGAGAAGCGGTGAATGTTCTGTCTGTCAGTGCTAGGTTTTAAAAAGGTGTTTAGATAGCTGAAAGCTAAAAATTCAGTCTGCATTTTTCAGGAGTACCTAAGAGTTATGACTATCCCTGGAAGAAAATCCTGATATGTATATAATTATTCAAGCATCTGAATATTCCTAAGGTCTGCTGAAATGAAAAGTTTCACCAATCTGGAAAATTCCCAATTTGAGCAAAATAAATTTCTGAACATTTTCTTAAGGTTTAGTGAGCAATATTATGTACTAATACTTACCCAGTTATGTTTACACTTATTTTAATTACTTTTAAAAGAAAATTTCTATTAATTTCCTAAATAGAGATACAGAAATAGTGGGAAATGGAGATGGATGCAAGAAGTACCCTAATAACCATCTGCCTTTTGCCTGGGCTTCCCAGCAGGCTAGTGGGTTTCAGCTGCTTGTGAATTTTATCTGTTTACCTTCAGTTACATTATCACAGACCAATAGAGGGCCATGCAAATAGACTCGGAATGCTTGAGCAAGATTATATAATCATCTGGGCACATGGAGCTCACACAGTCTAGTAAACTGCTAGATTGACAGTTTAACTGAGACAGGCAAGAGCACTGTCAATGCAAATATGTCTGGGGGCAGAGGGATGCTCATATCACTGCTTTATACCTCTCATAAGATAATCCAGTATGTTACTGAGGAATACGCAGTGTTATGTACCTGCTTCTGTGTCGTGGTTCTTCATCTAAGATGAGCTTTAGGCTCAAATGCAAGCATTAGGATACACGGGGGTAGAAGACACAGCAAACAGCATTGTTTCCTTATTTCTTTGTGCTTTCATGTTTCACTGAATTTTGGAATCATGTGGCTCTGCTAATAGCACTTAAACAGTATATTAATTATGAAACAGCTGCTCATTATGCTAATAAGTAAAGTAGTCATGGCTGTCTTTTTTTTTTTTTTTTTTTTTTTTAAGAAGCCTGTTATTTTCTTCTGCTGATACAAAAGCCATTTATAAACAACAGTGAAGAGACCCAACTTTACAGATCCCTATTAAACTGGCCATGGGTTTAAATCTAAGGAAGCATCTTATACCAGTGCAAGTGCTGTTTCCATTTCATATGGTTTTCTTTAATTTGAAGAAGTGTGTTAATTTATTCATATTTTACATTAGTCACTACAAAAGCTCTTAGCCATTCCTTTTGTCTAACTCCTTGTGTGAACTCTGGAATGCGTGGAGAAGGGACAAATTTACAGTTATGCTCCTTGGGACTCTTGGGATCAAACAAATCCTTGTTTAACATGCTTATGTTAGCTTATTGGGAAGAGAAACTTTGCAGGTTATGTGCGGGTTGCACTTTTATTTTTTATTTTTTGGCTGTGGAAAGTAAGAAGGCAAGGAAATGTTGACAATATATTAGGTATGAATGCTACATCCTGTTTTTCCCTTGGTTCTTTTTAATTCTGTGCTGTGAATTGTGAGCCAACATTACTCAGAATTTTAAAATACCACAACAAAATAGGAACATATGTGAATTGCAGTTTGCACATCAGAAAAGTTACTAATTAGGCATCACATACAACTAATGAAATTATCTTAACTTTATATGACAACTGTGTTACAATTCACTTGTTCCACCCTTGAAAATTCTCAGTGGACAGAACTTATAATTTATTTATTTATTTATTCATTCATTCATTCATTCATTCAGTCATTCAGTCATTCATTCATTCCGGAACCCTTTTTACTAGAATATAATTTCTGAAGTTATAGCTACTAAAATTATAATGCTTTAGCAAGTATTCAAAATTGCAATATCCATAAGTCACACTTAGGGAAAACACAACTTTTCCTCGTGCATTTTCTCTACTCACTTATGTTCTGTCTAAATTACATATAAATGACTTGTTCAAGTGGATGGCATCCAGGACTCTTACAAGCTGTGAGGAGTTTTGTTTTGTAGATATTATTTATTTATTTATATTGGAGATCTTCTCTCAGGGATCACAGTGTTTTCAAAGAGCTGCAGCTCAAAGAAATTGCTAGAGATAGTTTTAATATGTTATTTGGGTCCATAGATACAGCAAAAGCTCACTTTCCACATGGTTAAAGTGACAGTAAAATCCCAGAGTTAAGCTTCCTATAAACAAACAAACAAACAAATAAATAAATAAATAGACAAATAAATGAAGCTCTTTCCTTTAAAATTACAGTTATCCTACATACAGATGCTATGTAATCTAGCTAATATCACATGCATTTTTCTTTTAAAATTAGATATTCTGCACACATTCTGGCTCTTAGAAAATGGTTGGTAAATTTGTGGTAAGTTTGCATAAGCATTTTTTCAGATGAATCGAGCCCTTGACTAAGATATTTTAATTACTATAATTTGAATTACTAATTCCAAGTTTTGAAAATGAGTTGAAGGTAGTATGTGATTAACTACTGCTAATGAAGCTGTTACCTGATTAAGTAGCATTTCATACTTGAAACTGATTATATCTAAATGCAAATCAAATTGTTTTGAATTGTCTTTTTATTTTTTTTCCCTGGATTTATAGTGTATATATATATTATATATATATATACATATATGTATATATATTTCTGTTCTGCACCTACAGTTATGACTATACTTTGCTATTTTTTTTTTTTTTTTAATTCTACTGGACATTTTTTGAATTCTAATATGAACTCAGAAAAGTTCTACTCCAAACTAGTAGACTAGTGTAGTCTCTATTCAGGTAATCAAAAATAATAATAATAAAAATATTTCCTGAAAAAACAGCCCCCAAAATTAATTTCAGTAAAATGGTGGTTAGTCACATTGCTAACAGTCATTCACCTTGCTTCACACAAATTGTACAGAAGTGCAGCGAAAGTCACACTGGAGGTATATGAAATTATTGATGAAGGTGGTTTGTTATGTTGTGGGATTCATTTGTTTAATTTAAATAACTGCTGGCTCTTTTTCACCATTTCTAGATTATTATTATTTATTTCTAATATAAATATTGTTAGAATATAAAAATTATGGAGCTGTGCTTTACCCAATAAAATGTGGAAAAAATACTGAGGTTCATTTTATAGTATCCTTTATTATTATGTATACTGATTGCAATATCCCTGACACAGGTCATCCTGCTGTTGTGCCAAGTTTTCTACAAACACTTGATAATGGACAGATCTGTCTCACAGGAATTATTGATTTAAATGTATAAGACAAGGACTGGGAAAAAGAAATGAAAAGTGTGTTTGGAGGGAAGGATGGGCAGAGTTGCTCATTCTTACAAGATGCTTTAAGGAGTTGACCAGTAGCTACCAGAGTAAAATCTTAAAGCCAATAAATCTAAGTTTTCATCCATTTTCTACCTTGTGTCTCTCTTCTATGTTTTAGGTTTCCCACTGCTTGTCATGATGACATTAAATATACAAAAACTTAATGGAAATCAAGTCTCGTGGGTTACATGTATTCTCATACTGTCTTTGGAAAGTTATTTTTTATCCACAACCATCCATCCTCTCTCCCTCTCTCCCTCCCTCTCTCTCTCACACACACACACATTCATGGTAGTACCTATTTGTCTTTCTGTTTCCTTTTAGTGTCAGAAATAATATTTTCAGCAACTGGGAATCTATATTCAGATTTCCCCATCTAACTGAGTCATTATTGACTTTATTGACTGAAGGCTTATATCATCACTCAGCATAACAGGGAATCCTAACCAACTACCAAAAAAGCATTCCAACATGAATTATGTTCTCTCATTTAGAATCAGTTCTGCCTTTAGAAGGCCAATGCTGAGTCTGAAAATTTGGAATTTATCATTAAATTTTAACACAAGTGAAAAAGCAAAGTCCCTAAAAAGAAAAATAACAAATTGACTTGTTTTCTCTATGGTTTTGAACAGAATTTTTCAAATACTTCTTAATCCTGACAAATCTAGCCAAAAGAACTAAAACAATAAAAAATGTATTTGGCTTTTTACTTCTGGTGTTTGCTTTATCCAATCCACTTCTGTAGGTTAGGAATTTGGATTAGCAGAAAAAAAAATGTTGAGAGCCCTAAACACATGCAATCTGAAGAAAAGTTGCAAATAGAATAGAAACACACTCTAAATAGTGATATTAAGGGAAAAGATTAAGTATATTAACTGAATGTGGTTAAACGAGAATATAGAAGCAGTGGAAAGACTTTTTTTATATCCTAAGCTTTTACTAGATATTTTAAACTTGAGACATATCTTAGGGAGAAACATTCACTGCAAATGCTTAATAGTTGATGCAACAGGAACACCAGACAAGTAACATGGAAAATATCCTGTGTGATTTGGTTGGTTTTAGTCTATCTATGGGAAAAATAAAAATAAAATTTAAAACCCATTCCTACTAATTGCCCCCAAAACCTGAAAAGATTAAGTGTTTTCCAATTAAATGCTTTGTCCTTCATAATAAGGACAAAAATATTCAAAAGAGAACACCTTCCTGAGATAGCTGGGGATGTCTGGCAACCGCTTCCTCCATGGCAGCCTGATATTTTCATTGCCATCTTGGCCTAAAATAATGGAGCTATCTGAAATAGTGATTAACTTAACTTTTGTTTATATCAAAGTTTTTATCAATATGCACCAAAAATAGAAGCCGAAAAAGAAAAGAAAAAAACAGTTTTGAAAAGGAGACATCATACAAAGAATAAAGAACTGTCCACAAAAGCAAAATTCATCCTAGCAATATTAATGACAGAAAACAGCCTACCTTTTATATCTCTTCTGGGCAAAGAGAGTATCAGTCCCAGCATTGCTGAAACAATTTATCATAGCAGTGTAGTTTCATCAGAGGGGAATGAAATCATCATGACTTTGTGTGGGCTTTGCAATTGAACGACCTACGGAGCTTCTGTGACTATTATAGCACTCAGGGACATTGCTAGCTTTTATACATCAGCCTGACTGTAATCATGAAAGATTGCTACAGGGAAAGATTTTCAGGAATAAAGACAATAATACTGGAAAGACCCATGCTGTCCATAAAATAAGATGGGCAAGCCTGTGCTAGGTGCTAACTGTACAGCTGTTTTGTAGCATACCCAATCCCAGTTACAGAAGATATAGAGAAAAAAAAACACTATCTCTGTCCATTACATTCGTGAAAAAGTTTATTTTTTCCTCCTAAAATGATTTCCAATTACACAGATAAGCTTCTGCATAATGTACTGCATCATAATTGTCTAAATAAACTGAAAATGAATAATAAATAAATAAATTACCTTTTATTTTTATACATTTGTAATCTCACATTCCACCTAGGGTGGGGGGTATTACTTCAATTAAGATGGTCAAAAGTTTTGCCAAAATGAGGCGAGAGTAATGCTGTATGATCTGAAAATTATATGTATACCTTAGGACTAATGTTGTATGGTCTGAAAATTATGCCAATACCTTGGGAGTGATATATGGTCTGAAAATTATGCCAATACCTTTGGTATTGGTTCTGGCATTGAGATTTACAGAGCTGTCTGGGGTAAGGCTTTTACCACTTACCATTGCTACAAGACAGCAAAATCAGTTCTGGATCAGTATACTAAAAACTCCTTTGAATAAACTGATTCAGAATAAATGACGTTAAATGGAGTTTTGTATCACATTATACATTTCTTTGACAAATCCATGTTTCTGTTCTTGTCTGCAAACAGGAACAGGACCCAAGGGAACATCATGAAATTGTGGGGAAGTTCAGGTTGTATGTTAGGAAAAGATTCTTCACTGAGAGAAGGCAGTTGGGTACTGGAACAGGCTCTCCAGGGCATTGTTGACAGCACCGAGCCTGCTGGGTTTCAAGAAACCTTTGGACAATGCTCTCAAAAATATGGTTTTATTTTTGGGTGATCCTGTGTGGAGCCAGGAGTTGGACTCAATGATACTTGTAGGTGCCTTACAACACAGTATAATTTATGATTCTATGTTTCTGTGGTCCCTGAACTCTTTAGTATTGAATCTTTTTTTTTTTGTTGTTTGTTTGTTTGTTTGTTTGTTTGTTTGTTTTTGCCATCTTTACTTATATTGCTATGTTCTGGTTGTAATTGAACCATTTCAGATTAAAATATTATGCAATAAGATTAAGGACAGAAGAACCTGAGCAATGCTTCCAGATAATTCTGAAAACTAGTCAGTGAGCATTTTCAAATGTTAGCAAGTTCTAAGAATATAGATTTTCTGCATAATAAGAACTTCCCAAGCTGGCTAAATTAGCCAGCAGCACAATGCACAGTGCACTATTTATTTTTGGAAGAGGAAGTGTGCTACAGGTCTTTACAAAGAACACACTGAAAAAAGACAGTATAAGCCTTGCGTATCTCATCTCTCAGATGTCCAATATATCTCCACTATCTGTTAAATAAGTATTAATAGTTTCTTACCTACCACATAACAATTTGCTGACATTTGATTTCAGTTAGACTTTATAGTTTCTGGACTTGGAAGCCACTTGAAGTTAACATGAGCTAATCAGTCTTATATGGAGCAAATAATGTATCACATAAATGACTAATAAATGCAAGAACGGGACAAAATCAATATGTTTGCTTAGATTAGCACTGTGTCCATTACTAATTCATGAAAATCATCAAAATACTTCACATTTTTTTCCAAAGAAAACATTGTGTGCATAAAATGACTTGGGTCTATGAAGCCAGAATTCTCAGGGAGCATTTGGTTTAGCAATAACAATAAGTTTAAAAATAAATAAATAAAACAAAGAGAGGATTTATAGAAGGCAGACTGGTTTCAAACCTATTTGAGAGCTGAATTACTAGAATGCATGTGTGTGATGTTGATTTTTCTAGGCGTGTGCATTGGAGAGAAGAGTCATGATCATTTCTTGTGATGTGAAAACAGAGATGATTGGAAAGTGACAGATATTGTACTTGTTTGTCTCATCTGTCCCCTTGGGTCAGCACTGAATTTCTCTTTTAGTGACATTCTAGAAAATCCATCACTTTATAATAGCACAGTTCACATGGTAGATACCCTGCAATTGAAGTGTTATTAATATATAAATACTTTCACAACATAATATGCTTTATAGCACCACACAGTGGGTCTTTAAACACCCTTCACTGACAATGCAAGCATTTTCAAACAATCTCACATGTAAGTTAATCACATTACCTACAATATAACAAAAAGTAAAAATCATACAGTAGAGTTTTCAGGAAGTTTACAGGAAATATATGCACCTGTTTTAGCTCTACTTACCCTTTTTTCCTTCTCCTAAGCCCCAATCTTTCCTGAACCTATGTTCACAGTATTGGAAGCGTTCTTCATTTTATTCAATTTTTCAGCTAATTGCAAGGTAGACACATTAAATATTGGAGTAACTTTCAGTGACTTGAAACAAATAGGTATCAATAGTGTTAAATATGAAATTGCATTTTGGAACTTATATGCTCCCAGAGTCACAAACCTTAATTAAATTTACTCTCTTCTGTATGAAGGGGGAGGGATGGGGGGGGAGGGAGCGAGGTTAGTCCTCTGATTTTAGGAAATCTGGTGAAGGATGCTGAGGTATTAATGAGTACAGTAAAAAATGGAATGTATTCCCAGTTCTGTTCTATGGCAAACTCTGGGAACTAAGATAACTATTTAAACTCTGTAAACTGAGATCTAGGATACCAGTTTAAACTCTGAGGTTTTGTTTGATTTTTTTTTTTTTTTTTTCCTCTGCCTTTTTTTCTTTAATGATTATATTAAAATATAAAATACCTATCTGTGAGTTTATTTGTGAGCTCCTAAACTCAACGGAAGAGTGTCTGGCAAATTTTATGGTCCTTTTCATACAGGAGAGTGGATTAGGTGGTCAAATAGTTTTTTCTACCCTTAAGATCTAAGAATATAGAAATAATTTTCTACTTTAAGAGATAGAAAAGTTTAATTTATTAACATTAGTGGAGCCTGTTCTGAACCTCAAATAGATTGAGAGAGAAATACAATCCATTATCTCAGTTAATGTAAAGTGGTGTTGACTAATTCAGGACACTGGTATTTCAGTGAAACAGGCACCAGTTAACCTAGAAATATCTCTCTGGGTATACTTGTGAAATAGGATGGATATAATCAAAGTGACACAGGATTTATAGTGGTAGAACAGAGAGGAAAGTAAGTCCTTTTCTATAGGCGGGAACAGAGTTAGGTGAATAATTCATAACAAGGCATTTATTTATTTATCATATTTATCTCTTTTTCTGTGCAAGTTTTTTCCGTATATGGGTCATTATTTTCTCCAATGTATTCATTATTCACTGTATTATTTCTCTGAGCAATTTCTGCTCTGAAGTTTGCCTGTTAGAAGTTTATTGCTAGCATTCCTTATTCAAAATTTGTGCTGTTCATCTTGGAAAAGTGTCACGTAGTATATTTTCAGTTGTTTGTTTGCTGATTGGTTGAGCATAATTCTTAAATTTCCAGTGTGACCCATGAATTAGAAACTTGCTTTCCAAGCTTACTATTTAAGATCATTTTTATGTTGCTGTGTTGATAAATAAACTCAATTCTTATAAGATCCATGAAGATGTCAGACAAAAGGGTGCAGCCATTTTATGTGTCTTAAAGTATCTGACATATTCTTATTGGATATTTTTAGGAGCTGGTATTTGCAAAACCCATTATAATTTTTTCTGCTCTAGCTTCATCTTGAAGTTGCAATTGAAATGCAAACAGCTCTAGGGAAAATCAGTCATTTGTCAGAGATGCACCACAACAATTGAGACAACAGTAACAACAGAATAATGGTATATTCTTCATATAACTATAATATTGTTAGCACACTTTCACCATTTTCTTGATATAATTTATCATTTAAGCTACATATTTGAGAAGACATTCTATTTACACTGTGACAGACTGTGTGTTCATCAAGATTATTTATAGAGATGTTTTCCCATTTCTAATGTTAATTTGTTGACATCTCTGGGAAAATTATCAGTAATAGGAAATTATATGCATTGCCCATTTGGCTTGGTGTTTTGTCTCATGCTGCCCAACGCAATAGTTTTCTGAAGGTGAAGGAAGCTTCTATTAGTAAATATATGATATACTACCCTTTAAATTCACTTGTCAGGTTGCATTTAGTCTGTTCCACTTCCTCCTCCATGCTGCTTGGTTTCAATAGGGAGTCAAGAAAAGCATTGGGTTAGTGGCCTCTTTCCCTCCATTTCAGATGTCAGGATTTCATGGACTTGTCAGCTGGATCTGGAAAGGTTAGCAGCTGGCAACTGAAATCCAAGATACACCTTTTGCACTGTTAGGAAGCAACATCTTCTAGTTTTGAGGAGCTTGTTACTTAGTCACTTCTCCAGCATCTCACTGGGAAACCAGCTTTTGATACCCCCAATAATAGTCCACAACAGTGCCAGTGTTCCAAAACATAATAAGAAAACAATTCTAAAAATAAGGAAAAAAACCCATAATTTTAATATTAGCTATTTTTCTATCATCATTGTGAATTAGTATCTGAATATGACCATTTGCAAAATTTGTGTTAATCACCTATGCATAAAATAACCCTTGTGGTTGTTAAAATAATATTTATATTTATTCCCAGAGAAAAACTCAAGTACTTTGTGGTGTGCAGTGCTGAAACAGTAGGACACACTGATATATAGCACTGAATATTCAATTATTTATTTGTTTGTTTGTTTGCTTGTTTTCCTGACCTACAGAGTTCTCTCTAGGTGTTGGTCTGGCATCACTGTCAAAGTAGGGAAAATGGAATTAAATTTTTTTATTTTTTTATTTTTTTATTTTTTCCTCCAGTATCTATTTTACTCTAAGTGATGTCAGTTCTTTCATCTCTGTCATCTGGTCAGCTCTCCACTCAGACGAGCTGTCTCAGTTCTCACTCCTGTAAAGCCTTTTGAAGGAACAAGCTCAAACAACAATCTGTGCTCTCTTATTTCATTCATCTTTCTGTACATTGATTTTATCCAGAGACCATTTCCTTCTCCTTTCTCTGACCCTCTTGACTGATGCCCACCCCTCACAGCTTGGTCTGTTCCACCTATTGGTTTCAAGGATACACAACCACTGGTGCACAACTATAAACTGCTTAGGTGTTTATGAAGATGTACTAGTAACTATCACCTAATGATCTCTACAGCTGGAGATAATTTTTCTTCAATTTGTGTAACGTACTTTAATGATACAGAATAAAACATAGCAACAGGTAAAAACATGTTAAGATCACACCAAAAAAAAACAGATGTTTATTCCAGAATTTACTTCCAAGAATGAGGTATTGTTTGCTTCAAATTAACTCATCATGAAAAGCCATTTTATGTATCTCAAGAGAATTCAAATATTTCCCCCTAAAGTCTTATGAAAATAGCTTAAATCTGGAATAAAATCTCTGATGAGTTTTAATCAGAAATAACCTTAGAAGGTTTACAGCAGAAAAAAATAATGTTACATTATATGTTATATATTGCTTTAACATCTAAGTTTAACATAGTGTTTACAGCTCTTCTTTTCAAGAACATTTTGTGGTTGTATGTATACTCCTGTGGAATATATATTTTATTTAATTTATCTAAAACAACAATATCTTTATCACTCATACCTAAAAATCATCTACTAAATTCAATTTAAAAAAATAAAATAAAAGTCTATATTCAATAGATAGATTCGGTAGAGAACAATCTCCCCTGACTGGAAATATACTATCTGAAGAAATGATAGTCGTAAGTAAAAACTATCAAAAAGTTCTGAAGGTCATCCAAATTGCTTTGATCTAGAAACAGCTTTAGAAACTTTACAGCCACAGGTCTTTCCCAAGTTCTTCCACAGAACAGAACTGAAAATGTGAATCTTTTAAGCAGACATCTTTTCTTCAATAAAGAAATTGATACAAGGACATGAGGGGTATATACTAAAGTGTATCTAAAGTTCATAAACACTTCTGGGATTAAAGCTGTCAAGAAGCTGCTGTGTAGAAGAATCAGAAATTTAGGCTTTTGACCTTTGTTCTGAATTGAAATTGAAATAGGAAATTTCAAAAAACTTCTGTGGAAAAGAATATTTAATATTAATAGACAGAAATGTTACTTACAAAAGCACTAAGTGTTCTTATTCTTTCTCCTTTTAATTTTATATATAAATGATACAAAAATATTTCAACTTGCAAGAAAAGGCTTTTCAAAATGTTGTATTTTAGGAATGTAACATTAGAATATTCTGCTAATGCTAGAAATGTCTTTATCTTGTGTAAAAGTATATTTCAGTAAAATATATGTTTGTAAAGTATTTCCATGGAAAACACTTTTTAAAGGGAAATTTGTTAGTCTTATATTGGTCTTCTTCAATTCAAAAATTTCTCCAGATTGGAAAAGGTACTTAAAGTGCCTTTAGAGTATGCACAAAGCAGAATTTAACATTAATAATAACAGGGACAGGCTAACCTTATTTTATTCTTTGCTAAGATCAGATCTATGTAATTCAGAGATTCACATACAATAGAATGCATGACAGGGATACCTCAATAGCTTATCTGCAATTGGTATCCGTCTTGTACAAAAACACCAATGTTGTTCAAGATGTGTTTACAAACAAAGGGCTTTTTATTCAGAGGCATGCGTGCAGAATTATCACAATGTTATGAACAGATAGCCTAAAAGTATTATATTGAAAAAAAAGTATATATCAAATATGAAAAACTCAGAACATATAAGTGAGATTGCAGTATTTTTCTCTCTACAGATGTGACATTTTGCTTTTATTTATTTAGACAAAAGCCATTAATGTTAAACTTCCTTTATCTTCCTTTATAATATTAATTGTATACACATTCAAATCATAATCCTTTGTAGAGAACTTGTCCTGTTAAATAAGAATCAAGTTTTCATTTGGTCATAAGCAGAACTGAAAGTATAAACAACTCCTTTTCAAATTTAAATTACCAAAGTATATTATGATATAGTTAAATATTTGATAGAAGTTGAAACAACAGGATGTCAGCTTATTTTAAAGTACTGTTTGTGAGATATCTAAATTCTTTCTGTCAAATCTGAACAAGTGTTCAGGCTGTGAATCATATACCTTAGTTAAAACTATGAATAAATAATGAAGTATTTCTGAGTATAAATGATAACTAGATGATCCAAGCTAATGTGTGTTGATTTGAAAATTTTGAAGACATTACTTCTGGTTTTAACTTTGTTTAAAGGAACTAAAAATGTATCCTACTTTTTAATAAATAAAATACTGTTTCTTTTGAATCATTTACTCTCCAAAATTCTACTTTTTCAATTTTATAGAACTCAAGATTTGCATTATTATTTTTTTTTATTGATCTTAACAGCCATTTTTTTCAGTCTCAATTGCCTGTATAATTGTATATTGACTTACTATTAAAAGATTTAAATTTTTTAAACTGTGAAAAGTTCTACATTTTCAGAATATATTGATATGTAAATCAGATAGAAGTGATTATATCATACTGTTTTCCTTCTACAAGTTTCTACCATTAATTGTATCCATGCAATATTCAAAAAAATGACTTTACTAGTGGGAAAATGAAATGTGAATGGTTAAACCATGCATCATGTTAATATGTAGTTATATGAAGTCTTGCTGAGAATTTAGGAAATTCTTTGATGGAGGCAAGAAGAAGAATTGTTGAAACAATGTATATCCAGTGACACTGGATATAAAAGTGAGATCTTAGGTGCTGTGTGATAAATGTGCTTACTCTGCAAATCAAATTCCTCTTATAATTTGTTTACTACCTTCGCACATTAATAATATTCCTAATTATTGGATAGTAAAATTCTCCTATTCACCTAGAGATATGA
This sequence comes from Oxyura jamaicensis, assembly GCF_011077185.1. Taxonomy (NCBI): domain Eukaryota; kingdom Metazoa; phylum Chordata; class Aves; order Anseriformes; family Anatidae; genus Oxyura; species Oxyura jamaicensis. The sequence continues at coordinate 71,114,041 of NC_048896.1, read as the reverse complement.
AATATATTCACGACAAAGCAGAATTCAGGAGAAGGCATGTTGGTACTTCTCAGCTAGTATACTGTTCAGCCAGGGGCAAGGGCACCAGCTGGAGGTGGAGGCAAGGTGGAGGTGTGCTGGAGGTGTGCATCAGGTTTCTATCTCCTTTGGAGAAGCCCAGGGGAAACAGAGCTGCCTGAGGTGCAAAAGCAGGGGCTGGGAGTGGACAGGGGCTCCAAGACACTTTCCTGAGGGGAGAGGAGAGGAACAGGGGAAGGTGCAAGAGGAAATCTAGAGGAATGGGAAGATATGGTAAAAAAAGCCATGTCCTCCACTGCAGACATCACAGAAAAGTCCCCCTTAGATGAATCAGTTGTGCCAAGATGCTGAGGGGGGGAGGGAAAGGAGACATCTTCCCTTGATGACAGCTCCCCATAGCCCCACCAGTTGCACAGGCTTCACTCACTTCCACTCACACTTCTTTCTTTCTTTAGTTCATTTTCCCACCTCATCAGAAGTGTTCTTTGGGCACTGGGCAAGCCCATTGGGAATTAAATGAAAATGAATAACCTGTGCCACAGGAGCTTACTTGTGGTGCTAACCATGTCTCTCATATGTAGCATTCACTACATAAAAATCTGATTGGTCATCAGCCCCCCCCCCCCCCCCCCCCCCCCCCCCCCCCCCCCCCCCCCCCCCCAATACAAGACAACCATAATGTATAGAAGCAAAATGTTATTTTTGCTGCTTAGAACCTACAATCACTATGACAAACAACACACATTTACTTAATATATGGTTTGACGTCCTTGCCCTTTGGCTAAGTGTTATCCTTGCAAAATCATTTCCTACTTATATAGCACTGTAAGTCTAACACAATACTACGTAAACACTTTCTATATGCATTATAGAAACTGCAGTGTGATTTGCCAATAATTTATGTTAAAGTATTTCAATTCCTGAGTGTTGGGATGAACTTTATTTTCTTTCCATTTGTTACATAAGTTCTCAGTAGTGCCTGAATGTTATGTGTATCTTAGGAACAGCATTAGGCAGCCAAGGGAAGGTGTCAGCTGAGGTTTGATTCCCAGGTCATCAAGAACAATTTTTCTTACGTCAAACATCTAAAAGAAATGACCTGTGGAGCTGGACTGGGACCAATTCCCATTTTTTTTTTTTTTTTTTTTTTTTTTTTTCAGTCTGGGATCAATGCCTAGCTTAGTTCAATGCTTTCAGAAACAGTGGGAAATTATAAGCCCAGTGCTTGCAAGTATTGTGAGACACTTAGGGTAGTGATTGTCCCTCTGTGCTCGGCTCTGGTGAGGCTGCACCTCGAGTACTGCGTTCAGTTTTGGGCCCCTCACTACAAGAAGGACATGGAGGTGCTCGAGCGAGTCCAGAGAAGGGCTACGAAGCTGGTGAGGGGTCTGGCGACCAAGTCTTACGAGGAGCGGCTGAGGGAGCTGGGCTTGTTCAGCCTGGAGAAAAGGAGGCTTAGGGGCAACCTTATCACACTCTCAGGTACCTTAAAGGAGGCTGTAGCGAGGTGGCGGTTGGTCTATTCTCCCATGTGCCTGGTGACAGGACAAGGGGAATGGGCTAAAGTTGTACCAGGGGAGGTTTAGGTTGGATATTAGGAAGAACTTGTTAGGCATTGGAGTAGGCTGCCCAGGGAAGTGGCTGAGTCACCATCCCTGGAGGTCTTTAAAAGACATTTAGATGTACAGCTTAGGGATATGGTTTAGTGGAGGACTTGTTATTGTTAGGTCAGAGGTTGGACCTCGTGATTGTGGAAGTCTCTTCCAATCTAGACGATTCTGTGATTCTGTGATGATACCTCTTAGTGACCAATTGCATTAGAAACAATGAAAAAATTATTTCTGTTACAGTTTACTGACTCCTACAATGGAAAGAGTGAGTGTAAGACCTCTATGTTCTGTACCTCAAAAAATAAACTATGTTATTAGAGATAGCAATGTGGGGAGGTATAGGTCATGTAGACATCCCACACCTTTGATCTCAGCCACATATTAAGATGTGGTATTACATTATATCATGGTTATCTTAGAGGAGAATCTACCCTAAAAGTCACAATTTTAATCTCAGACAAAAATAAATAGTGGCTCTCTTCTTACATAATTTTGCAATTTGTAACTATTTATAAAAATGCTTGCTTTAGGATAACATGTTTGTGCTAGCACATGTGAATCTAACTTTGCACCTCTCTGAAAAAAGTTGAATAGCAATAAAAGCTTGCTTAGTTGAGTAAAGAGCAGTAAGGTATCCTCAAAAAGAGATTGCTATGAAATATAAGAAAATTATTATTATTATTATTATTATTAATTTTAAAATGAGATGTCATTTGTGCTTTGCTTCCAGTATCTGACACAGCACCTTGCCCAGAGAAAAAACCTTCTTCTATTACCAACAACATGAAATACTGGTAAATAATGTGACATGGAAATACCTCTGCAGTCTAGCAAGAGAATGTGCATCTGAGAGTCTTTGGTCTCTTTGGATTCATTTGCAGTTCTTTCTTGCTGTAGTGTCTTGAACACAAAAATCTGAAGTATGCTTAGCACAACATTTGTGATGACTTTTAGCTATTTTATGATTGAAGTTACTTAGGCTTTCTTTTTCCCCTTTGCCTCAGCTTTTCTATTGTAATTAATAACTTTTCTCTAAAGCCGCATGTGAACAGAATGTAAAAATGCTCTGAATTTACATAGATAATATAGTCTTTATATTGTACGGTTTACTTTGTATGGTTTTAACCGCTACATCACAGTGAATGTTATATTCTGAAGCACACAATTACTTGCCAAAGTAGTTTAGCTTTTTTTTTTTTTTTTTTTTTTTTTTGGTAACTGCTTTGTACATTCAATACCATAATTGATTTTAAATGTGACTCAAAACATGCCACTGCTGTGGGCTTCTCTGTTCTAATATTTTTCAAATAGATTAAGTAATTTTATATTATTTAGTGGTATCCTGTTGCTTTTGAGAGAATAAATTTTGAAAGGCACGTCTCATCTCTACTAAGAACAATGTGCAGGGGAAAGGATCATTCCTGCACAGCGTATGACTGAAAATAATGTGATGCAGTCTACAAGTGAAGAACTAACCCAGACACCAAGTAAAGAAGCAACTGTAAATGAGCCTGACTTCAGGGAACAGAGCAGAAATGAAGGGGGAGAGTCTCTTCACACAGATGGAGTGGGAAAACAAAACAAAACAAACAAAAAAAAAAAACACCAAAAAAAACCCAACTGTTTTTCATGGAACAGGAAAATAAACTCTTAAGTAAGTGATTTGATGGGTCTGTGGAAAAGTCTGAGAAGGGATAGTACCTTTGTGCTGATGAAAAACAAACAAACAAACAAACAAAAACAAACAAACAAAAAACCACAGTTATTCCTGACCCTTCTGGGAAACAGATTGTATGTGAGGAAAGCTCTGACATTTCCTGCTGGAAGAATAATGTAATATGAGCTTGGGTGCACCACCTGCAATTGTGCGAACACATAGGAGTTGGAATGGGGAAGCCTTGGGGCAGATATCAGGAGGAGGTACAGCTTCAACAAGCAAAAAAAAATGCATTATGGGTGCACTGGTTGTGGTCACCTTTTGGTTATGTGACCTCCTCACCAAGGGCTCTGGATCAAGCTCCTCAATGTTCCCCACAGCTTGCAGGGGGGCTGCTGCTTCTCAGTTTGCCTGGGGACTGATGCTTTCAGCAGTCCCTCCTGGCTGATGAGCAGGGGCTGCTCCTGAAACTTAGGAGGGAGGGAAGCACTTAATCCCCTCTTCTTCATCTGCTTGGCTATTTGCACTGGTGCTCTGTGCTCTGTGTGGCAATAAATCAATCAAACTTCATGGAAAGTCTTGAGGTTATGCTGTCTTCCAAAGCAAAGCTCAAGGGCCTTGAGATGTGGCAATGTTAGTTAAATAATAGGAAAGTGGTTTCCTCTGCCAAAGCAAGCAACGCCTCTTTAATACCAAATTAAGCATGACTATTTTAATTTTTGTGGAAATAGCAGTACTTAGTGAGAAAACTGGAGGCAGATCCTGGAACAGTATTCTTGCAGTGATAATATCAGAAGATAGATGTTGACAAAGATGAACTGTATTCCACCTCTTTCCTTTTGGGTTTTAATATCGACTGAATGTTTCAGCGGAGAGACGGGATGCGAGAAAACACCCATACCTGCTTAGTCTCCTGCTATTTGCTTCAATGTGCATTTCACAGATACAGCTCATGAAGATGCAACTTCACTATCATGATTTGTGTAAATCTCTTGAAAACATAACATAATAACATTTAGATAAATAAAATTTCACTTACAGTGCTAGTAGCACATTCTTCATGTCTTTGTGCTTGTGCACTTGAGAGACATCACCATGAAGTTTAAGCATGGCTTTGCATTGCAGAACAGGAAAGTCAAACCTGCTGCTATCTTGTGAATAGTGAATATATATTTCTATGTACTGTGTTCCATAGGCTATTCAAACTGTTCATTTGCATAAAAATAGTTCATTTTTATGAATAAAAATGCGCTTGCTGCTTAAGTTGCTCTGTTAAGTCTTTAGATGTTCTGTATGTTACAATAGCCATTACTGTGAAAACTTTGCCACAACCATGGTTTAATTAAATGTGGGTGTCCTGGCTGTACCTTTTCTCTTTCCAAAAATTGCTGCTTTCAGGCAGAATTATTGTCTGTGCTGATTTAAGGCTGCAGTAAATATGGTGCTTGCTCAAGCTTGGCTGCTTGCAGGTTGTTTTTAAAAGTCAGCACCTTAGCTTCTCTCTTCTTATGTTACAGCAGTATGAGTGACCTGATGTTAAGTGCTCTAAAAAAAAAAAAAAAAAAAAAAAAAAAAAGTAGTTTTGAGTGTTTTCGTATTACATATTTCCATATTACATATGGCATTACTTTGTCTCTAACCTCCAAATCATTGAAGAAAAAAATTACATTAAACATAAACTATAAAAAGTGATTGACTAAAATGTGCAGAAACTATAGAACAAATCTGATTATCAAGGGGTAGATGATCTTTAACATACGCAATGCTATCTGGTGTATAAAATAGACTGAAGAAAAAACTACACCACTGTCAATATATTTTTGTTATAATTCTCTCAGGTGTACTGCTTAGAACTATGTCTTCAGAGGTGCATAACTTTTCCCATTTTTTGTGTACTTTGCGCCGTTAATAATTTATAGTGCATTCAAGGGATTATTTGTTTTTGTTGATAAATGGGGTCAAAGGACCTGTCTTTAAGTCTGATGATATTTTCTGATAGTCTGATGACATGTTCATAGGATATACTACTTTAAAGTTGTCTATCTGCCCTTATCTGTGTCACAACTGCAGCTACATTTCAAGGTGCAACCCACTTCAGGTATTCAAGTGTAATTCTTTCCTCTTTATTGAAAATAAGGAGAATTCACTTATGGACATCTGCCTTGAGCAGAACTTCAGACCTGCCCTCAACAACACTAAGATTATGTTTGATTTGGAAACTTACAAATCTGCCACTTTTCTCTACATCCAAACCAAAGTCAGAAACATGCTGTGCTCCAAAAAAAAAATACCTGTGTACTTGCATGCCTGTGTGTGTGGTCTTCACTCAGTGAAGAAAAATACAGTTTTACCTGTGTTTCTGACAATATATAATCATTACCAATAGATAGATTTATAGGTTTCTCCTTGACACCAAAACTTGAATGGGTACAAGGCCTCAGAGAAAACACCTGGTTTTGTACTAGACATAGAGCAATGTGTATTTTGCTACCTGTCCAGTTGCTTGCCAGAGGGTGGCAAAATATATCCTGCTGCTATCAATTTGCTGCAGCCATAGAGAGAATAGATTTTGTTGGCTGGCATCTTACTTACTTTTTTTTTTGATGTATCTTATGCATCTTAAATTATATTTCTAATTTTAATATTTTGATTGTTACTTTGACAATGATATTTCTATGCTACTTGATGCAGAAACAAGACTTCTGAAAGCTTTTGCTACTGACAAATTCCGTCTATGGAGTTTGAGAATGGGGAGGGACACAGAGGGATAACATGGTAAGATATTCATATTAACCTCTCCTTAAAGCTAGTTGTTTTCTGAGAAAAACATTGCCTTACAAGAGACATACTGCTCAGAAAAGCTCATGCTTCAAATCAAGCAGGAGGTTTGAATATGAGACATTTTAAAATTATAATCATGACCTAGTTGCTCAGTTTGTGTTTTGATGTATTTTTTGGAGCTCAGACACAGGGAAGGGAATTTACTATGTCTTGTCTAAAAGGTTCCTCATTGGCGTTTTTATTCTGAACTTTAGAAGCTGGTGGAAATTTGGAATTCTTAACAAAAATGCTGTTTAGAAAATGATTTAATATAAATTTACATGTTCCCCTGTTTCTTTAAGCAGATCTGTAGGTATTTGTATATATCAAGATACACCATTCATATCTTGAGAAGAGTTATTTTAGTCAAAACTCTCAACTGTGATTGACATCAGTACAATAATAGTTTCACAAAGCCAGGTGCTTTATACATACAACAGGAATCTACGCAGCTCTACTAGGACAAGGTTTAGTAGCAGGTCATTTTTGGAAAAAAAAAAAAAAAAAAAAAAGATATAATGCATTTTAACTAATGAATATTTAATGCTAAATACATAAACAGTCTGTGAAGCAGGGATCAGTTATTAATAACTTTTTTTCCAGTGAGTGCCTTCACTGAAGGGTCACCAGATCTTGTTCTTTCAAACACTTCTTGATCCCATAAGTCCTGAACTGCTTCCAACACAGTGTCAGAATATCAATAGGAACATGTAGGTCAGGGTATTTGCCCCATGCTGCTGGAAATATGGATCTGTCACTGAGATGAAATTGAACATGGATAAGTGCTATAAAAAGGGATGGGAAAAAAGCATTGCCACATACTCTTCCTTCTCACATCATTTAGAAGAAATAATAATTCATATGTGCACCTCTGAGTTTTTATGTCTTTCTGTCTGTCCTTCTGTCTTGAAAAGGGTAGTCAGGGCTGCAATGCTGAGCAAATTTCCTAGACTTTCAAAGGTGCTGAAAGTAATGCCTGGTACCAGACTTGCGACTCAAGATTAAAACTATGAGATCTTTCACCTGTAGAATCAGTTTGAATTCTCATCTTCCCAAGGCAAGTTTTTTTTTTTTTTTTTAATTTTATTTAATTTTATTTTATTTATTTATTTTTATTTATTTATCCAATAAGTCTAATTCAAAGACTTCTGAGATTAATCTAAATTGCTTCACTGATTGCAGTGCGCCTTTGATCTTTGTTCTGTACCTCCAAACATGACACTTAAGAACCTTTGTTAAGTCTATAATTAATATTGGTCTCTGCAAATCATTACAGATTATATGGTGTTCCCTCTGGACCACAGTATTTATTCATTTTAAGACTGATATTCCTAAAATGTTGTCTGTATTATAACTATGCTGGTATTTATTCAGGAGAAGAATATGTTGATTGAGGGACTGGTTGCTATTACTGAGCCTAAGTTCTGTGGGAAAGAATATTATTTCCCAGAGTCTCACGTAAGGTCTTTGCATAACAGTTGATTCTTGCCTCAGGATCCTCATAGTCTGGCATTAATTTCATATTTACTTTTCTATTTCTGATCATCTGTGTTTCACATCTTGAAAGCTGGATTGCAGTACACCACCTGTTATTCTTAAGAAAAAGTACTATAACGGAGTCCACAGAAAGGAGTGATTTTTATTTGATGTTTTCAAAACTGTAACTTAAACTCTATAATTTTTTAGAAAGAAATGAGAAAGAAATGTGTGACCAAAGCATACTTTTCCACTGTTACTTTCCCTCCCTCTTCCCTCTTTCCTGATGCTGAGGATTTGCCATGTAAAGATTTTTCACTTGGGAAATAAATTGTTTTATAATTTTGAATGCAGAGTATTAAGCTCTCCGTCTGTCTGAGTTTTGTTTGTTGCATATTAGATCTTTCCTCTTCACTTTCTTTGTCTTGGAGATTTTCTAGCATAACTTAGGGGAAAGGATTGGCAGCCTGCAAAGTAAGAGGGTTTTATGCTAACATTTCTCCCATTCCTCTGGTTCTCAGATATTTTAGTTAATCCTCTAGTTTAGTACTTGTTTCTTTGCCTCATGCAAAATGTCTACCTGAAAACCAATGTTTCCTTTTGCTAATAAATTTCTGTTTGTATTCTGTTCTCTTCTCTTGCCACATTTTTTCAACTGTTAAAAAAAAATCTGCCTTCAAACAAGTTTCACTCATCTTTCAAAGTCAAGAAATTAAATAGGACTCCTGTTAACATAGACTTGATGTTTTGACTTCTTACAGTCTTGATCACTTAATTTTCTGACAAACTGCAGAAAAGAAAAATTAGTCCACAGCTGTACATGTTCTAACGACTTTAATCCCTACTAGAATAAATGGTGGTCTAGCCCCACAGCAGTGCTCTCCTCTGAGAACAGTTTTCACAGCATTTCCTCATCAAACTACTGTTGTACTGTACTGTCAGTACTGCTCTTCAACAATTCTTTTTGCAGGAAAATGTGGTTAAGTTTTGTGAATTTTCTGGAGCATTTCTGCATATTTCTGAATCCTTTTTTAAACCCAGACTCAAAATGAAGACCAGGAAGAAAGCTCAGCTCTTGCTTTGAATTTGCCACACTAAAGCTGTGACAAAGCAAATGACAGTTCACTGGGAAGACATGCCGGATACTCAGTATCTGAGCTCTGTGATAATGTGAGAGGTGGCTGAGCAGAAGCCCTTATTTGTTGGGCTGTTCTACATGAAATAAGGTAGTTATTCTTAAATTTCACTTATTTTGTATATAGCAAATTAATCCTGTAACAGTGTAACAAACTAGTGAATAATGCTTTTCTGTATATAGAGTCCTTTCTGCATACTATATTATTCAGTGGCTAATCGCGAAAATCAGTGTTATGTTTTAGATACATAACTGCAGGAGGCGAATATATCAGTCCTTGGTTTTCTACCACCCTGCAAAACTTTTGTCAGGTTTTTTAGTAATCACTAATATGCAAATAGTAATGAGTAACTTTATTATTATTATTATTATTTTTTACTGATTTTGTCTTGTCTTTCTCCATATTAGTATCACTGAGTACATTAATATTAATACTGAGATGGACTGTTTGTACAGCATGTGGTATTAGAGATGTTAATCATGGCTATTCATCTAGAGGTTATGGTAGATAATCAGAAAAATGCTGATGAAGCATCTTCTGATATTACTCAAAGTTTTGTTCAGTAGATTTTATTGCTCCCATTCAGAGAAACTACCAAATAAATTATGTTCATGGTTTTAAGAGTGTAATGTTCCTGGATGTTAATTGATGCTCAGTTTAGGAACTAGTAAAGTATCTTCTTTATAAAGTGACCAAAGAGAAGGAGTGAATACCATTTTGTGAAGTGTTGATCAAAAAATCATTGATTCTTCTTACAGCAATTTTTATAAATTACAAATTAAAAGTGTAAAAAGTTCAGCAAGTATATCTTTGGGAATAATAAATAGGTCCTATTCTACATTGCTGGTAATGATAAGATGAGAAAAATGTATCCACTTAACAGTCATATCTGGGCAAAGAAAAACAGCTGGGAGAAGAGAAATGCATCATAGGTAGCAGTCAACATTCTTAATAGGACATTTTATCTTGTCTTTATCTTTATCTTTAGAAAGTAAAAAGCTAAAGTCAATTTTGTCACCATTTGGAAACATCCTGTGGTGTTCAGAAGAGCAGCTCTAATGTTATTTTCTCTTCATCATAAGAACCTACTTTAGTATGTCTTCTGGTCAACACTATTATTATTATTATTATTATTATTATTATTATTATTATTATTATTTAGGAGCATCTCCCTTATTTATGGTGATTAGGCATCTCATTAAAATCATTAAAATCAGGTTTTCCACAGAACACCTTTTTTTTTTTTTTTTTTTTCCTGAAGTTGTTTTGAAAATTAAGATGTACCTTCTTAGTGTCAAAAGGACATTTACACTTGTTTGGCTAGTCCTTGCTTCCTGACATACAGTGCTCTAGTTATTGCAAGCCTTGATGCACTTATGGGAAACTGATGACAGGAATGCTGTCATCTCAGGCAAAAACCACATACACTAAAATTTGGAAGGCTTATTTTTGTTCTATATTGAATTATTATATACTTGAAACTTTTTTTTTTTTTTTTTAATGAAGAATTTAAAATTAAATTAAAATTCTTCCCAGTAAAATCATGTTTATGTTCTGTGACTTTCAATGAAGCCACTGAGTGCTTTGGAAGATTCACTTATAAATCTGTTAAACACATCATTGTATTGTCTCATGTTATAGTCAAAAATTTAGTAGTAGCTGTTCTACTGTAATTTTTCCTCATAAAAACAGAGAGTTGAGGTATTTAGAGGAGACCTACTTTGTAATATTGTAATATTAATGCAAATTATTACTGAAGAACTGTCTACAGCTATTTTTACATCTGTTTCCTGTCAAGGAACAACTATTTATTTGTTTATTTATTTAATTCTGGTCTGTCAAAATGGACAGAGCAGTTGCAAGTAAAATGTTGTACTATCACATTATCATGTATACATGGGTTCCCAAGACAAAACAGACATGGACCTCTTAGACTGTGTCCAGAGGAGGGCCACGAAAAATGATTGGCAGCAGCATCTCTCCTATGTGGAAGATCTCCCTTCCAACCCAAACCATTCTGATCTATGAATCTACATATTCCAGAAGACCTCCATATTATTTCCTACAAAGAATCATATTACAAAAAGTAATGTGAAAGAAAACAAGAGAAAGGGAATAGAAAGTGAGAATGCTAAGAGGCTGTTTTTGACCTCTGTCTATAAAGCACATATAAAGTGCTTTACACTCTGGATAACTGAAGTATGATCTTTCTCTATGTGAGATGTCATTACTGTCCCTGGAGCTAGAACTTAAAAATACACATGAAAAATGCAGAGTAGATCACACAAAAAGCCATTCCCCCTTCCCCTTCCTCTTCTCTTCCCTTTTCTCACAGATAATTTCTGGTTTCACACCAGAAACACAGTGCAGGGTATTGCAGATGGAATATGTTCAATAAATCTGTAGGCTGGAAATTATGGGAGTAAGCCCAAATTTTATCCTTCTTCCATCTTGACTTTCAATACTTGCAGAATTGCCTTTAGCTATTGTTATAGGAACTAAAGCAATGCAAATACATACACTGTCTATATTCTGAAAAGTGTTAGATAATTATATACTTCATATCACATACTGATTTAAGATCTACAGTCATACAATACTGCAACTATAAACACACAGTTTTTAGTACAGGAAGAAAATGAGATATTCATGGTGTGAACTTTATTCCCTATGACAGTTTAAATTCCTGAGGAAGGACGGTAAGCCATTTACATTCTGGCTGAATAAATGAATAATTCAAGGTAGCTTACTACACTACGCTTTTCTACAGCAGATATTTTTAAAAAAATTCTCAGTAGTTAGATACTTTGTAAACATGATTCAAATGTATCAAATTGGTTAAAAAAATGGTGCTGATTTCAAACCATTTACTAGATTTGAAAGATTATAAATACACACATGAAACCAGAAGAGAAATTTATGTTATGTGTAAGAACTCATCCTAGTCCTTCCATTCTCCTTCAGCTGCAGACTCCTAGAAAAGTCTGCAGTGTCATCTCATGAAAAGTTGACAGTTTAAAGCCAGAAGGATGAAAGAAAACCCTACCTGGAAATGGAATAGAGAAAGAAACACATAAAGGCACTCAAAAAAGAGCAAATCTGTCTTCAGCATCTCCTGTCAGAAGTTTTATGCTTTTCATCTTAGTCTACCAGTATCTCTGAATATGTGTCAAAATAACTGTACTTGCTGACTGTAGGGAAATTAGAGACTTAAAACTCCCACGCCATGGAAAAAGAACATTACAAATTGTGGGTGTTGGTACTTATAAAGCCACTGAACTTTTATGATGTTCTAATGCTATGGTCAGACATTTTTAAGACTTAAACTTGGTTTGAAACTGTATGTATTCTCAGCTCAAGGAGATCTTACCATTAATGGAACATCTAACAGCTGGAGCTTTATAGAAGGCATGCATAATAGAAATTGGACATTTGATGAGCATTTGCTAAAGTGGATTGTATAACTTGAATTACTGATATAATTATGAATATATTATAATGTATAATTATCTAGACAAATACTGTATAGTACAGTAACTCTGTCAAAGGGGTTCCAGCTTTTCTTTAATGTGATAATAATGTTTAGTACTTTTCTTTTATGAAGCACTTTCTAAACACTAACTAATTAATCTTTAAAACACCCTGGTGAAGTGGATGAGTGATTCTTGAATTTAATAGTAGTTGTGGATTTCTTAGCACCTACAGAGATCAGCAAAGGTCACAATTTCCCTAGAGTACAGTGGGAGAGTGGGAAGCTGACCCTACAGAACACCTGTGTTAGATCTAATGAATTTAATGCCTGCTTTCATGTTTGGTCCTCAATGAAACAGTCAGTATAGCCTGAATAGGCCAAATAACCATTCCAATCTCAAACTCAGTGTAACATTAAATAAGAGAGAAACATCCAGATTGGCATAAGAAAAATTAGAAGAATACAGGGAAAAAAATAAAATCTTTTAAAAATTTTAGGTGTCAGAAAATATTATAATATTCCTCTTAAAAAAAAAAAAAAAAAAAAAAAAAGATTAAAATGCAGCAATAGTCATATTGCCTCCAATTTACCATGTTTTTCATCAAGATTCACATCTTGATGAAAAGAGAGAAAGAGAATGCAAGTTTGGTTCCTTGGTTTGGATCAGTGGTAAACTGACCTAATCAGCTCCTAGACTCTAAGTTGTAGGTAAGGCATAGGAGTCTGGTTTGGGAGTCATGAATTGATATGTAGTCTAAGGAAAAGTTACTGCTTTCTCACTTATCTGGCATGGTTATATGGGTTGGGGAGGTAAGGTGTGGGGCTCTTTTTTTTTTTTTTTTTTTTTTTCCTTTGTTTTTCCACAGATCAGGCTTGAATTAGACAGACAAGGAATTGTCTGTCTAATAGACATAATAATAGACATATAGACAATAATAATAATAGACAGCTATTAAAAAAATAAATAAAAATCTTAATACTGTCCACAAAAATTAAGGAATATATTTTCCTTTCATTTTACTCATAAGCGGTACAAGAGAGGAACTGGCAGTTCCTGAAGAGAACTGAGAAGCAACTAAAGAAAGAATTGCAGACTGACAAATCTATAGGAAGGTGAAAATTGAGAAAAGATAACATCTGGCTGAATTATTGTTGGTAATTCCTCAGGGAAGCACATTAGTGAAACTTTAGTCTAATTAAACCATATATTATGCATTATCCTGAATATTTAGGAAAATGTATCTCCAACCAAACTGCTGTGAGAACAAATACCATAAAAAGACCTAAGGATATTCTATTGCCATATAGGCTCTGATTTGAATCACCTCTATAGAAGACCTAGGTGAGAAGTTAATGGAGGTCATTGACTGTCCTTATAAGGTGGTGTTGGACAATATTAACTCAGAGAAGAAACAAGTCCAACCCATCTATAAGTAAAATGGCACAAAGGTGGTAGATTAAGAATGTATTTTGCATACATATACAAGAAAAATAAAGCTGGATTGAAAATTTGTTCAGTTTTTCAATGAAAAATTGGTTTAATGAAGGAACTCTATCTTCACTTGATGTTATCTTTTGTTGGAGAGAAGGGATAAGGCAGAATTCCCTTTTCCCCTTTGGAAAAAAAATAAAATTACAGAAATAAGTGGAACATAATGCTCTACTCTATCAGCTCTGCATTATTTTTGAAAAGTACATGTGTATTTTAGAAATCACTCTGAGGAAATGTTTTCTTTCTGAAACAAAAAAGTTGACTCTTTGACATACCTACCATACTGAAATGACTGAATGTGACTCAAAATATTAATATATATTACATATTACATATGGAGCCTTGGAGAGGATCAAGATTTTTCCTCAAAAATATGTTTTGCATGATTTCAGTACTTACAAAGTTTGTAATTGTCATCAGTGTTTAGTAACAATCAAAGAAGAAAAGGATGTGAATGGCAGATTTAGAAGTTTAATATAGCAAATACTTAGATCTTCTCCTTGATGTTAAAAATCAAATATTCTTAAAAAGAAATGGAATTCTACAAACATCTGATATCAGCTGTAATCCAGAATAGTAAATATTAAACTCTTGTCTAGATGATTTTCTGTTTCAGAAGCAAAATATATACAGACTGACCCAACAAAGATTTAAAAGTAAAGGCTAATAAAGAACAGTTTTCAACACCAAAAATAAACCATTCAATCTTTAAGAATAGAAATATTTTAATATTTTGATGTTAATTGTAATGTTTAAGATATTATAATGTGTTAGCAGTTTAAGTTGTGATATATGTGACATCTTTCTACAACTAGACACAAAATTAAAAAAAAAATACTTAATACTGAACTAGCTTATATCTTTTAATTAGTATTTGCATTGCACACTTATAAAACTGTTGCTGTCTGTATTCTCACTTTGGTATTCAAAACAAGCAACTTTAGTTCAAAAAAGTACTGCAAACATTATTTCAGACAATGGAACATAATTCCAGGTAAATTAATATTCCTTCTGGGAGACATGAGATAATGACTTGTAGTATGAATTTTGTGAAATTTAGGTAATTTGAATTAGCTACAGACGGTTTGTTTCTGCAAACATGGGGACCTCAGACTGTTTCCTCTCTAATTATTTTGTCTGCTTGTCTCATTTTCCTTTCCTCCTCAGCTTGTGATAAAATGTTACCATGGAAGAGAGAAAAAAGGGTATTGTTTTCTCTTACCTTTTGTGTCTACAAAGCTTTGTGAAACAGAAAAATAAGTAGTAAATAGTATGTACCTAAACATATGATTTCAACACTTTAAATATTTTATAATAAATGTTCTTGTATATCTGTAAGTTTTTTGGAAGATAAAATTATATGTATTGAAAATTTCCATTTGTTTTCTCTGATGCTAGTGAATGAAATAACAGGTAATCATTTTTGCTAACATAAAAGCAGCTGAAGTGAGTATATATATATATATTATAATTTATATTATATTATATTATATTATATTATATTATATTATATTATATTATATTATATTTTATATATATTACGTATGTTGGAAGAACTAATGAAATTTCTCTTCTTTTCTGAGTTCAGAATGTGTCACAACCCTTTCAAGCCCATGACACACAGTGACGAGTAACAAATGTCTTAATTTCTGGGAAGTCAGAGCCAGGAAGAACTTGCAGTCTCTTGCTTTCAGTATTTCACCTGGATGGTTTAAACTGCTTCTTGCACCTCTAGGGACCTGCACCTCAGGGGGCAACCTGAGCAGAGAGAGCAGGGAAGAGGTACTGTGCACCCCTGGCGCTGTCTGTGATGGCACAGAAGTGCATGATGCATCAGTTCTTTTTTTTTTTTTTTTTTTTTTTTTTTTTCCAACTGCCTTTTTGAATTTCAGTCCCTGACTACATCAAAATGGTTTGGATGACTTGCAAACATGCTGGTGAGCACATATCAATAAATTAAAGGGGTCAAATCATAGGGAGAACTTGGCTACAATGCAAGAGACGTATACACAAGTTCATTAAAACATTTAACTGAAGCTAAAAAATGAGAATCATCAAAACATAGAGTATTGATATTACTGTATACATAAATCTGCCCTGTGCAGAACTATACACAGCACTCAATAAAACCCATAGGTATTGGATGTATGTATTAGAAGGGAAAAGATCTTAACAAGAAAAGTGATTGATTATGAAAATCTGCTATATTCCAGATCACTCTATAACACAAGAAAGCACAAAACCTCTCTTATTTCAATAAATAATATTTGAAGACAGAAACATTCAAAAAAAATTTTTGAAGTACAAATTGCCATAACCAAGGAAAAAGCATGTATTATTTGTGCTCTGGTGAGAAGGTGGAAAGTAAAGAGGGGAAAAATTCTGCTCAAACTACTGTGAACAGCTCTTGTATTTTGACAATGTTTTCTCCTGTTTCCGAGTGTATTCTTGACAGTTCTACTTTAGAAAGGTTGTAGCACTTTTGAAAAAAATTTGGTTTTGACCAGCTTTGCACAAATATAAGATTGTTGAAACAAAGTGATAAGAAAACATACTGGTCTTATGAAATCTTCTTTCACTTACTGTTTTGAAAGACTGTATTAAGATCTTGACTGATCTTTGACAGAATACAAAGTATATTCAGAATAAATTATAAGGGTGAAGAACTAGGGCATAGAAGTACAGGGAGAGAAATTTCTCTCCCTAGCCTGAGGGAGAGAAATTACATTTAGTCTTTTGATGTTTTTGGTTTTTAACTTTACTAAAATAAGTTTCAAGAGAAAAGAAGAATACAGTGTCCTAAAACACTGGTTTTCTCTTCATTAGGGGAGGATAAGGGTATATTCTGACAACCAGAGGCAATAATTAGAAAGAATTCTGAATACTCAGGGGTCACAGGATTTGATTTTAATGTGTTTCTGAATGTTTTAACTCTGCCAGCCATTAGGTATGTTTTTTCAACATACAAACACTATGCCTGGTGATGCAATATTATGGATGATGCACCACTTTCTTAATTTTATTGTGTTACTTGAAACATTATAGATTGAATATCTATTTAAATAAAAACAGGGAGAAAAAAATGTAAGTATACTCAATAGCAAATTTAATATTCTTTGGGAAGATCTTAGCAGCTTTATAAATCCTTACTAGGAATCAGAGTGAAGAAAAGAAGAACCCTGTTAAGGGTAGGTTTATTTTATTTTTTTTTTTTTCCTCGACCCTTTCACTTTCTAGACTTGAATGCTCTCACCAGGAAATAAATTGCACTTAATCTAGGCATGAGGACTCTTAATTACACTGGAGGAGCTTTTAATTATGTCATTTCTAATAATAGTGGATTTTTTTTTTTTTTTCCTGAGACTAATTAAAGGTAAAAGAACTCACTCAAAATACACTTTGCAATGTGATCGGAACAGTTTTGTGTTCTGGTGATTTCATGCAAAGCACTTGAAGAAGTGATGGTCTGGCTGAATACATTTTTAAGGTCTGAAAAAATTCCGTTTTATCAGGTTGGTATTTATTACAATTATTTATTAATTACTATCATCCACAGTGTTCTTGTTCTTGTTCTCAGAAGGAAGGCAGAACCATAAACATTAGCCGGATTTAATTGCCAAATATATAACAAAAAAAAAAAAAAGTGAAAAAATACAAAATAATATGTTTATTCAGATAACTTACATCTTAAACTAGCCTTCATCAGGTTTCCAAAAAAGAACTTTAATTTTCTTGTTAATGGAATTTATATTTAAACATATTACCAAAAGCCAGATTTTGTAGCAAATTAGGATTAAATATTCACCCTCTGTAAAACTACTAGCAAAACGTCTCTTAATTTCCTTAGAGGTAAGAATTATGGTAACTAACTCTGATAGGTAGACATAGGGGATATTTGAACAAAAAAAGTGAGAGATTTTAATTATAAAAAATTCTTTAAGGAAATTTAATTTTCCCTATAATATTATTAGTTTTTAGAGGTACACTTACACTGACTTCATCCATGCCATTTGATCTTAATAAGCTTTAATGTATTTAACAGAGTAAATCAGTTCTAATATGTTTCAATAATCTTTGATCTAAATTCGATTAATAAAAAGTATATAAAAGTTAAATTAATTTGAGCTTCAAGCTTAATGAATATATCACAGGTTTCTACAACCTATTTTGCTCTCTTTACACAAGCAAAAAGTTATTTTCACAATTTCATTTGAGATAGGGGTAGGCACAATAAATTCACAAAGTTTAAAGTGCCTAAAAGTAAGATTTAAAGTTGGAATATTAGATTACGGGATTCCTGAGGCATCCATATTCCTGTCTGAATCTGTTTTATACAGTATTCCTCACACAAACAGTTCCTCTTAATTCTGTTCTCAGGTTTCAATCCCTGAGCAGTGATTGTGGCTATCTGTAAAATTAGCATGTTTTCTGGAAAAATTGGATGAATTAACCTAAAGTAATATTTTTTTCACTGAATGAAAATGTGAAATTACAAGTTCATACACATTTCTAAATGTAGGTCCCCCCATTTTCTGTACCTGTCACTTTGTATATTTATGTCATATTACATATATGAACAAGTACTATACCAGTGTTTCAATGTACCTTTCAATTAATTCACAATATCAAAAACATCAGTTTATAGAAAACCAGGTTGTTTTCTAAATCTAATACTGTATCATAAACAATTTTTGCACCTTGACTAAAAAACAAACGAACAAACAAAAAACTTAAGAAGCACTATTGCCTGGGCAGTACCTTTCTCTCTGTCATCCTTAAAATATTTACAACTTGAAGAACGAGAATTTGTTATTAATGAGTATTAAACTAATGATAAAAAAAAATGCTAACTGTTAGAAAAGATCCGTGACATTTGGAGATAGCCTACAGGATGCAGCAATAAGTTGGGGTGCATGTCTCATTGATTCCATGTATTTGGAATGAACAGAATCAAACCTCTCCTGTAAAATGGAAACAGAGTTGTTCACATGAGGAAATGGGATTGAAATATTTTCATTACTCAATTTAAGATATCAGTCACTAGATGAGCTGACAATTAGATGAGAAAAGAATTGTCATCTTCCTGCAATGTGTACTTAGAACCATATCATAATTTAGATCAATGATAAATTGATAAATATCTAAATTGATCTATGGAGATAAATTGCTATTTTCTATTTGAGTTACAAGTTTTATAAAAAACTTCAGTAGTTTTTGTAACTTACAAAGTGTCTAATATGAAGTCACAACTTTGTCAGTGTGGTAAGGCTGTGAAAAAGGCAGAATTGCCTGTAGGACAAAGCAAACAGGATATTTCCTCTCATCCTCTCATGAGTCTAGATGCAACATAATATTTTCTGTCATATCATACAATAATATGTTATTGTATAGCATATACAGTGGAGAGAGCTTATTGAGAACACCATAAGAAAAAAATGTTTGTCAATTAAGGAAGGAAAGAACTCATAAGGAGCTGTTGCTAAAACAAATCAAATAAACAAACAAACAAAAGCAACACCTCGACAAAAAAAAAAAAAAATAGAATGGTACTCTGTGACATAGAGAGACAAAATTGAAAGGGCACAATTATTTAGCTTGGCAAAATAAAGGCTGAATGAAGACATTGAACATCCTCTTTAATCAACATGTTGAGAACAAACTTTATGGAAGAGAAGGTTAAAAATAACATTGGGAAACTAATACATGAATACAGAGGACTGTAGGGCAATGTGTCTGAAAATTATAAAGTTTCCAACTATCAGGGCTGCGAGATTCTGAAATGATTTATTAATATGAAATAGTAGGTCCCAATAAGTAGCCTGTTTTTAAAAAACAATGGCATAAAATGTGTTTGGTGGGATCTGGATTCCCAGGTCTGAAAATAAGAGAAATGCTCAGAATGAGACCTCTGCATTACCAAATCAGTTCTGGGACAGTGAGTTCTGTGACAGTGAGTTCTGGGACAGACCTCAGAGAGCCTGTAGGTTCCTATCTGCAGTGTTTATCATTTACATTAATGTCCATCAGCTCTGAGTATAACAATTCTTCTGTTCAGGAAGCAACATTCCCAGGAATGTGCAGTATTACAGAAGAATTTCAGGGCTTCAGGACAGCAGTCTGGGATAGGATTTCCCATGCAGAAAACAAAACATGGGCTCCAGGTTTAGCTGTGCATGTATTTCAGAGGGTGAAATTTATTATATGGTACACTCACTGTTGTGGAAGGTCAGCAATTATTGGTTACGGACTATTGTACTCCATCTTCCCACACCTAAAATCTGTGATCTTTTTCTGCTTTATTCATACAGAATGTCTTAGCGTATAATGTAGCTATCGGATCTGTCTGGTGCTAAAAAAAAAAAAAAAAAAGGCCTTAGCTAACCATAAAGACATACAATTATGAATTACTAAACTCACATATTTCACCACGGATTGACACGATTCTCATTGGATCAGGGAACAGCATTTTTATTCTGTTACCTATTCAGGGTATATGTCAGATCAAAAATAGAAGATGACCCAGCTAAAATTTTGAAATTTTAAACACTGAATAAGCATCCTAACAAATTACCTGCCAGCAACAATTTAAAAATAAATAATAATAATAAAAAATACATTTGGAAATGTTGAAACCATTTAAGTTGTCAAGTAAGCTAAATTTATTTATAAATGGTACATCAGATGATCCATCAGATATAAATCTGATCCATCAGATATATCCAAATGATCCATCAGATATAAATGGTACAACAGATATCCATAATATCTGTTATGGATATTAGATCATTTTTCTAGTCTGTACATATTCATATATTCTACATACTTTTAGCTGATGGAATTTTATCATTTTAGAAAGATGGGGATTGCCAAAATTTCACCCTAGAGTAATATTAATCTTTAAAAAAATAGGACTTTTTAAGACCAGCAGTAAATGAATTCCTAAAGGAACCAATGGGCGGCAATCCTAGTATCTCACACTCCCGTAGTAAACACTGTAATGAGGTCCTTGTTCAGGACATAGAACTGCCTCAGTTTAGAAACACTTTTTTTGATTTCTTCCTGAATAGCAGTCGTAGCGCAGTTGTTCATATATAATGAATGGCATTGCAAATGTGAATGAAGTCCATGTGTCTGTGTGTGTGAGACAATAGCTTTCAGAAGACCATTAAATGGTAGACAACATCTAAAATTATCATTAAAAAAAATAGTTATCTATTCAATAGGTTTTAATGTTTATTTTTATTCTAGTTTTTATCAGACAAAATGTTACACTTTTCTTCCCCAATAAATATTTTGATTAGTGATTACACTACTGTGCCTGTCTTTAACTACAAAGTTCCCTGTGTAGAATAGGATAGAAAAGAAAAGACAAAATAGTTTTGCCAAATATTTCCAATTATTCTGGCTTATACCTGCCTTGACTGCTTTTATTCCTTTGCTGTCCATGCATTTTTAATGTTTGTAAATTGCCTTGTTCTTACTGACTTAGACTGAAATTCTGCTGGCACCATATGTGGAAGATTGCCAAACAGTGGTTAATTTACCACTGCTGATTTCCCAGGGGAAAAGGCAGGTTTTCTCAATCTAGCTTACCGAACATAAGAGCAAGAGGGCAGGAAAGTCAGGAAACTGGACAATTCAACAAAGAAAATGAATTGGGAGAAGTATGTGGGGTGCAACAATTTTCTCCAAAGAAGGCAGAGACTATGTTTCCTTCTCCTCAGCCCATTCCCATGCTTGTTCCACAGGGCAAGCTGAAAAACAATAGATCAGTAATGTGTCATATTCGTGACAATACTGGTTCATTAGCCACACACGGTTACAAAACAGCTCATCATAATTGATTCTAAATGTCTGTAATTTTAAAACATTGGAGATAGTTCTCCTGTCCTCCTCTGAGGTTTGATGTCAGATTTTTTTTTATCTTTAGGCTACAAGAAGCCAGAGATCTAGTTTGATCTTTTATGCCACAAGATACTAAATTTCAGCCAGCCAGCTAGTAAGGAGCCTAGATATTTTAGTTAGAGTAAATCATTTAATGAGACTGAACCATGAGTCACAAACAGGGGTTGAGGCCCAAAGCTCTACTGACAGCAGGGAACTGATTAAGCAACATAAAGGTGAACAGAAAAAGAAAACCATATCCCACAATGAACCATACCCCATCATGACATAGGACATTTCATCATAACAAAAAACCTGGGAATTGGTAGGAACCTGCATATGCAATTAAGGTTAGCTGAACATCTAAAGAAAGGGTCCTTTCTCCTGCCTTATTTCATAGTCCTCTGATATCTTATGTCATCAGATTTTTCTCTTTTCTGGTGACATGTATCTTCTGCCTGTTCTCATTCTATGTATTTTTAATAATTCACATCAAGTGTGGAGGTTTGATCCCAGACACCCACCAAAAAAACAAGTCCAGGTGATTTTTAACTCCACCAAGCCAAACTCTGTAGATGATGTAATGACAGTTATGAGTTGAGACTTTTTACAGGAACATTCTTGAAACAAATGTGTGAAATGTGTGAAGACAAACAGGAGAATGGGGGAAAAATTTTCATGTTTATGATATAATTCATACTGAATGTGTATTTTTCCTGAATATCAACCTGAACAGACCTCTGGGATCAAAAACTTTCTGGAATCAGACCTGATACCAACATGGAAAAAGAAATAGATATCCCCAAAGCACTTACTAGACCTGAGGACACTCACAGAAATAAATCTTTCCTCACACATTTCATTTTGCATCCTGACCTTCATCTACCTATCTGACCTCACAATCAAATAAGCATTCTAAAGTTCTTGCCTAGGGAAGACTTTATTCTCCTGATGTTTATACTCAATTAGGTATGACTGTGTAACCTTCCAAATTACAAAACAAACAAACAAACAAACAGCAACAACAACAAAAAGAAAGTTCATGTTTACCTATCGTCACTGAAAGTGTAAAACCTTTTGACAAACACACAGCTTCCAGAATTAGCAACTAGTTGCAAGTGTAGTGAAATATTGTAAGCTGAGAAACTACCACTGCATTTCTTAATATTTTTTCCCATACCTCTTTTTTTTTTTTTTTTTTTTTTTTTTTCAGCCAATTTCTAATGGCTAAGGAAAAGCCATTCCAATTTCCATCAAGAAATGGAGGCAGAATGAAGCATCAGCCTCTTATTGATGCCACTGCACTTTCTTTTCCTTTTTCTTTTCTCCCTTCCTCTTTATTCTTCTAATGCCCTTTCTGTTAAGTCTAATACTATTTTTTTACAGAATAGTGTGGAAAGTCACTCCTAGCAAGAGTATCACCTAAACTGTACATTTCTGATTATACTTTAAAATGGATTGCTGTTTTAATGGCACCATTTTCCAATTCGGGAGCACATTCAAGCAGTTCTTTAAACTGAATCAATGTTTGGTTCAGAAATTCTGAACCAATTATAGCCTCTTTGTATATTAAAATTGGTGCTTGATCATTAAATAGAATATTTTAGAGAGCCTGACTGAACTGATGGAATAATCTGTTATTAATTGTGTATCATTTTGCTTATGACAGGCTTATTTTCCATACCAGAAAAAAACTGGCTTGCAAATTGTGAAAGTCTTGATTCCTGATTCAGTAAAGTTCAAATAAATAAAAGATTCAAATATGAATTTGTATGTTATGATTAATGAAGGAAAACTAGGTCTAATAAAATTCACTCTCAATTTTAATGACAAATAAAAAGCAGATCACTTGCATTGTTTGAAACAAGGCCTTTGCTGTTATAGGTGGAGATGAAAAAAATAGTCACCTTATAACTGCAGCCTGTATAACTATGCAGATGAAGAGGTCAGACTACATTGAACTAAATCTGTCTTTTCTGTTTTTGAATAATTGCATTTTAAAAACATTTATATACATTTCTCATTCATTTATTTATATGTGTATATATTTTATATTTTCTATACCTTTTGTCTATGACTGAACCCACTTTGTCTTCAACGTTCTCTCATTGCATGATTGAAATGCAAAACTAATAAATCACTTTATCATATTTACTGTATTATTGATAAATACACTTTACAGATAAATACAGGAATTTACAGTAGCTTTATTAAAATAAAAAACATCCTTGAGATTCAGACATTGTTTTTGCTTTTTCTAGTAAACGTATTGTATAGACATATATTTAACCTGAGATGTCTGAATCTTTTCAAGACAATATATATTGAAACATTTTGCCAAAGATTTATTTATTTATTTATTTTGTCTTAGAAACTATAAGGCATGTTGTTAAACTTTCATCTTTAATGTTATCCATGGACAAAAATATTTATAATAACATGGTAAATTGTAATTGTCAGTACATGCAATAGTTGAGTAGTGATTTATGAGTTTGCTGTTAATTATGTGTGAGGTAATGTAAGAATAAAAGTGGAGACATGAGAAATAAAAGCAAGGTATTAGATAGTCAAGTTCATTCCTCCAGCAAAAAGAAAATCACCCAGTGTCTGTTCTGCAATGTTGTCAAAATACCTTGTTGCCAAATACCTTTAAATAAATTCTTTCTCAAAATAAATAGCTTCCACTTTTAAAAGCTCTGTTTAATGTTGGAGATTTAGGTGAAGTAAATGCTCATCTTAGTGTAGAGACAAAAGAGACATGATTCAGAACTCTCCCTTGAATAATTTATAGGTGTTCTCCTTTCTTTAGAAGCAATGCCACTTGTTCTTTGTTTTGTTATGCATCTCACAGGTGACCTTTAGGCTGTTTCCCTATGTATTGCAGCTTTCTATGGAGTGATTTTTAAGTTTTCTGGCTGCATCTGTGAAATACTCAGATACAACCATCGTTACATATAGAATGAAATACTCTGTGATTCCTATAAATAATTCTTATTTAAGATTAATTCAAACTTGAAGCTATTGAGACTATTACAGACAATTTTGGCTTATTCAATTGTTTTGATCACAGACTGGATCAGTTCCTTTTTGTAGTTTCAATAGATACTAATTTCAGGAAGATCTGTTCCAGTGTAGGAGACTACAAATAAAAGTAAATATAGGAGTATTTGATCAATGCCAATAAAAAATTTATCTGATTATGAAAATCAAAAACATGAGGCTGGGTATCTATCATATTATTCTGATTTATCAAGCTCAAAAATTCAAATAATATCATATTTAACTGGGAAATAATATGGACATATAAACAGATACCAATAATTGGGTAATGTCAAAAACACACAGTGGCACTCCAATAGAATATGACATATAAATCTATATTTTAAGAATATAATTTTCCACATCTGTGATAAACTTTGATTTTTTTTTTTTAATTATTTTTTATTTTTGCCAAACATTGGTATTTACATTGTATTTGTGAGGTTATGAAGTGACCATAACATAACTCTGAAAGTGGTAAATCAATCTAAGTATCAGTATATATAGCTGAATTCTGAATATGATGGGATTTTTTTTCTTATTTTTTTTCTTATTCTGTTAATTAATTAATTAATTAATGTATTTATTATATGTTAGCTATTTTATAGCAGTAATACAAGATGCAAATAATTCCTTTTAGGATTAAAGCAAGTCAGCTACACAGGTGACAAATCAAAGTTATCTTAACTGTGGCTTTTGCTATTGAAAAGTTAGATATCTTGATTTAGTCATCATAATACTTTTAAATATATATGCCAATCTGAAATGTAGTTTTTCTTTGGTTTTCTTTTATTCAGAGAATGATAATTTTTAAGAAAAAGTCTTAAAAAATAAACATGCAAATTCTCAGGAGAGCAAATGCTGAGGAGAGGCTCAAGTTCAAAGCATTCAAAGATGTAGAGATTTCCTTATAAAACTTCTAAAAAGTTGTATGTACCTGAGAAATAAACTCTCTCCATTCACTGATGGGATATGGAAATATGCAGTTGAGAATCTGGAGTTGGGTGCATACATTAATTGCTTCTCACATGATTTTTTCATGCCTGAGCTCCTATTTTAATTTGGGGCTAGAGAAAGGTACCAAATTAATTAAGCAACATTCCATATAGACTGGAGGTAGATTGAATACTTTCACAGCAGTGATTCCTCATATGACAGTTATTGCTAATAAACCTTGAGTTGAGAAAACCTCATAAACATTATCGCAAGGTAATTCCTTCCTATTAGGAAATTACCTACATATCCTGTGTGATGTGTGAGCATCACAGAGGTTAAAATGGAATCTGTGGATACTCTTAATTTTCATTTCATAGTGTAAATTTTATTTTAATTTATCTTACAAAATTGTCTTCTGGAATAAAAGTAGCTATGCCAGGATGCCAATTCACATAATAGCTAATGGGAAAATATGAGATCCATATTTTTAATTCACTCCTGTCAATATCCTTTGAAGATTTAGAATTCAACCTTTACAGACTATACCCTGTAGAAGGATAAAACTTCAAAATCTATCACCAGATTGTTAATAGCAATAGACTAATTAAAGATACAAAGATTTAAAAACAAAACAAACCAAACAAACAAAAAACACAACTTTTATTAGTATTTAGTACTAGTATTAGTATTTAGTATTAGTATTAGTATTAGTATTTTATTAGCTCTCAACATTGAAAATACCCAAACTGAAACAGTCTCTGATGAAAACTTCTCTCCTTCTCTGAAGTAATTCTACTATATTTTAAAAATTAATCTGAAAGCAAACAGCAATAGTCAGGATAGCTTTGTAAAATAATAGGCTTTTTTCTTTGTAGTAAGAATGTCATTATGTCTTTTATAAAATTATCAGAACTTTTTCAGTTAGAATATGCTTAGGTAGCCTATTCTCCAGACTACAGTTATTCTAGTTATCACATTCAGCGTCATGCTTTAGTACTAGTTTTCACCAAAGCAATTTTCACATTACATATTTAATTTGCTTTGAAGCCTAACTGGGCTAATACAATATTTGGTATTAATGGTTAGAGGCTCCATCTCCCATTGATCTTATGAATTAATAATTTCAAGTCTTCTGCTTGTGCTTTAATTCACATAACAAGGTAAGACTGCTTTTTGAACCACAAATCACTGTATCTCTGCTTGCATTTTTGACTAGATTACATTCAGGGCAGATGTACCACTGCAGAATATGCCTAGAAACAAAGCTAAGTTTTCCTCCTCATTACTCAGAAAATATGCACAGGTTCATTTCTGACAGGCTGTATTATATAAAACATAGTGTCAAATCATCCGTCAGGCAATCTAACAGCAGCCATAGCAGGACCGCATGCCAGTTCTCAGGAACACCAATATTTACCATGTGTTCAGAAATCAGATTCAATGTAGATGGAATGAGAGCAGCGTAACAGCTTTCAGTTTCTTTCTGTCCTTCGATGATTTTTCTTCTCCATTTTTCTCCCAAAGACACTGACACAGTAACAACAAGCAGAGATAACAGGCATAATGGCAGGCAGAGCTGAAAACTTAGAGCTATAAGGAGTTTTCCTTGGAAGCAAAAGTGAATAAAACATTTCTTATATTTTAATTTCCTCCACAAATATTCAAGAAACTCAACAAGTCCGCCCAAACAGCTGTGCCTGAACCTACTCCCAGAAACTGCCAGGTCGAGTGCCCTTCTTCCTCTGCAGGGAGTTCCCATGGCAACATCTTTAGATGAAGTCAAAGGAATTACAGATATACATTTATTCTTTTTTTCCTTTTTTTTTTTCTTATTATTTATTTATTTTTATTATTATTATTTCATTTCCTTTAAATGCCAGTTCAGAAAGTGTCAGAAAATGTTGCTCTCAAATCTTTGGGACTCTGAGAATTGCCATTGGACTACCCAGCTTCATTTACTGTGTTTGTTACATTTGGAATGCCTGTCCTAGTTCCCCTGTCTCTTGGGTGTCTGATTTACTACATCAAACGAAAAAAAAAATTTAAAAAGGCAAGAGAGACTTTAAGAGTGCAAGTTGTGAAGCAAGGATGCTAGCCCAGAGCTGTTTTCAGTTCAGACACCTGAAAAACACAGCATGTTTATTTATTTATTTATTAATATGTTTGCAATTTTCCAGGGAGTCTAGCTATAATCATTACAGATAAGATGTTGCACACAAAATGTTTCAGCTAGAAGGATGTCTACAGAGTATTGGCAGGCAATTGGTTTTGTTGTCAGTGATTTGTGCTCTGGTGAGGCTGATGGCAGCTCTGGCAATAGTAGGCCATTGATAAAAGCATATTACTTCAGCAATTATCTGTGAGGAAATAAATAAATAAATAAATAAATAAATCTAGACCTAGGTGAATTTACTGGAGAATTTAGCACTAAATAAAATAAAATAAAATAAAATGTTAAAATGTCATTATGTCATTTGAGAACGTTAGCTTTTTTTTTTTTTTTTTTTTTTTTTTTTTCCTGCATACAGCTGCACTGGGAAGAACAGGATGGTGATTGGCATATGACAGATAACAAATATGGGGTAAGTTGGTCATTATGAGCTTGTTTCCAGCCATTGTAAAATCAGTGAGCATCCTTTGTAAACACAGTTACATTTGAGTCAAAGCCAGGAAGGATATGTGTGCAGTCCAGGCTTCACAGAAAGTGCCAGGGCATCAGAGTTGACCATTCACATTGCTGCCAGAGGAACAGAAAGTTCTACTCTTTATCTTTCTGGGGCTCATGGTAAATTTAGCCCTGTAGGTGTCTATACTTCTTACATAAATGCATGAGACTCATAACTTCATTTTGAAACTTATAGAAAAGGGCAAAAAAGAGGATCAGCAGTACCCTGCTCTGCAGTGCATCTCGGTGGCAATGTTGCAGGTAGCTCTGCTGATCACCTTCATGTGTCACCTCAGTGGGTAGCACACAGCTCCTCTATACTACTGTCCTGGAAAGACAGACAAATCCTGTTTTGAGCACCTTAAAAATCTGTTTCTTTCATTCAATTGCTGCCCAAGGTTGTTGTCTCTGCAACTTCAAAATCTTTTACAGCTGTTTTTGCATTATTGTGCAGCCTTTGTCTTTTAATCCAATTATCAAGTCAAAATTTGCTAAATCTGTCCTGACAATTTGCCTTTTAATTATGAAGATGTTTGCCACTTTGCAAACACGGTGACACATGTGAAGCATCTGCTCTGGTCCTCTGCAGCCTCAATATTTTGCCTGTTGCCATTTCAGCTGCAGTGAATGTTTGGAACAATGAAGCACGTGGAAGCTTTCCCCTTCCCTTGACAAATGCCTAGGATCAAAAACCCCTGTGGTAAGAAGATTAAAAAGAAGATGATGATAAAATATATGATAGCAGTGCAATAAAAATCATGTGTACTCTAGACCACCAATAATAATGATGTACATCTGTATGATAGGAGCATCTCACCATCTTATAAAATGTCAAACATACAATTTTTCTCATACTGAGAAACAAACACTTTTTTTCCCCTGTTATAGTTCACCAGAAGTTCATCTATTATGTGTGTATGTATATTAACTGGAATAAATAAAATACACTCATGCAGAAATAAAATTAATGAATCATGCAGTGAGGCAAGGGTTTAGGCATTGTCAAATTGCTAGGTATCTGCAGATTGGTAAGTGTGCATACATACACTTGATTCACAGGATATACAGAAGTATTACAATAGACTTAGTAATTTGACACAGATTCCCATAGAAATTGTTAATTTAAATTTTTTCATTGTAGTTATTTGATAGATTTTTTTTTTAAAAAAAAGCATTTTGCAAGCTTACTAATGAAAGAAAAAAAATATTTTATTTCTGAATTTCTTCAGATAATTTAGCATTTTTAAGAGAAATACTAGAATTAGCACAAGTAACTACATTTGTAAGTATATTTTGCAGTCCAATATATTCCCGTCACCTGTTTCTGAGTGTAACATGCTGCTGAATTATTTTAATTTGTTTGTTTTGAAAACTATCGCCTTGAACTTTTTATGTCTTCAGTCAAGCACATCCTTTATTTTTTATGGTTATGTTAGCTTTTAATTAAGATCTCTCTGTATATCATCTGTAATGTATTAAAAGACCTCATGTATTAAGGATTAGTTTTCCAAACTATGTCATAGAGAATTCAAGTGACATTTAAATCCAAAGGTTTATGAATTGAGTTTAACTATGGTATTATTAAATAGGAACATTAATTTTAAGTCTTAATTGTCTTTGTTTTAAATGTAGCAATTTCTCTCTCTCCTATATTTTTTTTTTTAAAGAAAGTTATTTTATTGGCACAAGTCTTTATATAACCAATGGGCATTATTAACAGGTCAAGAAAAGTGTTTGATAATTGACTTTTTGCTGGTGAAGTTTTTATTTTTATAATGAACAGAAAAGGCTTCATACTTTCTTTTTTGATATATATTTGATATATGATTTGATATATGATATATATTTGATATATATTTGATATATATTTGATATATGATTTTTAATATATATTTTTCATTTGTAAAAGAAATACTTCATTAATATTAATCTTAGCTTTGATTCCTAGAGAAAAGATTTTTTAAAATTTTACTTATTATTATTATTATTATTATTTAGATTCTTCTCTTCCATAAACTTTATTGGTAGGTTATCTTCTACTTATAGATTTAAACTGTTTCAGGTTTGTAGTTGGTGTTTTTTATTTATTTATTTATTTATTATTTTTTTTTTGTTCTTCTTCTTCTTCCTCTTTGGAACTAGTAAAAGTTTTATCTCTATTATGTACCTCTGGGCTTGCTCCAAGGTCTATAATAATCAACTGAAAGATTCTCTGTCACATATATCTTTTTTCATGCTGTAAATTAATGCTTTAGGCATGGCAAATCATGTGGCTGAAACAAGCTCAGCAGTAACTTAGCAGTAACTTATAAACAAACAAACAAACAAATTAATAATCTGTGTCTAGTTTTCTAGTTTCTAGTTTCTGGAATGTCACAAAGCTACAATAGGGGAGGTTCAGCCTGGATGTTAGGAAAAGACTCTTCACTGAGGGGGTGGTTGGCATCAGGCTCCCCAGGGAAGTGGTCATGGTCCCAAGCCTGCCAGAGTTCAAGAAGTGATTGGACGGTGCTCTCAGACATATGGTCTGATTTTTGAGTGGTCTTGTGTGGAGCAATGAGTTGGACTTAATGATCCTTGTGGGTCTCTTCCAGCTCCTTCCAGAATATTATTCTATGATTCTAAGATTCTAAATTGTGCTATACACTTGTCAGATTTTTTTTTTTTCACAGTGAGCCCATTAAAAACAGACATATTGAAAGGTAATTATAATGTCATTTTACTGTTGTGCCCAATTCCTATTCTATTCTATTCTATTCTATTCTGTTCTGTTCTGTTCTGTTCTGTTCTATTTTATTCTATTTTATTCTATTCTATTCTACTCAACTTTTTTTTTTTTTTTTTTTTTTTTTTTTTTTCCACGTAGTTTAATCCCTTTCACGTAGTTTAAAACCCCTGTGTTTGGGGTTTGGGTTTGGGAGAGTAAAGGAAAGATTGTCTTTTTTTTTTTTTTTTTCATCTGGTATCCTGCCTTTCTTTTCCCAGTACACCTAGAATACACCAAGAACTTTTTTTTATTGAATTATATCAAAATCATAGAATCATAGAATCACAGAATATCCCGAGTTGGAAGGGACCCATAAGGATCATCAAGTTCAACTCCTGGTACTGCACAGGTCTACCCAAAAGTTTAGACCATGTGACTAAGTGCACAGTCCAATTACTTCTTAAAGGTGTCAGGCAACAGATAACACACTTGTACTTCACTACCTGATTATTTTTCCACATCTTGTAGTGTGAATACTGCTTTTCAGCATCTGAGAAGCACATTTGCTCTTTGGGACCAGATTAATAAAAACAGTTTTGTCATCTACAAAGTTTTCCCATAGAACATACTCACACCGAGTTGAATGGATTCTTTTCAAGCTCTTGAAAATTTTTAGATTCATGCATCTTTTTGTATAATTACTAATATGGTATTGTATAAGTACTAATGATATCATTTGCAGGTGAAAAGAATACAAAATTTCAAGTTAGTATGCCTGAACTATAAACTTTTTAGAGTCATGAATGGTCTACTTGGTTTCTCATATAATGTCTAATACAATAATCTTTCACACATTACTGGCATTGATAATAACTTTCACATCAGAAGTAACCAATTGTAATATAGACTCAAAAGTTTATTACAAACCTACAGTCTTACATTGAGGGAGTTAAAGAATAAAAACAAAAACAACAACAACAAAAAAAACAAACAAAACAAACAAAAACAGAAATCATGGTCCTTCAATTCTCATGTCTGCCATGAATTATGAATATTCTATTTATTTTCTTATCATTTTATAGAACTACCAAGGAAAAAAACAATCACACAGTCTCCAAGTTTAAGTTCTCTCATGAACAGAAAAGTCTTGAAGAGAACATTACTTATACATTTGTAGGCCATTTTGAAGTGTGAAAATGATGGTGTTTAAAAACAACATCAAAAAAGGAAGATAAAGCATAAAAAATGTGGTCCTTGTTTTCCTCATTGATAAGCACAGTAAACTACCAAACCTGGTTACTAGAATGCTGTTAGGTTCCTAAGATCCCTTCTGTGGAAGGAGCATACCTCCCTTACAGATCTACATCTCAGTACATCTGACTTACTCTCTAGCAACAAAGCAGTTTGGAACCCAAGACTATTCTGAAATGGATGTCTTAAAAAGGTGTTAAAAAAGACCTATTGAACATTTGTCCTTGGAGCTGACATGTCTACCATGTGCAGAGTCAAAGAGGTAAGATCTGTGTAGAAAAATATCCAGTATTAAAAAATAAATTTAGAACTCAACATCAGGGATGGTAGGTTCTAGAGTAACCTATGGTAAACAAAGGATTAATATGTAACTCACAACAGTAGAAATAGCATCATCTCCTTGAGATCTAATTAATAGCATGTATTTTAATATATAGAGATAGGAAAAAAGGAGTATAGAAAATGCAAATGCTTTTAACAGCATCATAAAAGGATATTTTAGTTATTGAATTAAAATTTTAAGGATGACATTTGCATTGTCCATTGGACATCCAAGGATGTCCATTGCATACATGTACAATTCCCTTAACAATGAAGATATTTATGGATGTGAGTTAACAGCAGAACAGGTCCCTGAAATAACTTTATATTTTGATAGTGAAATGCAAATTACTTAACACTGGACTCACAACAAACAGTGGATTAATTCAAATAATGTTGATTCACTGTCTCTAATACCAATTAATCATTGTTTAGGGCAAACTTAGAAAAGAATCTGAATGAATTGCTTTCTTAATGTACTGATATCTTCCATTAACAATATACAACTGAGATTACTGGAGGATTTGTGCAGTAATGGGAGCAATAATTTGTAACAAATGTAATCTACAGTACAGCAGGGTTTTAGCTGCAGAATTTGGTTTAGGTAAATTATTAATGTTACTAAAGTGTTAGAAAATGTTATGTGAGAACCTGTTATAGATTTCAAACTTGGATTTAGCCATATTATCCTGAAAAGAAGGACCAACTTGAACTATAAGAAAATATAATCTGGGCAGTCCAGTACATGTTGTTTTATAATTTAGGATATTTAACAATGTTTACTTTAGAATGGGATTTGAAAACTGGCTGTTTTCTGATCATAAATATTAAAAATGGTATGGAAGGAAGAACTCAGAGTAAGGAGGTCCAATTTCCAGTTCTGTCACTGAAAGATCTTAATAAATCTGTCTGAATTCCTTCTTTTCTGTGATAATCATATACCACTTTTCTAACAATACAAGAACATTAAAACCATGCAATGACATTAGTGCTACCTTCTGCTGCCATCTGTTAAGTCACAGTAAAAATACCTGCAAGTGCTTCTATCCAGAGCATGATCCAAATATTCTGAGCGCTCTCATTTTGTGGAGGGGATGGACCTTAGGCCCAGCTGGGGTATAAGGGGTGTCTGGATTTTTAAAACGTCAGCTGTAAATTTAAGTCACAGTTATAAAACTTTTCTTGTTGAGGCTTGTTTCAGGAATCAGATACCTCTAATTGATGTTACTTAGAGCATTAAACATATATATATGGATGTATACCATAATTCTGCACACACACACGTCTATATGTATACATACATACTCCACTGAAGTACTAATTATTTCCATTGAAACATAAATACTGTTGCATGGATCTATAGACCAGTAGTCTTCAGTCATCCTTGTAGCGTATCCTCAATACTTTTTTCCATGTCTTTTTTACTGTTTGCAACAGTCATTAACTCTTGCTCACATTTACCTGTCACTCACTTTACCTTCACTGGCTACATATTTTACATATTAGAAAGATGTTTTTCTATGATATTTTGGTTGATCTTCCTATCCTCAAAGTGGTAATATTACTGTACATTGGCAGTAATTTATATTTCCAAGGGCTTCTCTGGTTCTGTATGAAAGATTGTCCTCCATATGTAATTTTTGTTTCTAATGACTCACAACTCAGTGTAATACTCCCTTTTGAATAATGGTTAGCTGTCTCCCTTTCTTCATAGTAGAGGCGTATATCTCACATAAGGAACAAAAAATCTCTTTGTATAGTTGCAAAGCTGCTCTCAACAGTAGTTTACAATACTCTCCTACAAAACTTCCAAACAAATTTAGTTTTAGTTCAAATGTTCATGTGTTCTCTGGGTACTTTAGGTACATGCTGAAATAATCTAGGTTGGATTGACACAGACTGGACTGAAATCATTAGAGCACATAGCTAAGGAAAAAAAACATCTACAGCTTCTTGTCCAATACAAATAAGCTAATTTGCTTCATGTGACTGCAAATCACATGCTTGGGGTGTACAAAATTCATAAGTTGTGGAAATATGGGCTCTTGTCCATTCCTGACAAAAGGAGAAAGACTGCATGTAAGATATGTGGGTAGTTTATTATTTGAAAAAACATCACTGCAAAAATAAAATACTTGTCAGCTTTAATACCAGACTTGCAGTGTGGTATTAAATCAGAGATTTTATTAAACCAGAGACTATCAGTCTGAGATAGCTGAGGACTCCAAAAGAAAGTAACTGAAGGGCTCTTCTAAACAGGGATCAAGCTAAACATGTTTAGGGTAGCTTTGGTCATTAATGTGCAGGAGTATTTCAGGTGCTTTCATAGTCTGTAAACTTTAGTTTACATTATGCAAAAATTGTCTGGCTTGTTCATTTGATTCGTGTCAGTATGGAACAATGGCCACATGATGAAATATAACCTTCTATTTAAGAAAAACAAAGTGATTAGTGTACATAGTCCTTGTATCATGCAAAGGAATGGTCCAGTTATTTGTGTAAACAGAGGGTTTGAAGGGTGAACATTGAGACTAGTCTGGGAGATAAGAGGACCAAGGAGTTTTTTTTAGGAAACTGCTGACTTTTGCATGGGAGGCTGCCCAAGCCTCTGATATCCAGCAAAGAGATCCACCAAATAAGGAGAAAGAGGGAGTTGAAGGATGACCGAAGGACAAAGCCTGGGAGGAAGACTACGAGCCTTCAGCACAAGAGACCCCCAGAAAGACCACCAGAGACTGATACGCATGTGTCCAGAGAGGTTTCGGATTCCAGGAACTAATTATAATAACCCTGCCTTTTCTAGGAACAGTGATGAATATGTATTAGTCTAGGAGCATAAAAAAATAGCCACCTATCATAACAGGTGTGCGTCCTGGTAGAGCACAGACTCCTGGTGCATCCAGCACTATTTGCTTGCCTCTATTCACTTAATAAATCACAAAAATCCTATTTGGGACTTAAACATTTATCACATTTTTTTGGGTGCTCATATCTCCTGTTTAATTGCTCAGTTTGTTGGAAGGCTATTAGTGAACCAAAGCTATTGTGCACAACCTTGTCTGCAAACCACAAGAAATCTTTGCTAAAATATATTAAGATAGATTGAAAAGGTAAATTAATAGAAACTAAAGTAAAAATTAGATAAATGTGAAATTCTGATCTGATTTCCTAATTTTTTATTTAATAAGTGATCTAGTCAGAAGATGATGAGCAAAGAGAAGTTTCCCAAAAGACATTTGCTGTTACGTGAAAAGTCACCCAGTCCAATTCCTGTGAAATTCTACATATTCCTGCTCAGTTATGAACGATTTGTTCAGTTCTTGCTTTGTTTCTGAAAGAGAGAACATTGCTTAACAGATTAAAACCATAGTCTTCAGTCTACTGGGACCAATCAGCTAATTTATGTTTAAAGTGTTGTGAGGCACTGAATTAAACATCTCCTATCCTAGCAAGCACTCACAGTGGATGCTGTCAGAGGCATTTTTAGCCTTTGAGACACACAATTACTAGTCCTTAAGGGAATTCCACCCAGAGAGGTTCTGATTACCTTTCGTAAGACTCCTTGAGATGGATAGCTGATACCTCCTAAGAAATGCTTATCTTCTTGCAGATGGGATACTGAGGCTTCCAGAGGGTGGAAAGTCATGCAGCTGACATGAGACAACCCATTTCCTTCACAATGCTGTTATACTACTCCTACAGCTCATCATAGCTCCTGCTTTCCTAACAGTAAGAAAAGTCAGAGAAAGCTCTGTCTTAATAAGGCGGTATAGCAATAAGTGACTCCAGCTTTATCAGTCATTTTACTCTTGAGGCGGCATCTTGAAAGTCATGTATAACTGGAGTGGGGAGTGAAGTGCTAAACTATGCTGTTATGTTCTGTCTAAATATTACTGGAACTTGTATCTGTTCTGTTGGTGGTGGTGGTTGTTTGTTTGTTTGTTTTTGGTTTGTTGGTTGCTTTTTTTTTTTTTTTTTTTTTTTTTCCACCCTCTCTCTGGAAGCTCACTGTCTGATAATAACCCTGTGCATGCATGGAAGCCAAAGCAACCAAATAGTTTCTTACTCTTCCATATGAAGTCTAGACAGCAAGTTGAATATGAGCCAGCAGTGTGCCCTGGCAGCCAGGAGGGCCAACCGTGTCCTGGGGTGCATCAAGAACGGCATCGCTAGTAGGTCAAGGGAGGTGATTGTCCCGCTCTACTCTGCGCTGCTGCAGCCTCACCTCGAGTACTGTGTGCAGTTCTGGGCACCACAGTATAAAAAGGACATGAAACTGTTGGAGAGTGTCCAGAGGAGGGCTACGAAGATGGTGATAGGCCTGGAGGGGAAGACGTACAAAGAACGGCTGAGGTCACTGGGCCTGTTCAGCCTGGAGAAGAGGAGGCTGAGAGGAGACCTCATCACAGTCTTCAACTTCCTCGTAAGGGGGTGTCGAGAGACAGGAGACCTTTTCTCCATTAACACCAGTGACAGGACCCGCGGGAACGGGGTTAAGCTGAGGCAGGGGAAATTTAGGCTTGACATCAGGAGGGGGTTCTTCACAGAGAGGGTGGTTGCACACTGGAACAGGCTCCCCAGGGAAGTTGTCACTGCACCGAGCCTGTCTGAATTTAAGAAGAGATTGGACTGTGCACTTAGTCACGTGGTCTGAACTTTTGGGTAGACCTGTGCGGTGTCAAGAGTTGGACTTGATGATCCTTAAGGGTCCCTTCCAACTCAGGATATTCTATGATTCTATGATTCTAAGTGATTATGACTATGGAGTGGAACACTGATTTTACATTTCTTTTCTTTTGCTGTGTACTTAAGAGAAACCCATTTCTAATTTTGATAGGTCATAGAGTGACAGATTTTACATTAAAAGATCCTGGCAGCTCATCCAGAGGTTTGAACTGAACTCAGTAAAACTTCAAGAATTTACAAAAGGGAGATAAAATGCAATGACTTAGATTGAGTAGATAGCACCAGAACAATTATAATCAGTAATGACACAAAAAGTGCAACAATATTAAAAAAAAAAAAAAAAAAAAAAAACACAGTACAAAACACCACATTTACAGTTTAGGATGTCTCATCTCAATTATGGATACTTTTTTTTTTTTTTTTTTTACTTTTTAATGGATACATTCTTCAATTAATTTGAATTTCTTAGCATCTTTATCACTACTACTAAGGGACAAGAAAAATAAGAGAATGTGCAAATTAATAAATTTCAAAAGCATTTTGATTTTTTTTTTTCTTCTGATTTTTGGAGGATACAATGTTTAAACCCAGTAAAACTGACAAAGGTAAGGTGAGACCTGATGGGTCCATCTTCTCACATGGTTGCCTTCTCGTCCATCCTGTGGCTGCAGTCAGTTAGATGTAAACATTTAAGCAGCAGAAGGGAAGATTTTGGAAATAGATTGGTGAATACACAGAATGCTCCATCAGCTGTCCCTGAAGCACTCTTCAGGCAGGTTGGCTAGGTCACTTTTTGCATGTCTATTTCTTTTCTATGCACTCAGGAAAGAAGCAAGAATAGAAATTCTAGTTTCAGAAATCCAGAACCTGAAAAATACTTTTTAAGAACATACTGTGATTGGAAAGATTTCTTAAGAATTCTACAACTCCTGTTGTATTTAAATTTAAAACAAATAAACAAACAAAAAAGTCTAGAAGATTTTTTTCCTGTCTCTCAGCTGACATGAAAACGAATGAAATGATATAATATAGTGAAAATTTGGAATCACCTCTATGAAACCATTGGAATTCCATTCTAAGTTTGGGGTCAAGTTAGACCAGGTTACCCTGCCAAGTACTTGCTTTTTCTGTTTTTATTCCAGCATCAGGTATTATTGTTATTAATCACCTAGGATTGTAAATATTGTGATTTCCATTACATTGCTTGTATTTCTTTAGGCTCCCTTCACTCTGCACACATATGTTTAAGCATATTTGCCAATGCAGACCATTCTATTACATAAATGACTTCATCTGCATAAACATTGTTCCTCACACTTCACATATGAAAACAGAAACTTGATAATAAGTGATTTGGAGTTTGTGATCAATTCATTTTTAGTAGTTTATTGGGTTAATACAAGATTTTATAAACTTAATTGCTCATTATGTGGCAATTTCTGCAATGTGGCACATTTTCAAAGCCATCTTTTCTTAGAACAAGTGACTATTATTTTTTAAGTCTTTTTCTATCTGTCCATCAACCCACGTGAAATATTACTAGAGAATAATCAAAATCTTTTTATTCTTTTATACATTTTTCATGTCTTTTGCTCATTTTTATACAGTCATCCTTTCCTTGCACAGGGATATCTTACAGTATCCTTGAAACTCTAAAGCAACCTCTCAGGTAGCAATGGGGGAGTGTTACAGAAGATGTTCTGTAAACATCTTGAGTTTTTAAATTATTCACTCTGACTCTGCTCAAGCCTTCCCTTTCCCATGAATTTTCTAAGAGCTAAACTTCAATGAAATAACGTTTGTCAAAAGAACAAGTAGTGAGTGAGCACTGCAAAGCCAGAAAGCAATCCTCAAACGTGTAATTTTAATTATTTGAATCAGAAACCTGCTGCTAACAGTTAACATATGCAGTTAAATAACTGAAACTTGTCATATGATGATTTGCGCCAGGGAAGGTTTAGGTTGGATATTAGGAAGAACTTCTTTACTGAGCGGGTTGTTAGTCACTGGAATAGGCTGCCCAGGGAAGTGGTTGGTTGAGTCTCCATCCCTGGACGTCTTTAAAAGACGTTTAGATGTAGAGCTTAAGGATATGGTTTAGTGGAAGATTTGTTAGCGTCAGGTCAGAGGTTGGACTCGGTGATCTTGGAGGTCTCTTCCAACCTAGACTATTCTGTGATTCTGTGATTTCAAAGTCTGTTATACAAGGACTGCACATGGAACATGTACATATCATAAACTTTTTAAATTATTTGATAAACAATGTTAAATATGAGAGAAATATACTGAATAATAATAGAGATTTTCATTTAGTACTTATTTAAACAAATATCCTGACAGTCTTGAGTTAATTTCTTATCATCACTACTTGAGTTCATGGAGTTGCCTTTAACAGTATAAGAGCATCTTCTTAATAGCAATATAGATTCTCATTTGAGAATTGCTGCTTCCCACCCCATAAAACTATGAAAATGTTCTAAAAAAGTCACCCTTTTTTACACCTCTACTGTGAAGTCCTTCCCTTATTTAACAAAGTTGTCTGAATTTAAAGATAAAATAAATATATTTTTTTTCTATTGACTTTTAAATTGGCCTATTTTTTGATACCTCTGAGGGTTCAAAATTCACAGCTGCCTTCTGATTTGATTTCCTTCTTATTTCTCTGATCAAAAATATAATTACAAAAAGAGTTTAGTGAAGATACTCATAAGAGGTTTTAAATTCAAAATTTCACTCCTAAATGGAAGTTATTTAACTTTTTTTTTTTTACTTCATGCAGAAATTAAACTAATATTCTGAGCACAGTTTGTAAGTGATGATTTATGTAATGAAAACGAAATATAAAAATAATATTTGTTCTTCCACCAATAATTAATTTTGTCCTCTCATTTAAGATCATTTTGTTTTCTCCCACTAGACCCACAATGTATTTTGCCTTCTAATGCCTACACACTTCAATTTTTTGCCTAATCTGCCACTAAAAGGACAGAGAAACTCAGAAAAATAAAATAAAATAAAATAAAATACAAACCTCACAAACCTCTAGAATGAGTTGATCACTTAAGATCAAAAGATTTTAAGTAATGTACATCTTGTCTGGTGTCAATACAGAAGAATGTTTAATATTAAGCATAATAAACACATATCTATATATTTCTAATTGAATATTCTCATCATGCTGTTAATTCCGGTAGTGTTTTTTCCATTTGAGGAATTGTTCTTTACTGTTTCTTAAGACACTATTTGCACTCAATCTCCTACATTAACAGAATTTTGAAAATCTATTTAGGACAACCGTTCTGCTGAGCTTCCTCAGTTACCAGAAAGGCAAAAAGTCTGGTTTCAAGATACTGCAATGTGATAATATTCTTATCCTGATTAATTAGTAACAAAAAGTGAGTAGTAATCTTAAATATTTTTGAAGTCTAATTCATTAAGTCTCACTGAAATTCATACTGAGAATATACTTTAAAACTGACACATTGGAAAAGGTAACAAAATGTGGTAGTGATGTCCTCTTATACCATCTTACTGGCAGGTTAATCTCTGGCAGTTGCTATATGACATCCATCCTTGAAGTTAAAGAACTATAGTCACTAGCTGGTAATATGAGTAGCTGTACTGGATCTGGCTTGGATGTTAACTTTCCCTGCAGCAGCCCATACAGTGCTGCGCTCTGCACTTGTAGCTAGAACAGCAGTGGTATCACACCCGTGTTGTGTCTGCTGCTGAGAAGTGCTGGCACAGCATCAGGACTCTCTCTGACCCTCCTAGGGGGTGGGCAAAAAGTGAGAAAGAAACATCACCAGGGCAGCTGACCTAAACCAACCAAAGGGATATTCCATACCATATGATGTCACACTCAGCAATAAAAGGTGGAAAAAGGAAGAAGAGGAGAGGGGTGGGCTCTC
This sequence comes from Oxyura jamaicensis, assembly GCF_011077185.1. NCBI lineage: Eukaryota > Metazoa > Chordata > Aves > Anseriformes > Anatidae > Oxyura > Oxyura jamaicensis. Next base: position 71,072,960 of record NC_048896.1, on the reverse strand, counting down.
GTTGCGAAAACGTCTGTCCTCCTCCCGAACACCGGCTACGTGCATTGAGGCCCTGCTTCAAGGACGTGGTCAAGCATCGCTCATTTGTGGGAAGTAGAGAGTAATTTCTTTCCTCTGCATTTCCACATAGCCTTTACTTGTTTTGTTTAGTTATTCCCTTTCCCCCTTCCTCTTCCCCTTTCCCTTTTTTTTTCCCTTTAGTTGAATTGTTTAATTAATAATAATATTTCCTTAATTATATATATATATATATATATATATATTTTCCCTCTTTAATTAAATCATCCTTATCTCAACCCGTGAGTTGTTCTTTCCTTTACTTCTTCCCCTCCTCATCTGAGGAGGGGGAGTGATAGAGCGGTTGTGGTGTTCAACTGCCTAGCACGGTAAAACCACCACAGTAGCTCTTTATGTGTACACCAGATACAAGCAGAGAATTCTTAGCTAATGTTAACAGAGATGACATATATTTCCATTACAAAATATATTCAGGGTTATGGGAAAGAACTATTAAATTTACTATATTCTATCTCCTTGCTTTTTAAAAATAATGAATACTAGCCAGTTTTAGGTGTCTGGGAACTGTTGGTTTTGATATGTCAGCTTCAGCCACACTGAGAAGAAATGCCATCATCATATGCAAATAAATATGATTAGCTTTTTTTTTTTTCCAATTTTGTTTGCCATTATTCCTTTTTAACTCTGTTTTTTCTAATTTAATACTGCCTTGAGTGCATGCTATTTCCTTGTCAGGGGGAAAAAGAATTGCAATTAGTGTATCTAAATGGCAATATGTCATTGCATTGACTGAGAATGATAAACACATTGTTGCTAGGAAACAGTTTCAGAAGACAAAAATTTCAAAGTACAGTATTTATATGGATTAAAAAAATATCCCAAACATCATCATAAACACTGCAAAAAACAAATAAAAGTTCCCTTACAGAGTTCGAAGGAGAAGAGGGGAGAAAGCCTGTGGGCAGATACAGCTAGTTCGCAGCCTACTTTACTAGAAGTACAATTAAAAACACATCCTTATTTTAACCTGTTCCTATACTGTGCACAGTATACATTTCAAAGAATATGATTCAAAGGCCAGAAGACCATCTGCATCCTGGGCTGCATCAAAAGAGGAAGGGCCAGCAGGTTGAGGGAGGTGTTTGTCCCCCTCTACTCTGCCCTTGTGAGGCCCCACTTGGAGTATTGCATCCAAGTCTGGGGACCCCAGCACAAGAAGGTTGTTGATATGTGAGAACGAGCCCAGAGGAGGGCCACAAAGATGATCAAGGGACTGGAGCACCTCTCCTATGAAGAAAGGCTGAGAGAGCTGGGGCTGTTCAGACTACAGAAGAGAAGGCTCTGGGGGGCCTCACTGTGGCCTTTCAGTTCTTAAAGCAGACTTATAAAAAAGATGGACAGTGACTCTTTGCTTAATCAGATAATGACTGGACAAGGGGGAATGTTTTTAAACAAAAAGAGGAGAGATTTAGATTAGAAGTTAGGAGGAAATTATTCACTCAGAGGGTGGTGAGATGCTGGAACAAGTTGCCCGGAGATGTTGTGGATGCCCCATCCCTGAAGGTGTTTAAGACCAGGTTAGATGACACCCTGAGCAACCTCATATAGTGGGTGGTGTCCCTGCCTATGACAGGGGGTTGGAAATAGATGGTCTTTATGGTCCCTTCCAACCCAAGTCACTTTATAATTCTATGATATGATTCTATGAAATGCCCTGTGGGTGTGATTACAGCAATGAAAGCAGAGCAACTGACAACACACAGGCAAACCCATCTGGGCATTGTGGCAAGATATTGCTGCCCAGATAGAGAACCTGGTTGTAAAAGTACGCCACATGCTCATGCACCCGAGTAGGATGACTGAAGAACATCAAAACAACCAGCAGGTAGATCAGGCTGCTAAGAGTGAAGTGGCTCAGGTGGATCTGGACTGGCAACATAAGGGTGAATTATTTACACATTGGTGGGCCTATAGCATCTCAGGCTATCAAGGGCAAGATGTAACATATGGATGGACTTGTGATTGAGGGGTGGAAATGACTGTCGACACTATTACATAAGTTATCCATGGATGTGAAACATGCACTGCAATTAAGCAAGCCAAGTGGTTAAGGCCTTTCTGGCATGGAGGATGATGGCTGAAATATAAATATGGGGAGGGTTGGCAGACTTATATCAAACTTCCACAAAACTGCCGTGGCAAATGCTATATACTTACAATGGTGGAAGAAACCACTGAATGGCTGGACACTTATTCTGCACCCCATGCCACTGCCCAGAACACTAATCTGGCCTTGAAAAGCAAATTGTACGGAGATATGGCACACCAGAAAGAGCAGAGTCAGGCCGCGGAACTCATTTTCTAAACAACCTAGGCCAAAGAGCATTCATGGTATTGAATGGCTATATCACATCTCTTGTCATGCACCAGCCTCCTGAAAATTGAACAATGCAATTGACTGTTAAAGACTACACAGGGAGCAGTGAGTGTGAGGACATTCAAACATTGGGATATAAGCTTAGCAAAAGCCATCTGATTAGTCAACACTAGGAGATATGCCTGTGAGCTGGCCCTGCCCAATCAAAATGTTTACATATCACAGATGGGGATAAAGTCCCTGGAGTGCAAGTAAAAAACATTCTGGAGAAGACAGGTTGGGTTATTCCTATCTTGGGCAAAGGTAAACCCATCCATTGGGATTTCTTTTGCTCAAGGACCTGGGTGCACTTAGTGGGTAATGCAGAGAATGGAGAAATGTACATCATTTAATATTAGGTGAGAATAGTCAATGATTTGAATTGTAAGATGTTAATTGCTATATATTACTGTATGTCATCACAACTATAGTTGATATATGCCATATCAATGGTATTATGATGATCAAATCCATACAGCTAGTAAAAGTAAGCTAACTTGAAAGTTTGAGCAAGTTGCTCACGGTTTAGTCCAGTTGAGATCTGAAAATTTCCAGGGGTGAAGAGTCAAAAACTGCACTTGATAACTAGTTTCTCTGTTTAATCATTCTCATTTTGATCCCCAAACCATTCTCCCTTACAGTGTCTCTTGCTACAACTTGTGATCACTGAATATTGTCATAATGCGTTGTCATAATGCGATACATATGACTTAATTTCAAAATTTGAAACTATATTTATTGTGGGCATTGGATTGGATAGGACTTGTAGTCAAAGAGAACAGAGAATTTACAGTAAGGCTGTTGATTTGACTATAGGATTTGTCTCTGAGATTATCTCATTTAAATAAGTTTTGGATCAGTTTATATAGCTTTTCTAGAAAAAAAAAATGGTGCCAATTAAAATATAAAATCTGCAACAGTTGTAGGCAACATTAAAATTATTGGAGGAATCATTCCTTACCATTTCTGAACCAGGAATAATGGAACCTAAAAAAAAAAAAAGTTGATCTTAAGGTGGAGGTACTTGGAAATAACCTCTGGAAAGCAAACAAGCTCTTTCAGTAGGGAATAGGAAGGTAACGTCAGTGACAGAAACTGTTTCTATACATTGTCAAATAACAGTTGGAGTTAAGGTTTGTAAGAGAGAAAAAAACTGGTATTTATAGACTACCAGACCACATTCATATAGAACCACATTCAAAAGTATATATATTCCTATTCTATCACTTTCTAAGTGAAGAGGAATGCTTTAACCAGTGTGAATTATTTAAAGTAGATAAATTACATTAAATTTGTTGACACTAGTTGTTGATAAAGGATTTCATTTTGCTTGGGATTATTCCTGGGATTCCTTGGGACATTCCTGGGATTATGCAGTCTGAGATTCATGATTCTTAGCAAATCAAGTTGCCAATAATCCGTAGTAGTTTGTGAATATGCCACTATGTTCTCTGAAATATTTCTGGTAAATGCTATAGCAATTAGAACATCTGCTAGTAAATAGTTTCTGTACAATGTGTTTTTGAAGAGAGATCCCTCAAAATAACCATAACTTTCAAGGTAGAACCTGTCAATAGGTCAGAAATGAGTTTGTGTACATAAGGTTGTACAAGAGAATATGGGCTCAAATGTAATGTTAGGTCCATCTTTAAAATGCATTATAGAAATATGGATTTTCTTTGATGGCAAGTCACAGAAAATGTATCTTGTACAATACTAAGAGTAATTCTCTATTTTTTTTCTGTAATTCATATCCTTATCTAAATATTTTTTATTGAAAATTTGTTTTGTTTTAATCTGTTAAGAGGTATCTCATGTATTTAAAATACTTTCTCTGTGTTATTTGTCAGACATGAAAAGAGAATCTCTTGACAACAACTACAGAATTGCCTTGTGCCATTTCTCAAGACATTAATTAACTTCCTCTCTTGTGTGTGTGTGTATAAAAGTATATATATGAATAATGTTTTCTCTATGTAAAGTATGTTTTCAATTTTGGGGTGATCAAGTGAAGTTTCAGAAACTTCCACATCACATCTAACAATGAAGATGTATTACAATGGACATATTCTTCTAAATTTGGGGGGTTGGGGAGGTTGTGTGGGGGTGGGGGCAAGGGGGAGAAAGGGAGAAGGGGAGAAGAAACTAGAGAAAACACCTTTATTTTACAGTGAGCTTGTATTATCTATCAGTTGCCTTCAAATTCACTTACATAGTAAAAAATACACAAATTATTATCCTCTGATTACTTTCTACTATGTAATCACTGATGTGGTCTTTGTAATTCTCTGATGTTTCTCATTGATTCAATCAAGCAGAAACAACCGTGTTTTGATTCTTGATAAGGATAAAATTATTTAGATTTTCAAAATTTGAGCAGAAAGAGGAAAGACTTTCTAAACCTATTAGACAATTAGTCTCTATAATGGCAGAATAAATTCAACATGGAGAAATGCAAAACATTACAGATCACAGGGAGCAATTTAAATCTTCTCACATATAGGAAAAGTTATAAAAAGAACAATTAAAATTATTAAAGTCAAGAAGAGGAAGAACTTCCCTACAAAGGAAGATTAAAAGCAGTAGGAGTAATTAGGTTTCTGGGTTTTTATTTATTTTAAAATAGTGAAAGCTTCTAATGTTAAATACATACATTACATTAGAAATTCTAAAAAGAAGGTTAGTCTTGTGCCCTTCCCATGATATAAATACGAGAAAGAATTCACAGACAGTAAGTGTAATATATTGAAAAGTTTCAGGGGAATAATTTTTTGTGTAAAGTGAAACTAACCTGCAAAACTCACCACGGAAGATATCATTCTTCCTTATTGTTTAGGATATTAACTCCTCATTTCCCTTGACAAGTAAAAATAATTATTCCCAAAATATCTGGCATTATTATGGATTATACTTTCCTCTGAATCATTAGCTATAGTAGAGACATAAAACCTTCCACATCTACCCAAGGACCCCAGAGTGAGGAAGGAGTAAATTCAGTGTTCTTATGCTGGTGCAGTGAGAAATAAGGCTCAGGTGGCCAAGCATTTCCCTGCAGTTGTATTTCTCTAAAAGCAGTCTTTTTGAAGTTCCATTTTGCAAAGTGTTGTGTAATCTGATTCATAGCCAGCAGGGTACTTTAGCTTGTGCATTTACACTGCTTTGATTTCTGCACAAGTGTTATCCTGTGGATCTGGAGGTACCTCCAGAGAAAGGGAAGAGCAAGAACATGGCAGAATGCATCTGCACCCCTAAGAGAGCAGTCCTCAGCACATTATTTGCTTAGTGACATATCACTTGTCAAAAAGAAAACCTTTCTTGACTCACTTCACAAAGTGGAAATAGAAAGGTAAAACCTGGTAAGCGAGCCTTGGTTTATAATGAAGCAGGATGATTTTTTTTCTTTTTCTTTTTCTTAAATTCTTCTTCCTTCCAGGCCTTGCTTGTGAGAAAATAGTCAGTCTTTGCCCTCAGGGCCTTTCTGGATTTCCCATGAATCTTTTCCACCTCCTTGTTCTAATTAAAATGCTAAATAAATATCTCCTCTCCCTGAAGTAGTTTAGTATATACACAACCTTACTTGACTGTAATACTGCTATATTCAGCTGTGTAACACATTTACAAAAACTGTGTGATTGATTTTATAGATTTTTTAAATCTCCTGTCTCTCATCTCAGAAGCAAAGTACTAAAAAGTATTTCTTATCACAGCAGAGTCCAGTACAGCCACATACATTTTGATTATATGTTGAGTTTCATGCACAAAAAATAATTTAAGAAGTCAATGGCAAAGGAGTTTTAAAATAACGTCAGATAAATCTCTATCTTCTAATAGTTTTTGATATATTTGGAAATCTGAAAAGCATAATTTCCTGAAAGGAATCCATATATTCTACTTTTTTTAAAAAATATTATTATTATTATTTCTATGTTTATTATTATTATTGTTGTTGTTTTTTATTTCCCTTAAGAATAATGATTGAAAACTTGACATGTAATAGAAGTTTAGCTTCAATCTTAATTCTGGTATAAGAAATTATTCACTTTTATGACTATTAAGATCACTGAAAAAAAAGAGAAGGAAAAAGATTATATAAATAAAAACAGCAGGAATTTCAAATACGCTGTGATTTTACAAGCTTAGTTAAACATGGTAAGACAGTTATACAGCCCAGTCAAGTATGGCTGATTGATTTTTATCTCCAAATTGTTATCGACTGTGAATGTTGGATGCAGGTTGTTTTTAAAATCAAGAGCACTGTGCGTTCTATTTCGAGAACTGTGGTTGCATAATAAATCTTTTTTTCCCATGAAAAACATGCAATTAGTATTAATGACTTCATCAGAAATAGTAAGACCATTCTAAAAAGTTTCTAGAGATGTTGGATTGAAAATCACCATTAAAACAAAGATTGTGATATTATATAGGAAAATGTGGATGTCCTTAAAGCCTGGAGAAAAAGTGAGAGCTCAGAGAAACGGTACAGATAACAGCACTCTGTGCAAAGTGCATATAGGACTTTTTGATGAAGTAGAAATGTGCTAGATCCAAAAAATCAAATATTTCAAAGAGAAGGAACAGGTTATATTGGTTATACAGAATGAACACAATCTACCAGTGAAGGGTGGCTGTGTTAGGCAGATTAAGTCTTAAGACGTATTGTTCCCAATACAAATAGAGTATATGTTTGGGAAAGATACTCAGGTATTAAATTAAATTAAAGTATAACAGGCTCGGTATACCATGTATTAGAACTTTACCCTCATATGTTGAGGGAATACAGAATTTAGCAGGTAACATTCAATATTCTCACCTCCAGTTCAGAACAGTTGGATAGTTGTGAAGATGTCACTGCAAAAGTCCTTGGGAAAAAAAAAATAATAATAATTAAAAAAAAAATCTACAACATGAGGGTTTAGAAAGCTTAGTCCTAGTATGAGTTCTCTGAAACAATTAGATAATTTTTTTGTATTCAAGTGAGGGGATTTCTAGCTTAAACACCAGTGATCTGACTGAGATGCATTTGAAGCTAGGTCATGACTTTTCTGCCAAGTATAATTAAAATTGTATTGAAATCACTCAAGCTGCACTGTGCACTATACATTTACAGATGTAATACTGTGAGAATCACTGTTTCAGTTCTGTTTTGGAAGTTGACATTACCACAGCAAAAAACATGCTAAGCAAAGGTTGTTGACATACCAAAAAGTAAAAGCACGACTGAGGTTGAGAAAAGCTATTCCCTAAACTGAACTTCACCTGTAATTCAGCTACATGAAATTCTCCTTAAATTAAATGCATTCTTGGTGAGAGTCTAAGAGATAAATTCTTTGCTGGCTAGAAACATAAACAAAAATTATTTTTTCCCTTCCCTATTAATTCTGTAAGTTTTGATTTCTGCTCATATATAGAAATAAACCACATTTCTAAAGTTTTAAGTCCTTTATGAAACTTTACTTTCCTTTATGAAATATATTCAAACATCATCTTAAATTATGAAATTTGATTTTAAACCTAAATGATCATCAAGAACAACATAGATTCACAATCAGGGAAAATTCTTCCTGTGAGTTGTATGTTTTTGACAGGGTAAGTGCAAGCATACACATACTTTACAACAGACAAATATGAAATACACTTGTTCACATTGGCTAAGTTTTCTGTTTCCTGCTCTTCTGACTCAGCAAAATTCCATATTTTGAAATTTACCTTCTACATTTGTGCTTGTTGTCTGGCCCAAAATAGAGATTTTTTATTAATCCAAACTTTAATTCAAACCGTTCTTATTGGTATGTTGTCAAGTCTTGGGTTGAATTTCCCTTCAAGAAAAAAATCTATATAATGGAAGTGTCATTCATGATCAACTCTCTTCTCTAATATGAATCCAGATTATCTGTCTTTTTCTTCAAGGACAAGTATTGCTGGTTTAATGACAAGAAAAGCACTTCCTGTGCATCTGTTTTTTTTTTTTGTTTTTTTTTTTTTTTTTTTTCAAGTAACTGTTTTCTTTTCTCTGATACATATCAGAGATTTCTCTTAGCAGACAGTGATTAGTGTTTACCCAAAACTCCCTCACTATTTTTATAAAGTTTATAATCAATTTTATTTGCCACAGCCCACCAAAGTCACTTGTGATTTTCAATAGTTACTTACCTCCTTCAATGTGATTCTTGGCTTATGGCCTGGCAGAGGCACTTAGGTTTGGAAAGGTCAAAGAGAAATTTGGTGCTAAACTGATGATATGTTGTAGGTGGGACTACTAATTTTCCAAACCACAGAAAATGATAGGAAAAACTTCCTAAAATGTTTGTAAAATCTGTAAAATAATTGACATGAAAAATATGAGTATCACTGTGACATAAAAATAGCACGGAAGAAAAAAAAAGTATACTTTATCTGTAAATGTTTGTATTTGTCAGAATTATTTTTTTTTAAACTGATACTAGTCAGTGAAACAAACATTTTCTATATTATAGATTCTGTTCAGTGAACAGTGCAGCTCCCTTTTTGTGTGCTGTGCATGTGTATGTCTTATGCAAATGAAGCCAATGCTGACTTGATGATGTATGTTAGATTAGAAATTCACGTCAGCTCTTAATGTTTCGAAATCCTCTTGCAATCAGAAAAATGAAAACTATATGTTGCTACAGAATATAGGCTAACCACTCCTTAAACTGCACAGTTTAAGTACTACACAGTTACATAGGAAATGAAGAACCTGACAAAGGCAAAAAGGATCATAGATACAAATGTTGTGGTTTAGATACAAATGTGGTTTAACCTGGCAGGCAGCTAAGCACCACATAGCCATTTGTTCACTGCTCCCCTCCCTATCTGCCCCATGCAGTGAGGTGGGGGAGAGAATAAGAAAAAAAGGTAAAAGTTGAGGGCTGAGAGGTTGAGATATAGAGAGTTTAATAGGACATAAAGAGGAGGGAAAATATTATTTATGTTATTTTATTAATTAATTATTAATTAATTATATGAATCAATTAATTAATTAATTATGTTAAAGGGATATATAAAGCAAGTTATCCTTGGCTCTGTGTAAAAACTGCTCTGCAACAACTAAAACATCAGTGTCTTATCAGCATTATTCTCATCCTAAATCCAGCCACAGCACCATACTCTGTTCCAACCAAAACCAGGGCAGCAAGAGAGACAAAGGATTAAAGAACAGACATACTAATGGGAGCAGGAGGCAGATGAGCAGTCATCCTCATGTGCCCAGTCTTGGAAAATGACAATGGAATGTAAACAGGACAGCCCAAGAAAGTGTAGTGCTGTGCAGCTCTTTTAGAGGGCTTAAGTACTGGAACCTTATTCCCAGCTGAACACTGGGAGCTGGCTGGAGCACTGTTCTCGGTAGCAACTGAACTGTCAGTGCCCCAGGCACTTTATTCAAGCTATATTTTGTGTATGTGCATAGTGCAAGAACTGTATAATAAAGAACTTCATAAAGAACTGTGTCTACAGCAGATGAATATAGCATAGCAAAAGGCCAGAGTTATCAATGACCAGTTATGTGCCAGTTAGGAAGGTTAAGTAAATTTAGGAAGAAAAAAAAAAAAAAAAAAAAGGGGGGGGGGTGGGTGGGAATTGAATAACTTCCTGTCAGTGTTCATTTTCTCAGGTCAAAAGATTCCAGAATAGTTTTGCTTTTTTTTTTTTTTTTTTTTTTTTTTTCCTCCAGCGGGTGAAATATTTAAGTTAATTCAATCTTCAACTCTGACATATCAGGTAGTCAGATGAGGCTGTTGCTGTGAATCCCATAGCAATAGCTGGAATTACAACAGTCCCTTATCCAGTTGCCTCTCTTTCCGTCTTTTTCCAAATAGTTTGCCCATACTATTGCCCTATTTTTTATTATTATTATTTTTTTTTCCCCAGAGGTTTAATTATCAGCTTGAAAAATAAAGTTTCACTCAAATTTGGGAGAGCTTCTGGAACAATTCTTTTTATTGACAACGGTAATGATAAGAACCCCAGCATGTTTCATGGTGTTTGTCTATCAGCTGTTGGCAAAGATTTTATGATATTGTTGACTATAACAGCAGGAGTTTTTCTTATGCTCCTGGACAAGCAGATTATTATTATTATTATTTTCTGGACATTTTTGTGACTATAAGTATTGGTATAACTGCAAGTTATATTCTTCATACTCCTATGGATTAAATTTATCCTTAAGGTTTTCATGATATTGGCAGACAAACCAAGGTTGCAGCCACACTTTTTATTACTATTTATAAGCTTTAAGTGATGAGAGCTAAAAGAAGAATTGTTTTTGCTGGTTAGTATGAAACCCAGCAAGTCTCAGCCCCAACAGCTTGGAAATGTCACCTCTGAGGATGCCATGAAAATGGTGAATGGCAAACATATTGCAACATTAAATGTTTGTTAATAACTTGAGACTGCTATAAGAGTCATGAGACTGCTGTGTGGATACTCAATATCTGTGCACGTCAGATAAATATACGATCATAGCAATTTCCCAGGATGTTCAGAAGAAAATTTATTTAGGAGTGAAGGAGACTATTGTTTATCAACAGCTGTGGTTTTTTACATGTATGTTCACTACCTGCAAATTTTCATCATGGGATAAATAGAGCACCTTAATCTCTTATCATCCATCTTTAATATTTGTTCTTTGGGCTCCAGAAACTCTATACTTTCTCATTATTTTTCCTTCAGATGGGATCTGGAAACAATGCAAACCAAGATAAAATACTAAATGGATCTCTAATTTGATACTCATTAAATTCCAATTTTATAAAACTATTAAGTGCATTCACATTAATCTCAGGACTGTACTGAAACCCACTTTCAGCTGTCCAAGAGGTTAAATTCAGAGTAAGCACACATAATAAATGAGGTTGATATTAAAGCCTTCATTTTGAGAAGTTTATTTTAAATATATATGCTTTTCCAACTAATATATATTACAAATAGAATAAATTGATGTGTAAATATTTATTAATGCATATTTTATGTGAATTTCTTCTGCCAATGTTTGGAATTTAGGAGTCTCTATTGAGAACTGAACTCATTAATGTCATTAAAAAGCTTTTGTCTTATAATTCTGGAAGTCTGTCAACAACTTCAAAGTTATCTGACATACTTTGTGTGTGTGTGTGTGTGTAGTTTTCTTGGCCTTGACTTTCTCTTCTCTGCGACACTAAAGGTTGTTTTCTTAAAAACAGAGTGGAAGTCTAAAGATACTAAATTTCATTCTCATAAATGTATGACAATTCTCATAATGCTTATTAATTACTTCTCATAAGCATAATAAAAATGTCTTCAAAATCACTTCAAAGAGAAAAACATAAAATTTTAATTTACATTCTTTGAAAATATTGCCCTAATCCATGACAAAATCTTAGATACACTGTATGGTATTTGTTTCTATGTATTACACTGAATTTCAGCACCTTTTCTACAACTAATTATGTGCTTCAAATCCTTAACTCATTGGGCCAAGACTTGAATTGATTTTACAGTTACGATACTTAGAATGGAGTATATTTGCGAAAAACATTGACTTGCTTGAAAAATAGCACTTTCTGAATTAGATATCCACATCATTCTGATTTAACCTCCACAATTTTGCCATTGTTTCCATTTTCTATGGAAATTTGTAGCGAGTAATTAAAATCTGAACAGAATATGAGTGAGCAAATTAAAAAATGTTCGTATGAAAATGCTGTCACTATTTTCAAAATATACCTTTGCAAACACTTCCTTTTCATCCATCCCTTGGGATACATGATCTCTGACAATTACTCAGTGAAACAATTGCTTCAGCAAGTAACCATCTTTTGCCAGACTCTCTTTTCATCTGCCTTTCCCCATGCTGCCTGGACTACTATTGCACAAGAAAATGTTCACTCCTTGTATTTGTAGGAGCTGAGCTGATGCTGTCTTCACATTGCGTGATGCATTGTAGACGATGAGGGCAAATCTCACCAGGCTCTGCTGCACTTGTACACGTTGAACATTATATTTCTTCCTACATTCTCCTTGGCAAGGAATAATGTTTGGTTATCAGCAGAACAACAACAACAAAAAAATAGGTTTGGGGGGCAAATATTTAACATTCTTACGATCTTTTCATTTCCATAATTTATTTTTATATATTCTTTGTCCTAAGTAAATAAAATTGTTAAGAAAGTACATTTATTTATTGGTTTGTTTATTTTTCTGAGGGATGAAAGTGAATAGAAATGTTCCTATTCAAATTTCAAAATATTGAGATAAATATTTTTGATGGACTTTCACTCAAACATTATAATTATTTATATTGTTCTGAAAAGGCAAACAATCAGCAGAATTATTTAAAAGGTTCAGTGCAGATTATTTTTTGGAAAGGACTGTGTGTTGTTCAAGGCTTCATGAATGCTCTTTATTTATTAATTCCCTGAGGAAAGAGAAAGGGATAAAATTTATTCTACAAGATTCCTCATTCTCAGATATATATCAGAAATCCTGTCAAGTTGTTGGGTGGCCTGTTGCAGGTTGGTAATTTGCACATCATAGACCACTGCCTCCACCTCACAGGCAGGAACAATTGGGAAGTAAATGTATTAATCAGAATTGAAAAAATAAATAATTGTGTGCCTCTTAAGAGTTTAATACTAATCCAGAATGGTATTTTAAATATGAAATGCAAACATTTATTTTATCAATAATCTCAAGAAAAACATATTTCCTGAAGAGCAGCACGTTAACTAACATTTTATTCTCTAGGCCAATAGGTGGCACTAGAAATTTTCACAAATGAGTCAAATGAATTTAACCTTCAATTTTTAGCCATCTAAGTAATCCTGTATAAACACATTCCTGTATAAAATGTTTTGGAAGTATCACTAGATGTATCATTCAATTATTTACAATAGTGTAATTCTACTGTTTTGAGAGCAGTTGCTAAAGAACTATAACTGCACAAAAGCAGAATTTATGCTGTAATTTAAGTTACTGTTCATGCTTTTGACAATGGGAGATGTTTTTGGTTTTCTATTCTCTAAGTTTACTTTTCATCATTCTTATATGATCTTATTTGTCAGAGTTGCTTTACAAACTCTTTAGGATGTTTACCAGAACATGACAAATTCTTTAGTTTCATTAATTTATGCACATTTTCCACAAATTTTGGCCATTCTTGCTCAAGGGAGGAAGTGAATGAAAGACCTTTGCACCCTGTCAGACAAGATTTCTGCTCAGGACAACACTTGAGTAGAAGGATGCTCTTGCTATATAGCCTTCCTTTTGACATAGGGTCTGATGGCTAAATGTTCCTCACAAGGAGGATGTATTTGTGAACATGCTTTTTAGCTCCTTTCCAAAACAGCTGTAGTAGACTGACCTCCAGGGCATGATGCAAATGAGTTTCTGCTGGTTCCAGTGAGAGATGGGCATCACTGAGAGCATCTGAGAAGGATGTAGCTCTAGCAGGAAATGGAGTATGTGTGTTTTTTCTTTTTAACTGACTCTGCCATTAAAAAGTCGGTAGTTTTATGCAAATGAAATCTGATTAAAAAAATAACTCTTCTTCCTCTTCTGACCTTGTTGATAGTAATATATATTAATGGACTGAGGCTACAACTGTTCTTTTGGCCCCTAAGAAGGATCTTGCAACATGAGATATTTGCAAAGGTGCAGTCTAGTGAAAAGTGACCGCATAGGAGCCATGCTGAAATTTGAAACTGGATATGAAAGAAACTCTATAAATAAATAAATAAATAAATTGATAAATAAATAAAAGAGGAGAGTTTAAGGAAAAAAATACGGGAAATCCCTTCACAGAAATGGAAATATCAAATTAAAAAGAGAAAAAAAAAAGAAAAAAAAAAAGACTGTAGGGCAAAAAATAATATATGCAGTATGAAAATACAATGCAAAGAAATACTGGAATGAAAATGGAAACAAACAAACAAAAAAACAACAATGTAGTAATGTCAAATTTCTGAATAGCCTATTCAGTAAATGAAAGGTATTGCTAGAAGCATACATCTCTCAGCATCCAGGTGGCATCTGCTGAACAGCATGTTAACAGATATTCTTATGTAAAAACAGTTTCCTCTATACTCTGTAAACAGTACTGCTTCTGTGAGTACAGAAACAAAGGATAACTTTGGCAGAGCACTTGGCAAGGTGAGCTCTTATTGTGCTTCCTGCCCTCAGAACTGTGTAACAAGGTTCTGGCACAGTTCTGAGCTCTGCTAAACAACCCCACTGATCAGAAAGTCACCATAGGTAGTCTTCAGCTGGTTCACACTAAATATGTTCTCAGGACTTCTGGTTACCTCAAACTGCCTGAACAAAACCCAGTCATAACAACTTGTGAAAAAAAACATGCAGCAGGTTGAGGCTAGTGCTGAGTGTAACATTTTATTTGAAAGAATTAGTTTATGAAGAAACTATCTCCAACCGGTCAGCAATGTTCTCTCTCCCTTTGGGGCTCTTAAACAAGACTGTAAACTGGCCAGTGTCATGGACAGGCTTCCACTCCTGGCCCAGACGAACACAGAGACTATACCTGGAAGCCAAAGACTTACCTCTATATGGGCAAACTGGTATCATTCCCACTTAGAGTAAACTCTCCAAAACTTAGATTTTATTTTAATATTTTTTTTTTAATTAAAAGACTAAAATCAAACTTTAGATACGATGTGTAAAAGTTGACACAATATCTAACTGATTTTGCTCCTTTTCAGATCCTTCAGTTAGTGATTAATGTAGAACTGGGAATTACTGAAGACCAAGGATATTGGCTGGGTCTGAGGGAGAAGAGGGAGATTTCTGGGCAGAGCTGAGCCTGTAGCAGCTACCAAGTGCCACCAGCATGAAGCTGTTGCACCAACTGCCATTATGTTTCTCCAGCAAGAAACGGGAGCCCATCTTCCTTGAGACCCCAGGTAGCAGAGAGGGGTGTTTTATCCTTCTGCAACTGTGCAGTCTGTTATCCAAGGCCATTCTTATACCCTGGAGCATCTCACATCTGAGGCAGAGAAGTGCAGAAAGGAGAGAAAGGCAGTGGGATCTTCCTGGGATCTGTGTCTCTGTGTCCAAGGTGCTTCCAAGTCACCTATGCATCTGTTCCTTAGCAAAGAATCTGGACAGCTGTTTTCTGGAAAATTTACTTGTGACAATTGCACATATTTAACACTAGCATTGCACTATATTGATAAGCACAATACAGGAAAAATAAATAAACAAAATCAATACAGAGCTAAGCATACAAACAGTATTTCTCAAATGCCATAGGTAGTTTTCATATTTTTTTACAGATTTTAATGCAATTTACATTGACTTCTGACAAATGATTGCCAGAAATGTTTATATGACATTTAATATGTGTTACAAAGTTTTATAACAGACTTTGCAATAGCTCTGATATTAAATTTGCATCACCAGCCTTTTTTTCCAAATCAAATAACATTTTGAAAACATTAAAATGATTACCAGGAAGAACCATTAAAAAAATCAAATTCATTTTGTATTTTTAAAGACCTCTGCTGTTTACTGAGGTCCCCATTTATCTCAGAATTTTGAAGTTGTTATGTTGTCAAAGCTTTCACTTTTAATAAACATATGTCTTCCTGGATATTAATTTGTGTTTTGAAAAGCATATTTTCTTAAATTTATTTTACAGAGTCATATGAAATGTCCTTTTAAGATGTTTTAGTACAGAAAACTTTTTATATTATTGACATTCCTATTTTATTTGTTACTTAATGTTTTCAGTCATAATTTTTCAAGCACAATGGAAAAGATCTGGCTGTTGTTAGAGGTTACTATTGCTAATATACATTGCCTTAATTATTATTGCTGCTGCTCATTATTCAAATGTGCCCATTAATATAAAACCTTTATGTGATTATAGGCACTACAAAGCACTCCAGGATTTCTTATCACCCCTTTCAGTATTGCCTTCCAGCAGCTTGATTATATATAGCAGGGCCCAGGTCCCTTCTGCCTTTGTGCATTTTCTAAGCAAGATTTCACATGCCAAAAGCTACTATATGCTTCTTCTGGGAACAGAGGTAGGCTGTGGAGCAGGATGCTTTTGCTGACCCAGTCCAGCTGTTCTCTTCTGTTCTTCACTGCTGGAACTTTGTTTCTTTTCCAGCCTGTGTTGCTTATGTGACTTCAAGCAGGATTTTGTCTGCAAAGTAGACTTTAAAACCATTATTATTGTGACCATTCTGCTTAATAAAGTTCAGATTCATATTTATTAAAATGGATTAATAAAAGTGTGGTTATCTTACAACATTGTTAATAAGCTGAATGATTAATTTTGGAGTTTAAATCTTATAAGATACATAAGCAAGGATTATTCATTGCCATGATGATTTTAACCTTGGATTTTATGACATAAAATGCTGATGTTACTGCTTTTACATGAAATGATGTCTTGCTTTTCTTCCAAGTCCTGAAGTTCCTGACAAAAATATATTCAGATACTTTATTCAGTAGCTTTGAATGTGTATTACCTAGCAATCATTAGGAGTTGCAGGCTAAGCCTGGGGAATTACATAACATGTACATTTTGTCAGAACATTGTCTTTTCCTTAACCTACAGAATACAGGGTTAACAAAAATAAAATCTTCATAAGGAGAATAAGAAAGATGGAAATGATTGATCATTGAACACAGTTTTCTTCTCATGTTTCTCTCTTTTTTTTTTTTTTTCTCATATATTCAATGACAGCAGCACTGACTACAAATTTTACAGATAGACTGATTTTCACAGAGAAAAATTAAATGACTTGTTTAAGGTCATTAGACCTTGATTTTATAAATTACTGAGAGCCTCATGAGAGATTCTGGGAGTCCCCAGTCCCTACTGGCCTGATGAAAAAAATGTGTTAAATCTCCTCAGAAACATATGCATTATGGATTTGTGAGTCATCTGTAACACTCAATATTCAAAGCATTCTTTTTACACACCAAAATTATATAGGAAGAAGGTAGTTTTGTGGCTATGAAAAGAATTACTCTCAGAAGCAACTTTTGTTGTTGTTGTTGTTTCTTTGTTTCCCTGAAACATCTTGAGCTTATTTTATGCTCGCAGATAAACTTCTAGAAGTCAGTTACCCTGTGTGCAAATTAGATCTAAATGATCTAAAAATTTTATTTCTGTATCATTTTGTTCACAATTTTTTGAAAGAAAAGAGAAATGTAACGAACTTCCCTGATTATCAAAGGACCTGTCAAAGGACTTGTTTTTCTCATTGCTGTGAAATCTGCCATAGATGTAGATATATGTGTCCTGAAGCACAACAAACAGGTTCCACCAAGAGGCTAGGCTACAATGACCTACTGTGGGAATCCTGCCCTGTTTCCCCACTGCCAAAACTAGGAACTGTTATAGAAAAATCCTGGCCGACATAATCTTTTCCATTAAAATATAAACCAAGGGGATGTTTCTACGACAATCTCATGTCCCAAAACTTTTCTGAAGTTTAAATGCACAGCTAATTTTTCTTCATGTGAAATGTCACTAAGTAGGGAAAAAGATTTCATTCTGCTTCAGTGGAATTGCAAAGTAATTTTCCCATGGTCTTTATGCTATTTAGCTTGAGCTTACAACTCTTTATTATATGTCATTAAATTCATGAAACATTGATTCATCTCTTGTGAGTGACTAGGTGATAAAGTGACAGATGAAATTCAAGATTGATAAGTACAAAGTAATTCTCTCAGAGAAAAACAAACCAAATTATACATGTCTAATGAGGGGCTTTAAAGTAACCATTACAACCCCAAAATAAGATCTTTAAGTCATTTTGAACAGGATCATAAAAATGTTACCTCAGTCCTTAGAAGCTGTTGAAAGAGAATATAATGTTTTAAGAAAATGCAAGAGAAAGAAAACAGAAGCTGCAATATGGATATGAGACAGAAGTGTACTCAGGTGGCCAAGAAGGCCAAAATCACCTTGGGTTGTATCAGAAATAGTGTGGCCAGTAGCACTAGGGAAGTGATTGTCCCCCTGTACTCATCTCTGGTGAGGACATACCTCAAATATTGTGTTCAATTTTGGGGCCCTCAGTACAAGAAAGAGTGGAACATGTCCAAAGAAGGGCAACAAGGCTGGTGAAGGATCCAGAGAATGTGTCTTATGAAGAGCAGCTAAGGGAAGTGGGGTTATTTAGCCCAGAGAAAAGGAGGCTTAGGAAGACCTTATCACTCTCCAAAGAAGGTTGTAGTGATGTAGGGATAGGTCTCTTCTCCCAAGCAGCAAGTGATAGGACAAGAGGAAATGGCCTCAAGTTGTGTTAGGAGAGGTTTAGGTTGGATAATAGGTGAAATTTCTTCATTGAAAAGATTGTTATATTGGAACAGGCTGCCTAGGGAAGTAGTTGATTTACCGTCCCTGGAGGTATTTGAAAGATGTGTAGAGGTAGTGCTTAGGGACATGGCTTAGTGGTAAACTTGGTTAATGATTAGACTAGACAATCTTAGAGGTCTTTTCCAACCTAAGTGGTTCCATTGTATGAATAGCTCCTTGGTATGAGCGCAGGTAAAAGAGATTCCGCTGAATTGTAAGAGGTACAAAAACAGGCGGGGAAGGTGGTCAGAGTTATAAAACAGCTTCTGTTTTATAAGCTAAAAAGGAAAACTTAGCATTTTCAACAATATAACTCTAGAGACGTCAACATCATCAAGATCCATGTAGTAAGTCTAAAACCAAACCCCACACTCTTCCACACAGTACATAACTACTGGGCTACTGTCAGAGGATGTGGGTGATAAAAGTTTACACAGTTTGAAAAGTAATTATACATAGTCTAGGAATTTATAAAAATAAATAAATCCATAACATGTATTACAAAACAAAAGATGCAATTTCTGTCTCAGAAACTCCTCACCTTCCAAGCTGCAGAATGTTAGAAGTAGGAAAAATGTACCTGCATACTTGGTTTCCTTTTATACCCTCATCTGAGCACCTAGCTGCTGTCAGATTTGATACAGGCCCACACTGAAAAGTTCAGTGCAATAAGAGGATTTCTTACATCAGTTCTTCTGTAGGGCAGCAAATGAAAAAGCACCAGCAGAGAAACAAAGTCATCTTCAAACAGGTTTATTATACTATGTTACTTGACGAATCAGAAATGGAGAAAGTGACTGATTTCTTGGGTCAACTCACTCACTGAAGTAAGTCTGCTAAAAACAGAAGACCAATGATGATTTATTCTGTCTGAAAAGCTGTCCTATAAGGCATGTCAGCCACTACTCACACCATCACAATGTATGAATGGCACAGTATCTGGTGTTTTATACACAACCATTATCTTGGCCTGAGAAATATAACAGGAGGTCTCAAAGTCTTCAACCCTGGGGCATGACTTTGGCCATTAGGCTGTCTGTTTATGTAGAGTTCCTGGGTTTTAATATGAGCAAAACATCTGTATGCTTCCAGACATTTCTAAGAACTATGAACATTTGTGTTGACAAAAGATGGTGTCTCAGAACTGTATTTGTAACTTGACAGAATGCTTTCTATGGTCCTAGAGACACTAAATACTGTCCAGTATTTATTATTACTAAATGTATATTATTACATCTACCATGATTTTTATTTATGATTTATATATTAAGAGGCCTAGGAAAGTTTGACAGCTCCCAGATCTGGTTGTTCTTGCAACATGCAGACCTATTCCATGCTGTGATGCTTACATTGCAGTCCTTCAGCTCCTGTTTCCATGGGAGGGGGACCTCGTGTCAGAACCAAATTATATTTGCTCTCCGTGGATCTGAAATCACCCTGAAATGTGGGATGGGCTGCTATAACTGCTTTTCTATTTAAGGAAATTATTATTTTCAGGCATGTAGTAGGAGCAACAACAACAATGACAAAAGGTAAATTTAACTTTCTTAATCTTTCTGGCAACATCTTTGATAAAGAAAGGAGAGTTACTGCTCTGGATAGTTCAGACATTTGTATTCAACAGATTAGTAAGTAGATCATACTGCTTGGCTGGTAAGCTTTTAATATATTATTATTATGTAAAATAAAACCACTATTCCCTTCACAAGATTTGACTTGGAGCATAGCCCTGTATTGTCACTCTGTAGTCTACAGATTTTATGTGTAAACATAACTATGAAAAAAATAAATCATCTTGCCTAATTAATTATTGTTATTTCTTCTGTTTCAAAGCAGACTGCTTCCAATTTTCGACTTCTTGCAGAGTGTCCTGACCTGTAATCAGTCTTGTAAAAGGATTTGTTAATATCTATTTTCAGGCATGTCAAATGCATTCTATATCAACCACAAAATGCATTAAAAAAAAAAAAGTTTGTAATATATGTTTGTCTATATTGCAGAATTTTCAGAATCTCAGGAAAAGCCAACTTTTTTTTTTTTTTTTTTTTTACTTAATTTTATGGATTTCTTTTAATTGATAATCTTTTATTATTAAAACAGTATAGCTATGGCCTCAACGAGTTATTTGGACTTCTGAATTCAGGACTCATTACTTCAGATACACAACACAATCTATAGGAGGTGTAGTTTCTGTTAATTAAAGGACCCCAGAAGATGTAATTATACACATTACTTGAGCTTCTTAGGGAGGTTTTAATAATTCTTTAAACAACTTCTAGTTAATTAGCACTGTTGAATGTCTTTGTGTGTGTGTGTTTGTGTGTGTATCTATACAATATCCTTGATTATCAGAGAAATACAAAGATATTTTTTGAAAGAAGAGTATGTTGGAAATAATAGATAAAACTAACTTCGTAGTTGCATTGCAGTCTTACGTGTGACCCTTTCAGCTGATATTATTATGTAAGAGGCAAAACTTTAATTGGCAAAATCTCACCTTCTTGTCACATTCTATCTGAAAAATATAGTGATGCACACCTTCATAAAAAAGATAGTGCATCTTTTCTATTTTTATTTGAAAGTGTCCAAAATGATGTTCCTTTTGTTGTTGAGAGGTGGTAGTGGTTTGGTTGCTAGGGACATTGTAAACTACTTGTCCTGAGCCAAGACACCAAAGGGTGGCTGCCTTGCATTGTATGAATATTTACTTACTACACATCAATCTGTCTTTGTGCTCATAAAATGTATCTTCCAACAGTAAATTGTAAAATCCACTTTTTCTAATGTTTACAAAATAGTTCTGTATTTTGCAAGAACTGTTAATGAAGCTGAAAAATTGGAATAAAATGCAATGTGTATGTGTGGAAAAAAGTAAAACTAAGACTCCTTGCCACTTTTTGAATACCAAAAGACATGGGAATTTTGATGCTGTGAACAAAGGATAAAGTAATAAAGGAAGAAAAGTATTTTGTTTTGTACTAAAGTATTTTGTTTTGTACTAAAATGTAAATTGAATATTAGATTTTCATATTATTATTTTTTTTCTCAGATGATAAGCTGAAATGGTGTGAAAAGGAAAGATATCCACAGAAACATGAGTAGGTATTCTTACATACTACTTATTAGTATACCAAAGGATATTTCAGAACTTGAACCCTACTATACCCTTTTTATTTTATTCTGTCTCCACTTCCCTGCAATGATTTGGTTTCTATGCTTACATTCAAACTTTTAAAATAAAAACATAAGATTCTTAATCAGATAGTGGCTGAAGATGAAAGCACTCATTTTATCTCATATTAATGCTCTACAAATGACACCAATTATTTTGTGTCTAAATCAGCACTGCATCTGCATAATAATTTAACATACTCACTGATTCTTCAGTTCCTTGGTAGTACTCAGATCTTCTTCATAATTTATCCTGAAATAGATATTAAGGCTAAGAGTCAAAGGAAGTAAGCTACGGGATAGAGTATAATGGCTCTTATTTTATGCCCATAAGTAATGGAATTATCTGTACCTGTTTCGAAATATTCCTTCTTTTTTCAGATAATCACAGGAATGCCGAGGTTGGATGGGACCTCTGAAGTCCCTTGCTGAGAAGATCCCTAGCCCCTGCCAAGCAGGATCACCTAGAGAAGGTTGCGCAGGATGTCATCCAGATGGGTTTTAAGTATCTCCAGAGAAGAAGACTCCACAACCTGTCACTCCACAATGCTCTGTCACCCTTACAGTAAAGAAGTACCCCCTCATATTCAGCTGGAATTCCCTGTGCTTCAGTTTGTACCCATTGCTTCTCATCCTGTCACTGGGCAAAACTGAAAAGAGACCGGCTCCATCCTCTCTATACCCTCTCCTCAGATATTTACATACATTAATGAGGTCTCCACTCAGTCTTCTCTTTTCCAGGCTAAACAAGCCCAGTTCTCTCAGCCTGTCCTCATATGACAGGTACTCCAGTCCTCTAATAATTTTTTAGCTCCGTATTAATAGAGACAAAGATGATAAGGAGTATAATCTGTAGTCTTGCCACAAAAAGGAATCATCTTGCCAAGAAATTAAATATTCTTGCCAGAAACATATCACAACAGATACTATTTACTATTTGCAACAGTCTAAATTTACTCATTTACTATTTCTTTTTTTTGTCTACTTACAGTGTTTTTTTCCTTTCAACACCTGTAAGTGGAATATTGAGCTATTAAAAGAAGGGGGGGGGGGGGAGGGGGAGAGGGCAGAGCAAAATCTACCAGAAGGAAAACAATGAACAAATTAAACCATTTTACAGTCTGAGTGATTATTTATTTATTTATTTATTTATTTATTAGCTTTTAGGAAGGTGCCCAGCTGTCACTGTAATAATCATTCATCTGCTCAGAATAAAGTGCACTTACTCAGCATAAAATCTTGTTCTTGCATATGGTAGTAGGCATACTCATCAGTAAAGTAGTCTGGGGATAGATCTAGCCCACAAGTTCTCAGTTCTGCAGGGGGCAACCACTACATCTTCTTTCCTGAGTGAAACAAAATGAAAATGTAGTCAAAAGCACAACAGTGATGCACTCAGGATAGCCCGTAAAGTTAAATAACCATTTATTTATATCTTGTAGGCTAGCCCAGAGGGACACCTCTTTAAATTATTTAATATTAAATTCAATAGTGGACTGGCTTAGATGTATAATTCTAAACATTTATTTTAGTGGCTTGTTAATCATAGCCATAGCCATAGCCATTTAAAAGTAATTTTTTAAATTATGTTAAAAATTTTCACCAAAAAAAAATAGCAAATATTTTAATTTGATAGGCTTTTACAAGAATACCTTCCTCAATATGTCTGCTAAAATAAACATTAGCAAAGTAACAGATGGAAGATTCTGGAAAATGATCTTAGAAGATAACAGGATGAGTACATTTATGCTATTTATTTTGGACTGAGCCTTCCTTGTATTTCTCAGAATAATACACTTGGCTTGTGAATAATTATTTGGTAGAAGTCGATATTGTTTACATTATTGTATCTTGAAATTTTGTCAGATAATAATACATGTTAGAAAAGTTCTAGATTAAAACAAAAAAGTAAGCAAAAAGCAACGGCAATAAAATGACAACATCCATTACTAATACATTGCCTCAGCTAGTCACTAAGCTATGGATTTTTTTTCCATTCTTTCAATTATACTATCTTCATTTCATTTTCCTTCCCACTAGGAGGATTATAGTTCATTTCTAAAATTAATTTATTGTCTATAAATAGTTGCATTTTGCTAGGTCCAGTCATTGACGGTAATTTTACATACTGATTCATGCAATTTAAGTTAAGAAGGAAAATTTAGATTATTTAGTCTGATCTGTTCTATTACTTGGGCTTTATATTCTTGGTTCATATTACTTGGACCATATTTCTTGGGCCACACACAGGTGTCATACCGGTTGAGTCAGAAAACGGTGAATCCATTTTTTTTTATTATTATTATATCGGTCATTACTTTGTTACATCTACAGTCATAAAATAAATAAATACACATCAAATTGTAACCATTGGTTATTGATTAAGGTAACCCTTAGTATCTTGCATTTCTTCCCCTCTTTCAAAGTCCACACATTGAGGTTATTTTTGTAACAGTAAATAGGAAAAAAAAAAAAAAATGTTCTCAGGAATTGTAGAGGCTACTTACCGATACATACTTGTACAGTGAACAATTTCTTATGCAATTTTTGTCCATTCCACATCTTGGCAGCTCATCTTCACTTCTCTGGCCCATGTGGTTTTTAAATCTATTTTAGTCTCATTCCTTTCCCTCTCAGTCTCTTATCCTGAAAATGTAGTGTCTTTTTAGATATGTAAGCTTGCTGCTGGCTACACTGAACAGACTCTTGTTATGTATGATCTAATTTATTTCTCTGGCTTCTCTGAACTCACAATGATGTATTACTCTTCTAGTGTTGTCTATCTATTTTATAATTAAAAAATGGTATTATTTCATATTTTCTCTTAATAATAAATGGAAGTGTTTAAGACTGTTGAGCTTCAGTGGAACCTTGACCATATTGCCTGACAATTCCATCTGACAACAGCATTCGAAAATCTGAAATATGACACTATTTTTAAAATCAGAAAGCTGGGTGCTTCTAAGTCAAATGCCTAGTGTCATTACCTCTAATAATCAAACCTGCAATTTTCTCAAATAATTAAACTAAACTGTTTGACAAGATGCATTTTTAGGAAAGCACGTTGATTGCTTGGATTATATTTCTGTTCTTTGTCATATATTAATTATAGGCCTGTATATTCATTATTTTTTGAATCCTGTATGAGAACTCATTATTTTCCCGTGGGCTGATGTCTAGCTAACCTGCCCATAGTCATGTGGGTCATCCAGCACACCCTATTTGAATGTTTACAATGGCATACTTTATTCATTTGTAATTTCTCTGCCATGCCGAGACTTAATTAAAATTGCTAACAATGGGTCAGAGATCTCTTCTATCTACAATTCCGGTAAAATGGGGTGGTAATTTTAAAATGTTTACTCTTAGTAAAGCCTCCTCAATTACAACTAGAAAAGCTTTGATATTATCAATTCAAACATAAAACAGAAAATATTACTGAATATTTCTGCACCATTAGGGAGAATGTAACAAGCAAGTGGTGGACTATATTATTAAGTTGGATTTTTCAGTCCAATTCTCCTTTCAAAACTCTTCTAATCCTTTTTTTTTTTTTTTTTTCCACATTACTTTAAAATCCACAGTGCTCTTAGTTTCTTTTGTGATTTTTTTTTTTTTTTTTTAGTGGTTTTGCTTCTCCTCTGTTCTTATATCTTTCTTATTGCTTTTATGTTTCAAATTGCTTCCCACACATTGTGAAACAGGAAATACTTACAGCCAAAAATGCCTTCTTGTGGATGATGCATATCAAATTTGAAATGTTATTAATCTTGGTAATTTTTTTCTCTTTAAGTACTTAAGGATGTTTCTGATTGATCAAGAATATTGGCAATGAGATCGTGCCAATCATTCGGCAACAAAAACAGCCACAGTGATACATGAATAATTTTTATCTGGTCATTCTGTCAGTTTCCAAAAATGCCTTCAATGCATTTTCTGTCAGAAAAGTGTCATCTATAAATTTTAGAAAGACATGCATTGCCATTGTATATTGGAAATCTGACAAAGCTGATTTTCAATTAAAAAAACCTTTTCCATGTAAGACCAGCTTGCTGATACAGAGAAATGGATACATATTTGAAAAAAAAAAAAAAAAAAAAAATCTCTATTTTTCCGGTTTAACTCAAGGACACATGACAGCATCTCCTCCCATTCCCTTACCAGAATGTTGTCTTAATTAAGCATAGATTAAAAAAAAAAAAAATGAGTTTAAACATTCATGAATCTGTGTTGTAGAAATATCTGCCATGAACACACACTCACCAAATTTTTGTTCACTCTGTACTTCCTTGAAGACTGTAACTAACTGTTGCAACATCACAGATACATAGCACATCCCACCAGGACATATTTGTAAACATAGGATGATGATAAATTAAAAAAGAGGCAGTTACTAATTTCCAATAACAGAAGTCTTTAGTAACAAGTTAAATATCTGTGAGGAATGACATGTACAGTTGACCCTGTCTTGGTGCAGAGGGATAGACTGAGGAAGCACTGAGCTTATGTCTGACCTTTGATTTCTAGTCATACTGGCTGTTCTGGAAAGGATCGACACTTGCTTTTCTCTGTTCTGTCCTATAAAATGAATATAATCTTATTGTCATCGACTATATACACGTCTTTCACATTTTCAGTGACCAGATTGCTAAATAAAATTCAGAACATATGACAGGGCATCCATGAATTTGAGGGCTGCACTGTGACTTAACCGTATTTGAAGTTTCTTCATTTTCTTTCTTCAGTTATGAAATGCAGAGGTCTACTGAGTTTAATCTGGTTAAAATTAAGCAAACAGGTTAGATTGTCACAGAAATGCAGACTAGAGTGCCCTGATGTATTTCTAAATCAAGTGCAACACAATTCTCAGTACACTATACTCAGAGAATTTCTGGAACAGATAAAATGAAGTGAGAGCAGTTGAAAATAATAACTAATTTATAAGGTTAGCAGAAATACTTCCAGCTCTAAATCTAAGGTTATGGTAGAAATCTCAGAGAGAGTGTAAAAGAAAAAGGAAGAACCAATAAAAAATACAAATCAGAAATTCAGTTCTAGGATTAAAACTCAGCTTTTAACAACAGTATTTTGTTCAGGTCTGACACTTGAATAATGAGGTAGCATAGAATGTTAAAAGATCACTTGGAAAAAAAAAAAAAAAAAAAAAAAAAAAAAGGTATCAGCCAAACCTTATCTTCACTGCAAGGTAGTTTGAGTTGTGAATTTTATTCTGGGTTACAGTCCTAGCGTAACTTTTCTTAGCTTTTGTATAGCTAGCTAATCCTTAAAAAAGATGTAGACAATAAGTGGATTTGACCTAACTCCTGTGCTCCTGTTAAAACAGTTACACAGGCTTTAAGTATTTTCTTAACATATATTCATCCAGTAAGAGAGTAACTAGCCAGGCACTACTGACCTTATTTCACTCTAATCTTACTTTAGACATGCACTAATCTTGCCATTCACTTCTTAATGACTTACTCACTATCATGACCCTAATTAAACAGTAATTTCTAGCAGAAAATATGAAAGTTTCCACTATCAATACCCTGGTATGATTTAAAGTTAAACCATAGCAGGTGCTACGGTTTAACTTGGAAGGCAGTTAAACACCACACAGATATTTGATCAGTGCCCACCCCAGTGTGATGGGAGAGAAAACTGAAAATTTTCCAGAATTTGTGGGCTGAGACAACATTTAATATGGAAGAAAAAAAAATAAAAAAATAAAAAAAATAAAATAAAATACAACAAAAAGAATAAACACTGCAAATGATGCACAATGCAATTGCTCATCACCTGATGACTGATGCCCAGCTGGCCCCCAAGCAACAGTAGCCCCCCTGGCTAACTATGCCTAGTTTTGTTGTCCAGCATGACTCCATATGGCATGGAACATCTCTTTGGCCAGCTTGGGTCAGCTGTGCTGGTTTTTGTGCACATCTAGCCTGCTTGCTGGCAGGGCAAAATGAGAAGCTGAAAAGGCCCTGACTTAGTGTAAGTGCTGCTCTGCAACAGCTAAACATCAGTGTGTTATCAACATTATCCGAATATCAACATTATCCTAAATCCAAAACACAGCACAATACCAGCTAGTAGGTAGAAAATTAACTCTATCCCAGCTGAAAGCAGGACACCAGTATATATGGTCTGCCCTTAAATAAAACAAAAATGTCAAAGGAAAATAAAGGGAGAATTAAGTGAAATTTGGATGCATAAAACCAAGACCAGTTTTCTTTGGACTTCACTATCTGGGGAGCTTGAGGCAATAGGAACTCTCAGGGCACACCTGATATGCTAAAAATGTGGGGTTTTTCACAAAATACAGCATGTGGTGTGAGAAAAGCTAGCAAAGTCTCTTTATGAAATAGTGGAATGATTATAAAAAAGAAAGCTTGGGTTTATTATACTCCTCTGCTTGAAGATTATAGGGTGGTAGAAAGTAGTTTCAGAGCTATTGCTGACAGTGTGCTTGCTGCTGGCTACCCATTGGAAGTGAACAGATGTATGGAAAAGAGAGAAACTGGAAAAGAAAGGAAAGATGGAAGAGGGAACACAGAGGGGAGTGACAATGCTGCTGTTGACTCCTGAATTCCAGGAATATTTCAGCACATTTGTGCTGAAATGAATTAACTGTAGTTTTGACCAAAACTATGACAGAGTCCAACCTCTCCCCTGTTGCTTCGTTTTTGGGTTCCTTAGATTACTTCACCATTTTTCCACCGGTGCAGTGAATGTTGAGTCTTGGGCATACACAGTTATTTCTAAGGCAGTCTGAAAGTGTACGTTGTGACAAAGCTTAAAAACAGGTATTTAATGAAAGTCTGATATTTTTATTCTGACTGCGCAAGTAATAATTTGAATACTTTGCTATGTTTATTAGTAATTGTTTATATATATTTGTTTGTACATATATATGCACGTTTCATTCTATTTTAGATTTTAGTTGCTGTAATCATAATTATATCACATCTGAATCACAGTACCGACTACCACATGAATAAAATTTATGACTTTAAAATTAGTCATCTATTCACTATGTCCCTTTCAAAATGATGAACCTATGTACAAAATGAACAGCCTTTTCCCTTTGGAAAAATCTCTTGACCCTTTTATTGGCTATTTTTGTTAAATTTTTCGGTCTTTCACCTTTTCCCTCTGCACTTGAGTGCAATTTTTGGAAGCTAGGTGTCACTCACATCCTTAAAGAAAATACTTCACCTAATATTGACTGCGTGGAAACTGAACATGATAGTATATGATTTCTGGAGTCACTTCCCTCAAGAAATGGAAAAATCTTCCTTCCAGCTTTTTGATTTTTGGACTGTCATTTTCATTCAGTGAAGTCACAGGATAAAAATTCATTCATTGAAGACCTGCATATCGATCATAGTTATTTCTCTGCAGATTAATCACTTTATCCCTTTACTCTGATGTTTCTGTATCTTGAGAAATGCTTCATCAGGATACTGAATAAAATACCTTTAACTACAGCAGGAATCTAGTGAGGACACAGGAAATAATCCATCGATGGATATAATGGTCATAAAAATATCACACATACAAATAAAGTTAACATAAATAAGTGCAGTCGAATCATGAATGTCTTTGGTCAGGTTGTCATTGAAGAAACATCTGTGAAACGAAAGTGCTACTGCATAAGTGTGTATTATTAATGCAAATAGAAAAAAAAAAATATATTTCTGAGGTTGATAAATGCTCTACCTCACTTTGAGCACTTTACAGCACTTGCCATTACTACACAACAGCTATTACAACATTAAAAAAAATCTAAGAATTGATTGTATCTTTAACTCAGTGATTTTCTTCCAACTTTCTACCTTCTACCTATACCAGCTAAATAAACTTTAGAGGTATTTCCATGGCTAAAATATCTTGCCAGAATATTTTTCTTGTTAATTTGTTTTATTATTATTATTTTATTATTTAAATTCTAATGGATTTCGATTAATGGGGCAGGCCCAAATGCATACAACATATATGAATACTCGAAGTGTGGAGTTATATACATTGGTCTGTCCTGAGAGGCAGGCTTTGTGTATACTTGGGCAAAAA
Organism: Oxyura jamaicensis; assembly: GCF_011077185.1. Lineage (NCBI taxonomy): Eukaryota > Metazoa > Chordata > Aves > Anseriformes > Anatidae > Oxyura > Oxyura jamaicensis. The sequence goes on along the minus strand of NC_048896.1, from coordinate 71,042,952 downwards.
GTTTGTTCCACAAGCAGAACAGACTATTCTTAACCTGAAGAACAGTCATGTATCTGATCTTGAATGGATTTTCAGCCTCTGCTGCAGGCTGTGGAATACTTTACACAGGCAGATTCATTGTTCTTAGGCCACTACAGGTCAATAAAAGCCAATTTGGGACAAGCAGTATTAGTTTTCTCTGTTAGAAGGGCACTATTAGGTAAAAACACTCTCATTTGTTTCTCTGAGGAGTCTACCCTAAACCTTGCTCCTATGGAGGAGAAAGCATGTGCAAAGAACCGAAGAAAAAAATTAACTGTCATAAAAATTATAACTTCCCAAATAAAATAAATCTAATATTGTAATCTCGTAAAACAGCAAATCTTGAATATGTTCAAATGAACATGCTACTCATGGGATTTTGCTATGAGGCAACAGCTGAGGTGAATCTTTAAAGCACCCTGTGGTGAGGCAAGCAATAAATGCTGATTTTTCTAATGCTGATCTACTGCTGTTCAGTGTTATGTTTTGAGTGTAAAGTGAGAGGGAAGCTAAAGTAATCTGAATTCATCTCCTGCACAAATGGAATTATGAATGCTAAAAAAAAGGACCTATGGTTAGCTTGTGAAAGCACAGAATCATTTTAGAATCATAGAATCATTAGGGTTGGAAAAGACCTTCAAAAACATCTGGTCCAACCATCCTCCTACCACCAGTATCACCCACTAAACCATGTCCCTAAGCACCATGTCCAACCTTTCCTTCCCAGGGACAGTGACTCCACCACTTCCCTGGGAAGCCAGTTCCAGTGCCCGAGAGCTCTTTTTGAGAAGAAATATCTCCTAAAACCTCCCCTGGTGCAACTTGAGGCCATTCCCTCTAGTCCTATCACTAGTTACATGTGAGAAGAGGCCAACCCTCAGCTCCCCACACCTACCTTTCAGGTAGCTGCAGAGAGCAATGAGGTCTCCCCCTGAGCCCCCTCTTCTCCAGACTAAACAACCCCAGCTCCATCAGCTACTCCTCATAGGACTTGTGTTCCAGGCCCCTCACCAGCTTTGTAGCCCTTGTAGGCTACAAAGGATGCATGTAGGACATACATGTACATGTAGGACATACAAAGGAGCATGTAGGACATGCTCCAAGGCCTCGATGTCCTTTGGTACTGAGGGGCCCAAAATTGAACGCAGTACTCGAGGTGCAGCCTCACCAGAGCAGAATACAAGGGGACGATCACCTCCTTGGTCCTGCTGGCTACAGTATTCCTGATATAAGCCAGGATGCCATTGGCCTTCTTGGCCATCTGGGCACACTGCCAGCTCACATTCAGGTGATCATCAACCAACACCCCCATATCCTTTTCCTCTGCCCAGCTTTCCAGCCACTCTGTCCCAAGCCTGTAGCATTGCATGGGGTTGTTTTGACCAAAGTTCAGGACCCAGCACTTAGCCATTTTAGGAATCTATCAAAGGACCTAAATATTAAAGCAGTTTAGAAGACAGTAAAACATGAAAAATGATAAAATCCTAGAAAATAAAGAGGACTCATCCATATATTTCTTCCCATGCTGCTTTACCAACAAACAAACAAACAAAAACTTACAAATAAAAGAAAAGCAGGGGAAAGAAAATATATAAAGACAGTTGTCTCTTACGATAGTGTATTTACAAGATTGATCTCTGGCAAACTGCAGTAGCTAGTCTATTTCTGTGAACACGTATCTGTATTACCAGTACACAGAGAAATGTTTTAATCTCTCTTAGTGTTTTGTATGCAGTGTTTGTATCCTGTGTGTTAGGAAGAGGTCCTTCACCTCTGAGTGCTTGAAAACCTCAAAGATGAAGACAACTGAGCATGCCAGCACTCTGGTTGAACTGCTGGGAAAAACAAGCTAAACCAGATCCCTGGGGAAAGGATGCTATACTCAGTAGGAGGCTGGGGTCTTTCAAGATGGATCAAAGCCCATGCAGATGTTTGTACTTACTACGGGCTTAAACCAGACACCAAGCCCTGGAAGGAGAAAAGCTCAAGCTCTTGTTTCTTGACTTGCCTTTTGGCTGGACCTCTGTGGGCTGTGAGCCAGCACTGGTGGGACAGATTGCTCTTCAGCTGGCTCAACAGCTCTTATTCTGAGCACAGCCCTAAGCCCAGGTGCACATTTCAAATCAGAGCTGTAACAACTCAGCTAAATGGAACAAGAGCAGGAAAGTGTGAAAGGTGTTCATTTGATTCGTGTCAGTATGGAACAATGCTAGGGCTGCATGATGAAATATAACCTTCTATTTAAGAAAAACAGAGCGATTAGTGTACATAGTTCTTGTATCATGCAAAGGAACGGTCCAGCAATTTGTGTAAACAGAGGGTTTGAAGGGCGAACATTGAGACTCTAGTCTGAGAGATAAAAGGACCAAGGAGTTTTTTTAGGAAACTGCTGACTTTTGCATGGGAGGCTGCCCAAGCCTCTGATATCTGGCAAAGAGACCCACCAAATAAGGAGAAAGGGGGAGTTGAAGGATGACCAAAGGACAAAGCCTGGGAGGAAGAGTACAAGCCTTCAGCACAAGAGACCCCCAGAAAGACCACCAGAGACTGATACACATGTGTCCAGAGAGGTTTTGGATTCCAGGAACTAATTATAATAACCCTGCCTTTTCTGGGAATAGTTATGAATATGTATTAGTCTAGGAGCATAAAAATCAGCCACCTGATGTAATAGGTGTGCATCTTGGTGGAGCAGAGACTCGCTGTTTGCTTGCCTCTATTCGCTTAATAAATTACAAACTTTAATTAGAATCCTATTTGGGACTCAGTCATTTATCACAAAAGAGAGCCTAGCAGATTTGAGCTCACTCTCAAGGTACCATTCACTCGCCTGCAGGACAGATACACCTTCAGGGACAGAGGAGCAAAGAAAAGGCTGAGGATATCATATCAAATTATACTATGAGTACATCAGGTCAAACACCAGCTCTTATAGAAGTGTAGCATGCCACAGCAATACAGAAATTATGCCTTCAACAACATCAATATGGTGTACCATAAAAATTATACTACACACTTCATAATGGCCTTTTTGCTGTTTCTTTAGTCTGTCCGTTTTCTCTCCATGCTGATTTTTGTACCACTTTATTGGAACTCATATTTCATTATCATTGCAGAGATTTTGAAATCTCTCTTTTGTTATTTAGAACCTGACAAATCCTTTCAAGTTCTTGTCCTAAATATCTACACAAGGAATTAAAAGAGAGCTACATCTCACCAAAATCTTACTGTTTCTCTAGTTTTAAAATTGAGCATCCCAAGGGGAGTGTCTATAATAGTCTTCATATAAAACGAAAATAAAATAGTAACAATAAAAACCCTTACCTGGTAAAGTTAGTGTCTTCTATTGATCCTGCAAATATGTTCATCAGAGAAATACAAAGTGTTTAAAATGATTTCTGGGTAAAGCACTGCATACCATATTGCAACATAAATGGTCCCCAAATAGGCATCTTTAAGAAGCAGTACAGACAAATAACTCGTTAGAGAAACTATTTTAAAATAGTTTCTTTTTCTTCTTTGGGGGAATGTGGTATTATTGCCCTAGAATGATTTAATTCACCCTAATTATATTCTGTTTGATATCTGCAGCTGTCTTGGAAGCAGGCTTCTGCTATGTAAATCCAAGAGACATTTCTCATTTCATTTGAAACCCCAACGTGCTCTAATTTTCAAAGGAATTATAAGCTAGTCTGTGGTTATGCTCATTGAATTTTTCAGAGGAATATCAAAAGAATGCAAAATTTTCTGAACACTATCACTTATACAAAGTCTATTCACTCTGTTTCCTTCATAAATCTATATACATAATATACAGTATGTATATTATGTTGCATTGCAGTGTTACTGAAAAAGTTGTGCAGATGCATGGTAGTACATGACCAGAAATGTCTTTGTTTTGAAATGCTCATAGAAGGCATTAATCAAAATTGCCTTTTTATGTTATTTTTGAGTTTCATTTTGCTTCAGAACAGATGTGAAGTTGTGTCATGAACAACTTTTCAACATATCCAGTAAACAGCACCATTCTGGCTGACATCGAAGGAGGACCATAAGAGGATAATTTTTTTTGCCAGATAATGTGTTGCATGTGCATTCTTCAATGTCTTTGGCAGTAGCTGTCCATATTACAGTGCCACATTGCATAATGCACATAATGATGATGCACCGGAATTTGTAATTAAATATTGGCTCACGGTTGGTCACCAGAAATGACAATCAACAAACACTGGTATTTATTGTGGAATACCATCATCAATTCCAGGCGAGATGGCAAAGTGAACTGACATGGTGTCAGAAAATACAAGTGCCTGTTAAATGTGTGAACAGTCAGTAAGTGATAGCTTCCTGCTGCTCTCTACAAATTACCAATCAACAAAAGAGAGCAGTTTGCTTCCTCATACTCTTCTCTAAAAGGAAAATTTTCCTTTTAGTAGTCTTAGCAAGGATTACATATTTTGTGGAGAGAAAAAGAAAGGAAGTTAAATGCTTTTACTCAAATAAAACTAACTTCAAAAGGTAGAATGCTAACCAGGGATTAGAAAAATAAAGAAAAGCTTCCATCCATAATTGCTGCAGTTTTTGCCAGATGAGCTCAATTTGTAACTATAATTCTGTTTTGATGCCACACCATCTTCAAAGAAATAGGCTGTAGTTAAATTTAACATCAGGAGTCTTTAACTGGGCATTTCATGGTCTACCAAAGAAGCCAGTTGATTAGACCCAGTTTTAGACTTTCCAGTGCTTCCCAACTTCCCCTTCCTCCAGCTGGCCAACATAGTCTTTGGTCTAACACAGTGAAATTCCTTTGTGTGAAACAACTTAATCCTGAACTATATTCTGCTATGGTGGCAGTAGGAAAAATGGAAATTATTCATCTACCCTTTGCAGTTCAGCATACTGCCGTGCATAGCTCGATCAGGCAGTTGATCTGAGGAGCACAATGGGCAAGTCTGATTTCTTGCCTCTATTCCCAGATCTCCCACACAGTCATAACCCATAAACTTTCACAAAGGGACAGCACCACAAATAACAGAAGGACTGATCTTGTTCTCCTTTGGCAGGAAAAAAGAAGGGACTTTGGCCAGTAAATCACAATCTACCTAAACCTCTCATAATCCAGTTATTAAAATAAATTCTTATTCAAGTCCCAGATGCTCCTTTTATCTTCCTCCTATTCCAGCCTGCCATGCTAGTTGCTGTGATCCCCATTGCTCCCAATCCTCTTCATGTACGGTGCAGGGAAGAAAGGTTACCTTTCTCAGGTTACACCTGAGTAAAAGATCCAGTTTAATACATACATTCCTGGAATTAAAAGTTATCTTTTGGATCTAGCATTAGACATGAGAATCAAAGAAAGGCTGTAATGATGTTAACATATACTACTGGATATTCTGAAGTTAACTTTTTGGAACTGTAAACTTCCATTCACAAAAGAAGACATCAGAGGTCATAAAAATATACTAAGCATCAAGAAATAAATGGTACATGGGGAAAACAGATTAAAGCTAAAATGTCTTAACTTTTACATATTTTTAATAAAGGAAGCTTCATAAATTTTAAACACATGCAAGATTATTCTTCAGAGAGTATTTCAAAATTACATTTAGGGAATGATCAGGAAAGAAATAATACTCAGATATTTGCCAACCAGTTGTAATGTGCAAAGATCTCAGGACTCAGAATTAAAACTGTTTTCTGTTAAATTTCAGTTTGGATTTCCCTTTCTCCTAGCAAAATTGACAGAGGTCATGAGTAAATATAAACAAAACAAACAAACAAACAAACAAAAAAGTGTATTTTCAACTGCATACAAAGTTGAGAAAAGAAGCCAGGAAAATAAGAGTACTCAATATCCATGGAAATATTTAACGAACTCATATGCAGTTTATTATCTTTCCTAAAATATGCATATGAGTTCATTACATACAAGTTATATGAGTTATAGCAAATGCTGGAACTATAGAGAAGATTTATGTGACCATAGAAACTTCTTAATAGTACTAACATATTAAAAGGTTGTGATGCAGTAACAGTGTAATGAGGTCCTGAAGTGGAATTTTGAAGTACGATAGACAGTGGATAATATTAAGTTTATGTTGCCAGACGTGACTACTAGAGTTTATGTGATGGAAGTATGTTCACTCATTTTGTACTCTCAACAGCAGACTGGAATACTTACACGGTTAATCTGGTACAAGGTGCACCATAATCTCCAACCACTCTACAATCATCTGTTTTAGTAAAAGAAGAAAAACAACTTCTGCATAAATCTTCACTTAAAACAGTTGTTACTGTATTCAACCCCCCAGTGCCTTCATCTGCGTACTTGTCCATGATGGCAGCATTCCTCTAGAAAACAGCAATGCTTGATGTAAGGCAGGAAGGGATTTATTTTTTTTTTTTTTTAATATATTCAGCTGATTTGAAAATTGTATTTTGATTAAGACTTTACAGTAGGTCTGGAGATGTAATTTGTACTTTTCAAATTCCTGTGACAGACAGAATATCTTGCTGAACAGAGTAGTCTGCTTTAATCTTAGGCTCAGCAATTTGCCAAGGATTACGTGATTTAGACTGTTGATAGCATCTCTAACTAAATCAGGACTCGATGAGACCCTTTCCCTTGTATGTCATTTACAGGGACAAGGCAAAAGGTATCTAATGTCATCTCTAGCTAAATCCAAACATTTAGAAAACTGTATGTAAAACCTCTGACCATCTTCTGAAAAGGAGCCTATGCCAATGGAAAGAGCAGTAAAAAATAGCTACACAATACAGAGGTGTAAGGAAAGCAGATGAGAAAGATGCACAGATGTCTGAAACAGAATTTTATTTGTCACACCAGAGGGAAATGTGAAAATGTAAAAAGAATCTGTTTTGCTGTGCAGCTCCATTAGGATTCCAAAGGATAATTAATTAATTAAAAGAGCATATTTGAAATGATTCACGAAGGTAGGTGGTGGTAGTCTTTGTGAAAACCATGGTTTCATGGTTATACCAACAAACAAATAAACAAACAAACAAACAAAAAGGCAATATGCTTGTTGTACACAGCATGGTAAAACTGATGCAGGTAAAATAAAATAAAAAAAAATAATCATGCAAGCAAATGCAAAGAACCTGGAGATAAAAACTCTTTGTTCCATCTTCCATAAGTCCTCATAAATCAGTAACCTTTCATAGACAAATACATGAATGATATAAATCATACTAGTTAAAGATAGTATGCAAAACTCAGAAATCAGCATTCATAACTTAAACAGATATGAGGTATGTGAGATTCAGAGACAGAGTTACAAACAGAATCATAGTTTTTCAGAGTGGTGGAGGACTGAGAAATTGTGCCCTGGAAGGGACAGGTGTTAGCAACAGGTCGTACTCTTAGCTAATTCATTTGGCATCCTATGTTGCTGGGATCATAGGAAAGCCTGACCTACAGTTATGACAACAGATGCTGGGAAGAGGTCACTTGTGGAGCAGCTGTACCAATATTTACATATAAAAAACTTTTTGGTCCTGTCAGCACTGTTCTTTCAGCCATTTGTTATGCAGTTGAATTGGTGAGAGGATGTTATGTGAAGAATAAACTATTTTGTGCATGTATACTCAGTGGGTGGCAGGACAAGTTTGTCACACAAACAAATCTGTTTTGGAGATATAAGGCAATATACACTAGACAATAAATGTTAGATATCAGTTGACGGCTGCACCTGTGTATTCAGCTGCTCTCTGGGATTATTGTGGCTTTGTATACATGACAAAATTTTGTCTACTAAAATCTCAGTGTGGATCTATAACTGTTCTCAGATTTTTTAAGACTTGTTTAGCGTTCCTTAAAATGCTGAATTTGGTTTTAACCAGCTTAATATGTGACATGTTAAGTCACGTAAGGCAACTAAACTTTTGTTAGGAATTAGAAAATTCACTTGTCTGAATGCAGTGTAAATGATTGAATGGAACCAGTAGGTTATCTCTCCATTCAGTGCTTCAAAGGCATATCAGCTAGTAATAAACTTGACACAATTTGAAGTGTCTATCTGGAGTATACCATACTGGACTACTGAATCTCTTTACATGGCTGAGACTAGCTTTGGTATACCTTAATAGCCTTGCTTGGTAGCACACTATTAAAAATTCAATTTTTAATTTGTAGATATTTCTCTTGAAGTGTTCAGGCTTTTCTAACACCTGAATTCTCAGAAGCCAGATATCTAAAGTAGATATCAAGGGGCAACGGCCGCAAAATAGAACACAGGAAGTTCTGCACTGACATGTGAAAGAACTTCTTCACGGTGAGAGCGATGGAGCACTGGAACAGGCTGCCTGGAGAGGTTGTGGAGTCTCCTTCTCTGGAGATATCCAAGGCCCGTCTGGACGCCTACCTGGGCAGCCTGCTCTGAGGAACCTGCTTTGGCAGGGGGGTTGGACCCGATGATCTTTCGAGGTCCCTTCCAACCCCTACAGTTCTGTGATTCCATAAAAACATGGACCACACAGAAAATGTCCATATGCTGACTTTTGTTTCATAATGGTTTGTTTTCTCTTTCTTTTTAAGGTAGGATTAGAAGCAGAAGCTTTACAGTTCCATTTTACAGTTCCATTTAAAACCATTCAAGACACATTTACGACGATGATCAATTTCTTGTTTTATTCTGTTACATGAAAATTCTGTTACTTGAAAATGTAAGTTTAGACATGTGCATGCCTAAATATTTTCACAAAAATGTAAATTTATGTGTGTAAATATTTACATTATATAGGTGTATAAAGATATGAAAACTCAATATATTGAGTATATAAATAGGAAAGTAGGTATACCCAAACCCTCTTTTAGACTTCTTGCTTCATTCTATATAAACTCTGCTGAGTACAAACAAAATGCAGTATCCATGAATCTTTCATGTTGTCTCCATTTACAATGATCAATACAGAGAAAAAGCTATGCTATTGTGAGTGTCAAACACAATAGCCTTGCCGAGGCGATCGCCCCCGGGGCAGCCGCGTTCTGCAGCGGAGCGGGGGATCGGGACAGGCAGGGCTATTTCCCCAGCATCGAGGCCACTCGAGGCAGCCGAGGGAGCCGCCACAGCCCGGCAGCCCTCGTGAGGGAGGCTGACGAGGCGTAGGCGGAGCCAGCAGCGCCCCCTCCCCGGCCGTTCAAAAGCAGCCGCTGGGGAGCGCGAGCGACCAGGACGGCAAACAGGGAGGGGCGCGTCGGAAGGGGGGGGCGCGGCAGTTCGCGCAGGCAGGGCGGGAAGGGAGGGCCGAGCGATCACACCCCAACCCCCCCCCCCCCAAGAACACCTCAACTGACGGCTTTCTACCACTAGCTAGGCCGCGATGGTCCACGCTTGGCAGAGAGCTCTCTCTAGAAAGTCTGTAGCCACCCAGACAGAGTGCCTGCTCAAAAATGTGTCAGTTCAGGTCTCTGGATGCAGGGAGTGCCAGAGCCTGCTGCTGCCATCCGAGGAAGGCAGAGATACTGTGTGTGTGAGGTGCGAGCAGGTGGATGACCTGGTCCGCCTGGTGGCAGAACTCGAGAAGGAGGTGGAGAGGTTGAGGGCCATCAGGGAGTGCGAGCGGGAGATAGGCTGGTGGAGCAACTCCCTGCAAGGCCTGAAAGAGAGGCACCGGAGTGAGACTCACCAGATGGGCGTGGACCCCCAGCCCAGTCACTGTCGGGCTGAGGGAGGGGACCCAGGAGTGGAGGAGGAATGGAGACAGGTTCCTGCTTGATGTTGCAGGAACCCCCCCCCACACCTGCCCCACCTTCCCAGCTGCCCTTATGCAACAGATTTGAGGCCCTGGAGCTTGAGAGAGTGGTGGAAGAGGATGTGGTAGAAAGTTTACCCGGAAGCTTAGGGCGGGGAAGTCTGCTCCACGCCTCAAGACTGCTTCCACCAAGAAAGAAGGGTGATGGTGGTGGGCGACTCCCTTCTCAGGGGAACAGAGGGCCTATTTGTTGGCTTGGCCCTACCCGTAGGGAAGTCTGCTGCCTCCCTGGGGCCAGGGTCAGGGACATTGCCAGAAAGCTTCCCAACCTGGTTCACCCCTCCGATTACTACCCACTACTGATAGTCCAGGCTGGCAGTGATAACATTGATGAGAGAAGCCTGATGGCTATAAAACATGACTTCAGGGGGCTGGGACGGTTAGTGGATGGAGCGGGGTGGGCTCATTGAGAGGGCTTTAAACTAGGTAAGAAGGGGGACGGGGATGAAACAAAGCTTGTTGGAAGTGTGCCGGGGGAACAATGGCAAGGCTGGGGGAGAAGACAAAGGCTCAACTGAAATGCATCTACACTGCAGCATGGGCAACAAGCAGGAGGAGCTGGAAGCCATTGTGCAGCAGGCAGGCTATGACTTGGTTGCCATCACGTAAATGTGGTGGGACCAGTCTCATGACTGGAGTGCTGCAATGTCTGGCTATAGGCTCTTCAGAAGGGACAGGCAGCACAGAAGGGGTGGTGGAGTGGCTCTCTATATTAGAGAGTGTTTTGATGTCAAACTTGAGGCTGGGAATGATAAGGTTGAGTCGCTATGGGTTAGGATCAGCAGAAAGGCCAACAATGCAAGCATCCTGATGGGGGTCTGTTATAGACTGCCAAACCAGGATGAGGGGACGGATGAGGAGTTCTACAGGCAGCTGGCAGAAGTTGCAAAATCGTCACCGCTTGTTCTTGTGGGGGACTTTAACTTCCCAGACATATCCTGGAAGCACAACACAGCCCAGAGAAAGCAGTCCAGGAGGTTTCTGGAGAGCATGGAAGATAGCTTCCTGACACAGCTGGTTGGCGAGCCTATCAGGAGAGGTGCCCTGCTAGACCTTCGGTTCACTGACAGAGAAGGACTGGTGGGAGATGTGGTGGTCAGGAGCTGTCTTGGGCAGAGCGGCCATGAAATGGTAGAGTTCTTGATACTTGGTGAAGTCAGGAAGGGGACCAGTAAAACCTCTGTCTTGGACTTCCGTAGGCCTGACTTTGAGCTGTTCAGGACACTGGTTGGCAGAGTACCTTGGGAGGCAGTTCTGAAGGACAGAGGAGCCCAGGAGGGCTGGGCGCTCTTTAAGAAAGAAATCTTAATGGCTCAGGAGCGGTCTGTCCCCACATGCCCAAAGACGAGCCGGCGCAGAAGAAGACCAGCCTGGCTGAACAGAGATCTGTGGCTCGAGCTTAGGAGAAAAAAGAGGGTTTATAATCTTTGGAGAAGAGGACGGGCCACTCAGGGGGACTATAAGGATGTTGCAAGGCAGTGCGGGGACAAAATTAGAAAGGCCAAAGTTCATCTGGAACTCAATCTGGCTACTGCTGTTAAAGACAACAAAAAATGTTTTTATAAATACATCAGTACAAAAAGGAGGACTTAAGGAGAATCTCCACCCTTTACTGGATGCGGGGGGAAACTTAGTTACCAGAGATGAGCAAAAAGCTGAGGTGCTTAACGCCTTCTTTACCTCATTCTATAGCAGCAAAACCAGTTGTTCTCTGGACGGCCAGTACCCTCAGCTGGTGGAAGGGGATGAGGAGCAGAATGTGGCCCCCACAATCCACAAGGAAATGGTTGGTGACCTGCTACAGCATTTGGATGTATGCAAGTCAATGGGGCCGGATGGGATTCCCCCGAGGGTATTGAGAGAACGGGCTGAAGAGCTGGCTAAGCTGCTTTCCATCATTTATCGGCAGTCCTGGCTATCGGGGGAGGTCCAACTTGACTGGTGGCTAGCAAACGTGACACCCATCTACAAGAAGGGCTGGAGGGTAAACCCAGGGAACTATAGGCCTGTTAGTTTGACCTCAGTGCCAGGGAAGCTCATGGAGCAGATTATCTTGAGCGTTGTCATGCAGCACTTGCAGGGCAAGTAGGTGATCAGGCCCAGTCAGCATGGGTTTATGAAGGGCAGGTCCTGCTTGACAAACCTGATCTCCTTCTCTGACAAGGTGACACGCTTGGTGGATGAGGGAAAGGCTGTGGATGTGGTCTACCTTGACTTCAGTAAGGCATTTGACACCGTCCCCCACAGCATTCTCCTCAGGAAACTGGCTGCTCATGGCTTGGACTGACATACGCTTTGTTGGGTTAAGAGCTGGCTGGATGGCCGGGCCCAGAGAGTTGTGGTGAATGGAGTCAAATCCAGTTGGAGGCCGGTCACTAGTGGAGTCCCCCAGGGCTCGGTACTGGGGCCAGTCCTCTTTAACATCTTCATCGATGATCTAGACGAGGGGATCGCGTGCGCCCTCAGAAAGTTTGCAGACGACACCAAGTTAGGTGCATGTGTCGATCTGCTCGAGGGTAGGAAGGCTCTGCAGGAGGATCTGGATAGGCTGGATCGATGGGCCAAGGCCAACGGTATGAAGTTCAACAAGGCCAAGTGCCGGGTCCTGCACCTGGGGCACAACAACCCCAAACAGAGCTACAGGCTGGGAGATGTGTGGTTAGAAAGCTGCCTGGCAGAAAAGGACCTGGGAGTATTGGTTGACAGTCGGCTGAATATGAGCCAGCAGTGTGCTCAGGCGGCCAAGAAGGCCAACAGCATCCTGGCTTGTATAAGAAACAGCGTGGCCAGCAGGTCCAGGGAAGTGATTGTCCCCCTGTACTCGGCTCTGGTGAGGCCGCACCTCGAGTACTGTGTTCAGTTTTGGGCCCCTCGCTACAAGAAGGACATGGAGGTGCTCGAGTGAGTCCAGAGAAGGGCTACGAAGCTGGTGAGGGGCCTGGAGACCAAGTCTTACGAGGAGCGGCTGAGGGAGCTGGGACTGTTTAGCCTGGAGAAGAGGAGGCTCAGGGGTGACCTTATTGCTCTCTACAGATACCTTAAATGAGGCTGTAGCGAGGTGGGTGTTGGTCTATTCTCCCACGTGCCTGGTGACAGGACGAGGGAGAATGGGCTAAAATTGTACCAGGGGAGGTTTAGGTTGGGTATTAGGAAGAACTTCTTTACTGAAAGGGTTGTTAGTCACTGGAATAGGCTGCCCAGGGAAGTGGTTGAGTCACCATCCCTGGAGGTCTTTAAAAGACATTTAGATGTACAGCTTAGGGATGTGATTTAGTGGAGGACTTGTTATTGTTAGGTCAGAGGTTGGACTTGGTGATCTTGGAGGTCTCTTCCAACCTAGACGATTCTGTGATTCTGTAATATAGAACTGATAATATAGCTATCGTAAATGATCCATTACAGACACATGTACGGACACACATATATTCCGTAAACTTCCAGGCTGTTAATACTAAAATAACTTTCTAACCTAACTTCACTGAGAGACAAGTAGGTATAGGAGTATTTCATAGATTAAAATTTTTATTTCATTGCACTAGTGGGACATGGAAGCTGAGATGGCATTTCAAATGAAAACAACATAAACGTGAATATTAAAGTACTTGAAATAATATTATTAAAATGATATTTTCAGTCACACAGTTCACTATTTTATGTATATGTATATACATATACATAAAATAGTGAATATAGCAAGAAAAATAATAGAAAAGTGTCTTTTCCAGAGTCACAGATTTAATTGATTCAAAGCAGAAGAGATTCAAAAAGCTGCAGACTGTAAAGAAGACAAAACTTAGGGGACTTGTGACTGATATGAGGGAAGAAACTCTATTTGCAATAAACACTGTTTAGTAGTGCAGATATACAAACTGCTCACTGTGGGAAGGAAACAGACAATGGAATTGCAGATAAAGCTGAAATGGGTGTTAATGGAGGAAAGATTCATAACTGGTAGTGAAAATCATAACAGAAATGATTCAACTACCAAGTAATGGAGATAAAAGCTGTAGTTTACAGTAGACTGTAATGTGGGAGTTATACACAATTCACTTAAATCTGAAAGTGGGCATAACTCAGCTTGATAGTATTATAATAAATGTTGGCTATTTTCTTCCTAATAACTTGAACTCATCTAGGTAACATTTGCATAGTGTTACGAGGTTTTATCCCACAGCCTCTTTGATCTCATGCATAATGTTTGGCAACATTAAGGCTGAAGATAAAACAATGGGTAAAGAAAAGAACACCATTTTGTGGCAAACAGCTTCACAAAATATGAATCAGATCAGACACTGAAGATAAAATTCACTGCTCACGTAGCATAAACAGAAGTCTGAGCATCCACATATGTTTTTAAAACAAATGAAGCAAAGACTAAAGATTTTTTTTTTTCCTCCACAGAGGTATATTGATGTTGCTTCTTCCTCAAAATTTCTGTTTAAAGAAACAATTTAAATCTGTGTACTCCTCTGAAGCACAACTTTCATCACTTTTTAAAGAATAACTGATGGAACAAAGAACTGAGATTGAACGTGTGAATGTGTGCTGGTTATTTTTTCCTCATCCGGCAGCTGTTTACTTATATAGGGCACAGGAAGAAAAGCAATGATGCAAAGGACAAATCAAAAATTGCTGAAGGTATATAGGGCATTCTTTTGCATCAAAGAGTACTTACTTCGATAATTCTACCATACACATTTTATAATCTCCTGACTTTGTTTCTCTTATTTTTTCTCTTTTTTCGTTTGTTTCTTTTTTTCTCTTTGGTGATGCAAATTCATTCTCTAGTCAGAGCTAAGAAGCTAAAAAGATTTAGGTCATGATTAAGTGCTGCAGTACCAATGACTATCAGCAGATGTAAACCTATGGAAAGGGCTCAATTTCTCACTTGACTTTGGGGATATCTGATTCCATGGTTCTTTACATTTATTTTAGAGACATTCAGTGAAAATAGCACAGTTCCATAGTTTTTGTAGCTCATAACTTTAAAAGGACACAACTACTTGTGTCTTAAATTTGCAGTAGGCAGGGCATTTGTTATTTTGATTGAATCTGAAATAACAGTATTTTGGTACATTTATTTTCTTAAAGAAATCAAGAATGAGAGTGGGTTTTTCAGTAAGTTAAAATATGCTGAATTATACAGAATGTTCGTATCTTAACCAAGGGCTGATAAAATACCCGTGTCCTAATGACTTCCATTGATAAGGACAAACCAAAATGACCATTCACCCAGTTTTGATTACTAGGTAAAATTTCAGCAATTAATGGATACGCCTGGTGAAGAAATATTATAAGCAAGCATAATTATTTTAAATAGTGTACACAGTTAAGATGGGAATCAGAAACAAACACAACATACTCTCTAATCTGGTTAACCACATTTTCAAACATGCAGAAGTTTGAAAATGTGCTAAATAGAGGTGGTAGCTAAATAGAGACTTCCTATGAGCCCACACATGCACAATTGATAGCATAACCTATAAAACCATTAATTATTTTTTACGAGATCTGGGCATTTACACCCAGAACATTAACTTTGCATTGAAGGGCACGTCTGCAACATTCATGCTGATCACACAAAAGATGGCATATTACTGGTCCTTCTCAGGTAACAAGGCATGATTTCCAAATCCCCTGCATTTTCTTTTGATTTCTTCAAAAACTATCACACGGTTTCTACCACAGTGAGGATATTTATCCAAAGTTTGGTTTTCATGGAACTTCCATGGGAATGTTTCTGAGATGCAGTGAGAAATGCAGATAAGATGTAGATGAAGCCCTTGCTCAATCTAGGAAACTTCCAGCTATTTTATGGGAATCAGCTGTCTTGTACCATTCTCAAACATTTGTGAGTGTTGCCTAAGGACAATTCCATTGATTAATTCTACTGTATTCCGTGTCCTCAAAGCAAGCTACTGGTAGATACAGCCACAAACCTGTATATGCCAGGGCATCCTGGAATGAAGAATTTGGTCCAAATTATTAATGGTACAATCAGAGCAGAGATGGAGTGGATCATGGTAGTAGTCTTTAGTGTTGTACAGCTTTACTATGTTACAGTAAAAAAAAAAGGAGAGGAAAAAAAAAAAAAAAGTTATGTGATGGCACAGATTAAAGGATATAGAAAGATATTTTTTGAACCATTTCCTTTTTCTCCCCTTGTAGGCTATGAAAATCTTCCCTTTAAAATGTAATGGTTTTGTGTCTGGTTGCCTGCATAGACTTTTTCTATAGTTTTCTATTCTTTTTATGTCTCAACAGATGCCATCAAGGAAGCAGAGCACACATTTGAATTTGTTCGGCAGTCCCAAAGCCTTTGCTTCATTTCCTCTTTTCCCACTGCTTTCAGCTCCCCTGTTTAGAGACTGTTCCTCAGAGTGCCATCTAGGTTTTCTTCAATGCCTGAGATGACTTATCAGTAATTCTAACACCTTATTATATAGGGAGTATGGAAAAAATGAGAAAAAAAAAAAAAAAAAAAGAAAAAAAAAAAGAAAAAAAAATATTAATGGAAGGAAAAAAAAAAAAAAAAAAAAAAAAAAAGAGGAAGGCACAACCAAAGCACCCAGATGCTTTGGAAAAGATTCTGAAATAAAGCTAGACTGACAAAAATATACACTTATTGAAAAGAAAATATGTCTGAGAGAAAAATTTATTCAGAAACGATCAGATAGATCCCAGCCAAGAGAGGCCCTCCCTGATATGCATGCCTGACCTTGTTTCCTGCAATCACATGTGCTATAAGTTTTAAAAAAAATACACTCTTAATAAGCTCAGACAGAAAAGGAGGGTTGTCTAAAACCTTGAGTGTGAAAGAAATCTAATATCTTTATTTATAGCGCCTTTACTGCCTGCCAAATGTATTAATTACTTCCTGATAATATAGAGATAATATTTCAACTGTGAATGTACATTCTGCAAATTAAATGCAAGCATCAAAGAGTTGCTGGTTGCTGGTTGTTAGGTTACTTGACAAAAGAGTACTTGAGCAGAGTGCATGACATGTCAGTATGATTAAAATCACTTGCCCTTGAATCAGACAAAATATGGACTCATTTCCACAACCACTGCTCAATGAAAAGAGCCTGTAGGCAGACACTGATGCTGTCAGCATAAGGCTACTGCAACAGCTTATCCTCACGTTCAATAAACAACACAGCATGGGCTCCCTGAATTCTGCATATTACTTGTATTTTCCGAGATGTAGTACTGTCTGCTAAAGATTTAAAAATCTGGGAAGAAGGTGATGCTTTATACATCTCTGGGCAAGCAGCAGCATTGAGAAAGGTGGTAATGTGGTCTGTGTGTGCCAGCCAAGCAGTTCCATGATGGTAATGCAGGAAAAACTGGGTGGCACAGAATACCAGTCAGTACTGGGAGCCATTGTTATCTCGTAGGGGGAGACTAGGAGAAAGGAGCAAGTTCAGACCATGGTAGTACTACAAGAGGTCAACCAGGTTCAACAGACAGTGGTGAGGAATCATCTCAGAGGCTGTCTGAGTGGGGTTTTCTTGGCTGAGAGGTTCTGCAGTAGCAGAGGCTGATGGAAGTGGTGGATCTCCAGAGGGTGAAACAACCATAGGAAATGGTCATGCACCCTCTCTGACAGCAGTGCTGTTGGCAGCCCCCCCAAATTATCTCACAGTTCCCCAGACTAGTGGAATAATGTTTTGGTAAATGAGTTATTAGGTTTAGTATAAATACTTCTATTGCATACAATCAATTTTAAGGACTATTAACACTGAATTTTCACTTGGGTAGAAAGATGGTTGTAGAAATTGCTAGCTTCAAAGACAGCTCTGAACTCTTCTTGCTAAGGGGCGTCAGCTGGAACCTGAATAAAGGAGACTTCTGACAGCCATGAAGTAGCCATTGAGAGCTAAAATGTTTTGTGCTTCTCTTAATTTTCTCAGCAGAATATCAGGACATTGAAGGATTTATACAAACCCTGGTTCGTATGGCCACACTCCTTGCAGTAGCTACATGTCCTGCTCTACGAGACTGCACCTTCAGGGGATCTCCTTTCACTTTTGAGGCAGTCCTCCCTTTCCTGGCTACACAGAATTTAGGGCCAGAATCAATAATATGATTAAGATATGAATAATTTATGTCCACCAGGACCATTCTTTGGTCTCTCACAGGAGTTTATGAGAATGATGGAACTGTTTTATGAACCCAGCTCTCAGTTTTGCGGAGCCACTCTGCCACTTAGCAACAGCCAGAGTCACAGGAAAACCTATTTTTCTTTAACCATGTATCTCATCTGTCTACGCTTTGTCAATCAAAAATTGGTTCTGCAGGCAGGTCTTATCCCTCATTGATGTTGTAGAGGCTTTTGCCTTGTTACTTTACTTCTCAGTTTTTCCCCTGAATTCAGTTCTAATATACTTAATAGCTCCTCTTATACAAAAGGGCTTGATACTAATCACATTTCTATTGGTTTTACAGCCATTTAAATTCATTGGCTTCTGTTGAATTAGTGTTGATTTACATTATCTTGAGTACAGCTTCACAAGCCATTATTCTGGACTTCAAGTAGCTCCTCTAAAATCGCTCTCAGGTATTATTACTAAGTTAACCTATAGCAGTAGTCAGTTTAGACAACCTGACTCATGTTAACAACCATTTTTTTTCCCATCTATTTATTAACTCATCAAGTTTAAAAGCAAGGTTCCTGGTTCCTCGCTTGCTCTTTACATTTCAACCAATTCACTCCAGTAACCTGTAAAAATGAGATAACATGCTGTAAAGATAAAAGTGTACCAATGTGCACTTAACTGAAGGGCTGCATTATGGGGGTTCCACATGTCATATCTGCTGCGCTATAGAAGAAGACTGGAAATAGTCTCTAATTGATCTTCACATCAAATGCTCTGAAAATGTAAGAGAGGGGCTTAGACTGTCAGTAGTTTGGCTAGCTCACGATCTATTGTCCCTGGTCTCATTTCATTAATGCACATGGTGACAGCAATGATGCTAAAACACATCTGCTGTTGGTGTTAATAGATCTCTAAGAGAACTTTAACAAAAATCACAATTCATTGTTGGAAAGTTTTCTTGTCATATTTCTTTCTTGAGTATAGCACTACTAAAAAGTGTTTTAATACAGTAATGTCTGCTGGGTCATTTGTAGTGCCCATTTTCATACGAAACATACCTTTTCACCATCTCTGGCTGTTGCAGAAGTTCTCAGTGGTTAATAGAGGGGGAAAAGGTTGGAAAACTGTTCCAGTCTGCTGCAGGCTTTTAGGGAACAGATGTCAGTTAGACATAAAAAAAAAATAAACTTGGCTCAACTGAGTTTACCTTACAGACATCCTAGGGCTATTTAAAAAAAAAAAAAAAAAAAAAAAACAACAACAAAAAAAAAACTAACAAACAAAAACTCTTGACTTCTGTTCCCCATCACATAAAATTAGTTTGTTGTTGAATTCATGCTTGATCCAACCCTACTGAATTTAATAGTCTTACACCAGGGATGAATTTGGCCCTTGGTCTTTAAAGCAATCTTTCCCCTTGTGTGAAACAAAAACACCATATGGTGAGTCCTTGGCTTGATATCCGTAGCTGAGCTTGCTGTCATTCCTTTCTGATTCTGTTGGTGGAAAAGGTTAATGCCTGCAGAGCTGGATCAGTCATTGCCAAACCTGCAATAATGGGGCTGAGAGAGGAGCTAATGGGGAGCTCCATGCATATGAGCTCCCTAATCGTTCTCCAAGAGCTGTCACTTAGGTAAGCTGAGCTGTTTACACAGTGACATGGAGCTGAGCCCCGTGGGGAATCAAAACAATCCTCTTCTTAAACCTGCTCACCTCTTTCTGTAGTTGAGTCTATGAGACATTCCTTCTCATAAGTGCTCAGAAGAGAAGCAATGCCTGTAAAGGCTCCCCTCCACACCATCTCAACAGCAGACCTTTGCTGTAGGGTGTGGTGACCAGTGAAGTGCTTTCGTCATAGTGCACTGCATGTATTCACACAAAGCCTGAGGATCTTCACCCAAAAAATCTCCCCATGCTGAACCTGCAAGCAAGGAAGCTGTAGTTATCCACTTTTCACATCCATCCTCATACAGCAATTTCCCATTTGCCTACTGGGAACAACATCCTTACTTTGCATGAAATCACCCAGGTGAATAGTCTCTACATTTCCTGTGAACATTCACACTAAAAATAATTCAAAAGTTCTTGTATGCGCTCACACATAACTTAGAGAGTAGCACAGTACTGACGTAATCCTCTCAGCAGCACAACCACTGAAATTCATGGTCTGAAGAGTTTTTGCTCCACACAGGTGAAAACCTATGAAAAGCAGGCAGGGCGATGCTGTGCAAGTCCTGTTGCAAACCAGATGGATTTGTCAGTATGACCACATCAGTTTCTACAAAGCCTCTCCACTATCTTCCTCTCAGACACCATACCCAGTGCAAACATTTTGCTGTGAAGCAGAACTGCAGTTTTGCTTTTTGCCACCTGCCTTGAAGCAGGATTAGCCCCTGGTTGGTCAGTCATGCCAATCTTTGATCAGCTGTTTGTCTCCTTCTTTCTCAAGGCTGTCTCCAGTTTCTCTGCTCAGTTGAATGTGGAAAAAAATGTTTTCAGATAAGAAATGTCAGCTTAATTTCAGCTCTCTTTATGAAGCTGTTTTAACAGTCCAGAAAGCTTCCACTGCTGGCTCTCAAAAATACTAAATCCAAATTGCTTTGTATTTCAGAATGTTTTTGTATTTAAAGAAAGATTAAAATATCATTATATAAAAGAATGCCCTTTCTTATTCAAAGTTTTAGCAAGTGCTGAATTTATTTTGCAAATAAATTAATTAGACTTTCAGTTGGAAAACAACCCTTTATGAAATTTTCATGTTGTTTCAGTTATGCTCTTGTCCCAGCTGAGTTCAGAAACAAAGTTAGACAGCGCTTGAAACTTCTTGTATCATTAACATTCACAGAGTATTTATGGCAAAAGAACCATTAAAATATATATGTTACTGCTGTGATCTTTTTTTTTTTTTTTTCCTCTTGTTTTTAATAATTAATGCTTTTCTTTTGTTCCTGTAGAACGAGTTGAATCACTTGCAGTATTCTTGCACAGAAGAAAATTCATGGAGGACAGCTCAGTTCTGAAGATACAACCTGCCCTGGGTCCCTCCTCAGTTGAAGGGGAGAGAGGAAAACTTATCTGCAGAGCAAAGCTAGAATAGGAACCAACTTCAAGAATTATAAATCCTCTCCCAAAGGAACTCCCTCTGGCAGCTGACTACAGGACAGGAGGTTAAAATCTCCACTGCTACAGCTAGCCTTTGTGGATATCCTTCTCTTTTGTCTTTTTACTGAATAATCACCTACTTTCTGTTTCACAGGATTTCTGCCTTACTGGGTGTAATGAAGGGTGGAACAGCCTGTGTCAGTATTTATTTACTTTTTCTGGCAGCCTTGCTGTCAACAAATATGCTTTATTTACTTCCAACTGTTCAGACCCTGCTCTGAGGGCAGAAAGCACATCATTTTCCAGTCTACCTGTGAGTTGAGAGTGTGGTATTATTCTTCTTGTACTAATCAGGACATGAAGGGTAGTGAGATTTTGGTCATGAAAGAAAACAAAACTAAACATATTGAGCCATACATGAGCAGAATAGACCCTTTCTGACTGGAGTAGCTGGTAGGGTTATGTAGCTTTTACTCTCTATGAACCAATACCAGTGAAGTGTGAGATTGACACCTTAGCAAAGGATTTGAAAGCTTTGATGACTGAAACGCCTCCAGACTATGTGGGTCTACTTATGTAATTGGCAGATGCTTTCAGCAGAAATATGAAAAACACCAAGACTTTTTGGACAGGTTAAAAAGTTCATCATATTTTGGAAAGCATTCAATGAAATATCTATTTTCCTGAGCCAAAAGTAGTGGTAAAGTGGAACTCTAGTTCCAAAGCCTCTTGTTCTCAGTGTGACACAAACCACAGACACAGACAGAACAATTTTCAAGGGATTTTTTTTTTTTTTTTTTTTTTTTTTAGAAACTTACCAAAAGATATTCTGTCTGAAGTGAACTTGCTGACACAGGAAATTTTAGCTGCAACAGCTGAAATTTCTCACAGTGATAGGTAATTGAATACAAGTTCTTATAAAGTGCTAGGTGGAAGCCATTTTTATGCTTACATTCTTACTAGCTCCATTTGTAATGTGCCATTTGCTACAAACATCATTGCCATCACTACAGCAATGTATAAGAAAAAATATTACCGGATTTTCATCATCTTTTCACAGTAATAAATAAAATAATTTAGTTATTAAGGTTTGCAAATATTTCACAGGAAAGATATTGGTGATTTCTGGGTATTCCTATTTAGATCTTATTGACAATGTCATAACATCACTGGAGACTGAAATCAATAGCTTCTCTAGTCATGGTAACATTTTAAGTTGTGATGGTTATTTGTCACTTTTGGTATTAAAGCTTATGTACACATGGCTTTTAGGCTGCAGCTAAAGTGTTCCTCTAGATCTGGAAGTTTGAAGAGGGTTGCAGTCTCCAAGCTCAGATACAACTACATATTAGTCTGGCGCAACTGATTTTTGTGTTCCTTGTGCTAGCTGTTCCTTCAATTTCTCTTCAGAGACAAGGACATGCGTCTCTTTTGTGTTCCTTCGTTAGTAAACAAACCAGGATAGATTAAAGCCTCTTTCTTCAAGTCAGTTAGATACTGGGCTACAAAGATGGTGAAGGACGTAGAGGGGAAGACGTATGAGGAGCAGCTGAGGTGATTTGGCCTGTTCAGCCTGGAAAAGAGGAGGCTGAGGGGAGACCTCATCACAGTCTACAGCTTCCTCGCAAGGGGGAGAGGAGGGGCAGGCGCCGATCTATTCTCTTTAGTCACCAGTGATAGGACCCACAGGAATGGTGTCAAGCTGAGGCAGGGAGGTTTAGGCAAGACATCAGGAAGAGGTTCTTCACTGAGAGGGTGGTTGCACACTGGAACAGGCTCCCCAGGGAAGCAGTCACTGCACCAAGCCTTGTGGGAGTTTAAGCAGTGTTTGGACTGTGAGCTTAGTCACATGGTCTGAATTTCTGGGTAGACCTGTGTGGTGCCAGGAGTTGGACTTAATTCACATAGCATTTGACAACAACCTCAATCTGCAATGATTTATAAGTGCCTTACACCATTCACCCTTGAGACAGAAAAATGGGATTTCCATATGTAAGGGGAGTGCAATCCCTTTCAAACTATGAGAGTCTGGGGGACACGACTGAGTACTGAAAATCTTAAAACTAGGCAGCACCGAAGTCAACTGAGAAGGGAGGATGAGTCTCTCTGGAAGTTCACGTAACACAAAGGAACTCAGATTTTAGCCCTAAGCAACTATTTTTAGAGACAGGCTGGGAACTGGTTCTTTTCAAGCCAGGGACCATTTCATCACCCTCAAAGCTAGAGAAACAGTTCACTGCTCTGTCAAATCGTGTTCCTGGCAAAAAAGTGTTGTGAACTGTGTCTGGTCAGTGAACTGACCAGATCTGGGGACCAGCTTTTTCTACTTTTTTTTTTTTTTTTTCTCCTTTGATTTTCAACATACTATTGTGTCTGCATCAGTGCAGAAAATTTGCATTAGCAGAATAAAATGGGCTATTCTTTTTAAGGTAACTGTTTTGCTGTTTCAACATAAAACTACTTTCTCTGTCTCTTTGACTGCTGCAACTCATATGAAGATTATGAGTCACCAAGGAGCACAGGGACCTTTGTAAACTAAGAATAAGAAATTAGATTTATGAGAGCTTTTGCATTTGATGGTGGAGTCTGTTTTGACACTGGAAACATTGTAAAAGCCTTCATATAACTATTGTAATGTAATTATAGCTAATAGAGAAAGTTTAAAGGGCTATTTAAGTGGAACAGATGAAATAGCAAGATCTAAAAACCCCATTTACCAGAGGAAGTAGCTGTTTAGCCCAAAGGGCTCCTTATTCCATTTCTTATCCAGACATAAGAAGACAAGGTTTGGATTTAAGCAATGCAGAGTAGATATCCTTGGAGAAGCCCTGAGGTGTTTAGTTTTAATCCTCTTTCTTTCACAAATGCACACTGGCATTCCCAGAGTCTGTGGGAGCACAGTCTGGGGCTTTCCCTCTGACTGAAGAAACTGTGGAGTAATCAACCAAATACTCCACTGAGCTCCTACCCATCTGCCATACGGCACAATTTAATAAAGTGCATTTTTTTGGAGTCCCCAGACAAAATTCGCACATCTGTTAGTGGCATTAGCCACCTGGGTTTGAAAGAATATTTCAAAAGCATTTTAAAAAATATATTAAATGTGTTTCAAGAAAGTGCATTTCTTTGAAATTATCTATCAGGAAAATGTATTCTCCAACAGTGAATCTATAAGAATTACAACTCATTTTACTCACTTTCAGCTGGTCTCAAGCAATACAATGATTCCTGGGAATCATGAGCACTGATATTTATAAGCTGCAGGAAATGGGTCTAGACAATATCTGTTTCTCCTGCCATGGTAATATCTCCTCTGATATAGAGAAAAGATTTCCAACTGCACTATGATTTCACTGCACTATGATTTGTTAGTCCTTTTAAGGAACCTCAAGTTCAGCAGCATTTACTGTTGGAGGATAGAGCTTTCTCATGATGAGAACATCAGGAAATTCACATCACATGAGCTCTAGCTTTTTCATTTTGTGGCTGGGCCTGAGAAGATTACATCCATATTCATTTTCTGAGAAATGGGCCTCTGGACCTGTTCTTGTTAATGGTTTAAAATAACCGAGAAGAGAGAGATCTTTTACTGGGAAAGCAGAAAGCAGGTCTTCGGATGTATGTTAATTTATCCTAGACAAGTGTTTTGTCCTGTTTGATTTATATTTCAAACTTCCTCCATTTAAATGAATTGAGGGGACTGGTAGAAATATTTATAAAGAAATAAGAAAAAGATCAAATGGAGGCAAAAGGAGACCTGACAACTTAAGAAATAAAGACCAAGACAAAGTAAGTCTAACATATGTAAAAGATCTGCTAGAAAACAACACTACTTCTAACTTAATCATACCTAAAGCAGTTAGAAGGGGCTTAAATCAATTAGCAAATGTAACTTTCTTGTAAATTCATAGATTTTTTTAAGATATAAGAGATTTGATATCAGATATACTATCTGACCTGTACAATACAGTCCATAAGCCATCTATTGACTTCAATATTTGAGTAAAGTTTATATAGTTTATATTTTAGTAAAATATTCTGTCTTGATTTTAAGGGAAAAAAAATGAAAATAAAATAATAAATAAAAAAAGAATGAAGAATTTGCCATTTTCTTTGTTAATTTCTTCCAAATGTCACTCTAACAAAACAAAACAAAGCAAATATATTTTTAACTTGGATTTGTCTGACTGTAACTTGCGGATACTGAACAGTGCTAATCTCTCTCTCTTTCAATGTCATTCCTGTCCAGACTACAGGACACATGACAGTAGGCATGACTATTATTCCTTGTCCCTATGTGTAAGCTCTTAGATTTGACAGTATTAAAATAACTTCATTTTGTTTAAATGGTCCCAACTTAAAAGAGATTACTCTGCATGCCTGCCACGTGCTCACCAGAACTCACAGTTGTGTCTTTTTCTTTTGCAAGTTTTATATCTTTTTCCAAACTATTAAAACACTAAAACAATTAGGAGGTAAAATGTAAGAGAGAAAGTTCTTCTTACACATAAGCTTGATTTTGTTTTATACCCTACAGCTGCAGAAAGAGAATATTTTGTAAAGCAATCAAGCAAAGTCGTAGATTTGATGGGAATCTTGCAATGGAGTAAAAACATGCTAAAATAAGAAAAGCCACATTTGACAATGAAAAAATTCAGTCATGAAGGTGCAGATGAGGGAGAAAGGAGAAAGCAGGCCAGAGAGAAACCATTGAAAGGAGAAATATTCTATATTTAGTCTTAAAAGTATTATTTGATTATTGATGAATAAAACATTTAACTTAAAAATACTGGAATTAAATTATTTTGTCATTTTGGATGACAAAAATTGCTGACATTTCAACACTATAGCCTGGGGAAGCTCTCTGTGGTTTGTCACTTATGACCAATCACAGAACCACAGAATGTTTGGAGGTTCAAAGGGACTTTAAAGAGCATCTAGTTCTCCCTGCCCCACACTCCTGCCTCTCTAAACAGGGACACCTTCTTCTAGATCCAAGCCCCATCCAACCTGGCCTTGAACAATTACAGGGATGGTGCATCCACAACTCCATGCAACCTGTTCCAGTGCCTTACAGCCCTCACAGTAATGATTTATTTTCCTTGTATCTAATCTAAATCTACATTCTTTTAGTTTAATGCCCTTACCCCTTGTCCTATCACTGCACTCTCTGATAAACAGTCTTTCCCCATCTTTTCTGTGGGCCTCCTTTAGGTACTGGAAGGCTGCTATAAGGTCTCCCCAGAGCCTTCTCTTCTCCAAGCTGAACAACCCTGGGTCTCTCAGCCTGTCTTCATAGGAGACATGCTTCAGCCCTCTGATCATCCTCGTGGTTCTCCTCTGGATTTGCTCTATGTCCATGTCCACATCTTTCTTATTCTGGGGGACCCAGAGCTGGATGCAGTACGCTATATGGAGTCATGAGAGTGAAACAGAAAGGGAGAATTACCTCTTTTGACCTGCTGATCACACTTCTTTTCATAGAATCATAGAACCAGAAAGGCCAGAAATGATCTTCAAGATCATCTGGTCTAACCATCCCCCTACTACAAATATCACCCACTAAACCATGTCCCTAAGCACCATATCTAACCTTTCCTTAAATACCCCCAGGGATGGTGACTCCACCACCTCCTTGCACCCCAGGATATGTTTGGCTTTATGGGCTGCAAGTACACTTTGCTGGTTCATGTTGAGCTTCTCATCCACCAACACCCCAAAGTCCTTCTCTGCAGGGATGTTCTCAAGCCCTTCACTCATGTTGCCATCTAATAGGACAGAGCTTGTTCTAATGAAATTACCAGAGAATTAGCCAAGTTTGTTTCCTAAAACAAACAAACAAAAAAACTTCTGCTTGTTTACTTACACTTAGTAAGTATATATTTAGTAGTTATACACAGTATAGCTTTTACATACAACAATACTGCACATAGATGTAGATTATAATACAGTGTCTTTTAGCTTTTGAATTTGCAGTATATGGTTTGCTACTCTTGATAAATTTTATTAAGCAATAGTATTTTGTTTCTCAGCAATTAACAAGATGCTATGATTCCCTATTCTTTAGTTCATTGAATGTGAAGAAATAACAAGGTGTTTCCACTCAATTTTATTAAAATATTATTTTCTTGGGTAGTTATCTGGGGAAGTTAAATTTTATCTTTATTGCATATAGTACACAGTTTCCACAAGGGGTAAATGATTATTAATAGCAGACCTTCCGCATTTAATGAGCACCTGCTATGCGGAATGGGTCAGTGTTTTTGATGAAACATTATGAAACGCTTATTATAATTAGTGTAATTAGGCCTTTCAAATAGCCGCCCTATCTGTAGAAAATCAGATTCTCAAACTGACTTTGCAGGTGGTTATAATACCCACTGATTTAGATAAGTTTCTGACTGTTCAGGCATAATTTATTGTCTTTTTTTTTTTTTTTTTTTTTTTTTTTTTTCCTGGAGAAGTGCTTAGCAGTCTTGGGTTAAATAAGGGCTAGTTTCATGCAGCTCCAAAAGGCACTTGCTGTTGGCCAGAGCCGATCCAATAAGCTACATTGTTTGTGCCTCTGTGAGAGCATATTTAAGAAAGGGAAAAAGAAATGCTGCACAACAGCAACTGGTATAGCAGGAAGTAAGAACCAGCCCTGCAGACCCCAAGGTCAGTGCAGAAGGCAGGCAGGAGGTGCTCCAGGGACAGAGCAGAAGTTCTCCTGTGGCCTGTGGAGAGGCCCCTGGTGGAGCAGGTGGATGTGGCCTGGAGGAGGCTGCGGCCCATGGAGAGCCCCCGCAGGAGCAGGCCCCAGGCCAGAGCTGCAGCCCGTGGAGAGGAGCCCACACAGGAGCAGGGGTCTGGGGGGAGCTGCTGCCCGTGGGGGACCCGTGCTGGAGCAGTTTGCTCCTGGGGGATGGACCCCGCGGTATGGAGCCGTGTGGGAGCAGGTCTTGAAGAGCTGCTGCCTGTGGGAAGCCCCCACAGGATCAGCTCAGGAAGGACAGCATCCTGTGGGAGGGACCCCACGGGGAGCAGGGGCAGAGAGTGACAATGAAGGAGTGGCAGGGATGAAGCGCTATAGACTGACCTCATCCCCATTCCCTGTTCCTGTGAGCCGTTTGAGGGGAGGACTCAGAAGAGGGTGGATGGGGGGACTGTCCTTTTAGTTTGCTTAGTTTCTCACTGCCCTAGTTTGTTAGTAATAAGTAATAAATTACATTAATCTTCCTGTGCTGTGTCTGTTTTGCCCATGATGATAATTGCTGAGTGATCTCCCTGTCCTTATCTCAACCCTTGAGCCCATTTCATCATGATTTCTTCCCCTTTCCTATGGAGGAGGGGGAGTTAGAGAGTAGTTGTGGTGGAGCGCAGCTGTTCGCTCGAGTAAAACCACCACAGATAGTTATAACTATAAAGAAATGTTCATACTTGATTAGGCAGGTTGGCTGTTTAGACTTGACAATGGCTCATGCTCTATAAAACAAAGGGAGATGCAAGAGATTGATTAGTAGAGAATTACCAAAATTTGTCTTTGAAAATTTCTCTTTAATATTCCTCAGCTGGATGCAATGCAAGCATGTGTATAATTTCTAAAACATATTCTTGTCCAGTTAAGGTCTCTGTTTGCTTTTTGTATGTGAGAAGGCTGTGTTCAATATTGCATTAATTGGTCCAGCACTGTGACAAGCTTCTTTTTACATATTTTCAGGCTTCTGTAGCTTATACAAGGCCACTGAACTACTCTCTGTTGCTTTCCCACTCAGTTTTTGGCCTGTCTCATTTAGTTAGAATATCACTTCTACACAGAACACAGCAGAAAGATCATTTATATGTAAACTACATCTCTAAATAGTAAAAATAATTAACAACATAATCTCTTTCAAGTTGCATAACAAAATTAGATGACTAAGATTATGACTTATGACAGTTGTTTTCATCAATATTGGTTCCTTTCATGCAAAACCTTTGATTTTGTCAAAGTTTGTTATTTATTTATTTATTTATTTATTTTCTCTTTAAACCCTGTCAACATATGCCAAAATGTCTCTGGTAAGAAGTCAATGTTACACCAATCTGAAATGATTTACTCTACTTCAGAAATATTAAAATATTCTTTGAAATGTTCAACTCAAACATTTCAAGTAGGAAATTTTAAACTGTTAATTATGCAGAAAATGTACATTTTTCTTTTGAAATAGTCTTCAGTAATGACTTCTGATAACTGGTCTTCTTTATGTGTTTGTGGAACTACAATAAAAGTTTTAATCCAATACTTATTTTTCATAAAATAACATCCTGGGAATGTTAACTGTGGCCCCATAACAATCACAAAATATTTTCTCCTGAATACTGGTTAATTATCTTATGAAGCAGATTAAATTACCTTAAATTTCAAGTTAAGGTTACTGTACATTTCCTCAAAGAAGAAAACTTTTTAAAATTTAGTGAATGAATTATCTGAGAGTTATTTTAACATCATTTACTGCAACCATACTATCTTCTAGTTTCATGAACTGCTGCTGCTCCTTCTTTTTAAATTCTTTTTAAACCAGTTATTACTTTTTAAATAGCTCAAATCGTTGTAAATAAATAACTGTTCTATTGCTGAAAAATGTTTTTTATACCTATTGGTTTACATTGCATTAATAGTCTTTCTCATTTTCTAACTTCCCTTTTCTAACCTCCCTTTTTGTCATTTTTGCTTGAACTGGAAAAAAGCACAGAAATAGTTCTGTACAGAGTATAATACATAAAGCTGTTTGACTGCTATGGGCAAACTGATCATTAACTCTGAAATTCAGTTTGACTAACTTTTCCACACACATTATGCAAGGTTATTTTCAGATTTGGCAAATATTTACATCATGAGAAAATACTGGGCAGAATGAACACATGGAATGTTTTCAACACAAATGTTGAAAATGTGTTAGTAAATATGAGAGAATTTCTGTCTTATACTTGCAAAGAATTCACTCAACTTCAAAAGCATAAACACTTGAAGATTATTATTATTTTTAATATTAGTAGACCATTAGAGTTTGTTCTTCTGTCTTTTCTGTTCATAGTTTGACTAAGGAAGAGAAAAATCTGAATTAAAAAGTGTTTGTAGTGTTGCTTTTTTATGAATCATAGTGTAATGCACGTAGACATTCTGCAGATGCCAACTATATCTACATGATATTGAGAATCATTTTTCCTTTCACATATTCTGGTTTAGGAAAAGCAATCATTTTAGCAGGGTCAAAAAAAAAAAAAAAAAGGGGGGGGGGTCATTTTACTAGTCTTCCTAGTAAATCTAGGAATTCCATCTTTTATGTCTCTTGGGCTCAAAGTACAGCAAATGAAGCAAATTCTGATTAAGATGTTTCATATACTGCAGGTCTTTGACTTGGAAAAGAGCAAATAAACAAAAGAGCACTTTGATCAAAGACTTGTCTTGGGAAGAAGATGCAGTTTATTTGGAGGTTAATAATCCTGGAGTGCTTCAATACTTTAGAAATTATACATTAAGGTTGTCAAAATGTTTTCAATTTCAGAAACCACAATTTCAGAGAAGCTGCTCTTATTATCATAATGATATGTGACCTGGTTTCTTCCTTCCTTCCTTCCTTCCTTCCTTCCTTCCTTCCTTCCTTCCTTCCTTCCTTCCTTCCTTCC
>NC_048896.1:70994317-71012295 GCF_011077185.1 Oxyura jamaicensis | reverse complement strand
TCCTTCCTTCCTTCCTTCCTTCCTTCCTTCCTTCCTTCCTTCCTTCCGTTTCTTTCTCTCTCTCTCTCTCTCTTTCTTTTTCTTCCTCTGTCTCACTTTCTCCTTTGACTGCCCCGTGTTGGCCAATATAGGCAACTTCAGCTCTGATTTGTGTTGTCTGTGACCTCAGGCAGAGGAATCTGACCTCTGACTAACAGGAATCTGTGACACAGTGACACAAACAGGGTAAAAATGGAATTATTAAAATGGAATATGTTATATAAATATTGTCTATAGCTGTATTTAGTGACAAGTAATATGACCATCAATGAAACACACGTACATTTGCTTCCTCGGTTCTTTCCTGGTTTTAACCCAGCTTGGAGCAACCCTAGGAACATACTTACTTCCATGTGCATTTAAATGGGATAGATAAACTAAATTTAAAGTTCCTTTAAGCCTAACAGCTTCACACACAAAATCCTAAAGCAGAAAATAAAGTTGTTCCAAATTTCAAGGCTCTAAACCAGACTTTTTCTTTCAAATGAATGGTTCAGGGATAGATTACTTTTCAGGAGTCAAAAACAGCATTAGAGATTGCTTTTATATACTATTTTCAATTTACACCTGCTCACCATGAGGCAAGATGTCAGGAAATAATGAAGCAACATTATACATATTGAAGTTGCAAGATGGGACATCAGAATCAGATCAAAGGTCTCTGAAGGATGAAACTTAGAAACAAATGAATTTCTGACATTGAAGAGTGAATAGTTTTTATTTGAAACCCTTCCTACAGTCACTGGAGCATGCTTAACAGTTTCTACACTTCATGTTTTTTGTTTGTTTGTTTGTTTGTTTGTTTTTAAGCATCTGGTATGACAGAATTAGGTATTACAATTAAACACAGAACTCAGTTCAGCTACAGCTATATATTTACCACAAAGGAGGATCATATTACACTGGTATCCTGATCACAGGTGAACACATGACTGTAGTTATTTGATGCATTTATTGACCTTTGTATGTGTACCAGCATGTAATTTTTGAAAGGTGCCTCGACAAAACTTTTGAAAGAATGCCCTTTCAAATATTAGTCTCTGGAAACTTAGGTACTAGAGCTGAGGAAAAGCAGTGTACTGTAGTGATCTAGTTCACCGAACCCAGTGGAGATTTGATGACGTACTTCAGGTGAGGACTTGGATCAATAAATGAGCTTCAAAACTTTGAACACAGTTGAACTGCAAGCCCAGCTCACCACAATGAGTGCTCCTTTTATTTCAGATGTCTATTTTCTTTAGTTACTGTAGTGCTGAACTCCACTAGATGTATCCCTCCCTTCAGTTACTTCTTTTTTTTGAGATGTCCCAAGATTACAGAGGAAAACTTGAAAAGGTGTCTCTTTTCACCCCATATTAATTCGTTGAAATCCTACTTATATTTAACGCAAGAAGCACATGAATCTCTGGTCAATTAGCTTTTTCAATATTCTTAAATCATTGTTCACCAGAAACATTAATACTTATAGCAAGGAAAATTGCTTTCCAAATCCACAGAGTGTTGAAAGTCTTTGGAAAATAAGATGTAATGTTGATTATTAGAAAAGAAAATACAGAGATGAGCTGATTTCTTTACAGAAAAATCAGGCCTGCAAGTCAAAGTGAATTTAAATAATTGTTTTTCAATTTTAAACAGACTTGCAAGAGAGACTATTGTTTCTTTTGACATAGTAAAACAATTTTGAGAACAAGCAATCTTATTTGAAATGACTGTGTAGGTGTCATGCTTAGCTAATCATGAAATGTCATTTTCCAAATATTAATGTATTCCACTTCGAATGTGAAGCAAAGTAATGTACTTTGTAAATGAGATCACCATTCTTTAAGTCTAGAGAAATACTATTCACTGGCTGCATCATAATGTCATTTCCTCTCTTCTGATAATAAAAGCTGTCATTCTTTCTCCTTTAAAGTGTTTGAAGGCTGAGGACTGATATAATGAACAAACACTAAAAAACACAATCAACCCCCACAAACAAACAAAACCATTGCAAAGAAAGAACAAAGCCTTAGTAACAGATTATAGAAATGTAAATGTAACAGCAGAACTGAACTTCCAAGACATGATACACATCCTAAGAAATTATTCTGGTATTCAAATCTTATCAAAGTCAATGGGAGATGGGGATTTGTAGTGCTCCTCATGGAAGATCAGAGGCCTGGAAGGTCACATTGTGAGTATCTTCAGTCAGGTTTTAAAGCAAACAAAATGCAAAGATTCTCAACCTGTTGAATATATCTAATTAAGCTGCACAGCTTTTCTTACTGCACTAAAGTTTATTCTAAAGCAGAGTTATGGAGGGATTGTCAGTTCAAAAGAAAAAAAAAAAATCCCCCCAAAATGAGATATGCAGTCCCATGCAATAATACTTTGATTTTGCTCTTTATTCAATTTTGCTATTATCTTCTGTTTGTGAAGTTCTCTTCATAAGTGTAAAACACACATTTTCACCATAATTTACAGATTAGTGAATGTGAAATCCTGGAATACAATAGCTAAAACCTCTCAGGCTTCATTTAGTTTATTTTCTGAAGCAGTTATTTATGTGACAATGTCAATCCTTCTGTAATTCATGCATGAACTTGTCAAAAAGCCATTTCCACTTCTCAGTAGTAATGTGAATTTTTTGACATACATATTGGTGATAGACTGAACCTATAAACTATTTGGAAAAGTTTTAGAGTGTTGAAAAATAAGGAAATGTTTCCACACCAGCAAACTGCTTAGTGTAATCATCTCATAAACAAAGAGCTGCCAAAGCACACATTAATTTTCTAGGTTCATTTCATATCTATTTTATCCTGTTTGCACTTTTGTACAATAAATTACACTGCCAAAGCACATTATATTTCACTGCTTTTAACTTTTAGGATGAGATAACAGAACAACTATATGTTCTTAGAAATGATAGACAGATGATATTTTCTGACCAATACAACAAGCGACTGTGGAGTAACTAACAAGAAAGATGGCCCAAAATTTATTTTCACTGTGGTCTGGAAGTATTATTTATAATGACAAACTTCACAGTAATCCCCAGTATACAAAGTGTGCTCATTCAGGCAAAAAGCAAGGAGTGTGTATTTAAAATGCTCTAGTTCCCTTGAAAAACAGGGTTCTGCTACTGTGATTGAAATATAATATCTTTTTGTTGTTTGTATGCTTTTTCCTTTAGGCCAACATAGGAGTCCACCTTATGTCTCCTTTTCAAGTAGGAACCATGTGTTTTTGGTAAGAAAAGGAATAAAGGATCCTGCTCATTTTACTTCCAACATGCAGATTTCCTAGAAAAGTATTATCCTTTCAATATATCCTTGATATATTACTTGAATAATAAGTCAACTTTTGTTATTATGGCTCTTCCTAAATGGTTGAATAAATTCAGTTTAATGCTGTTGGCCAGACTTAGAGTCACTCCTGAATTATTCAGGAACCTCGTGGATATTATTTTCATCTAGCAAAGTTAGAGTTAGTCCAACTGAAAACAAACTCTGTGTTGACAGTCACTTGCGATTGAGAAGACTAATGGATCTCACTCTGAATTTTTTGTTAACAAGAATTGAGTGAACAGTCAAAAAAGCAATCATCGCAAGTGAACAACTCTGAGACATTGACAGGATCAATACACATCACCACCATGTCAGCCAACATAATGCCTACAACCTGTCATTTTCATTAACTTTTCATACACGTTTTTATATACAAAAGAGAGAAATGTTGAGAATTTAATAAAGGCATATTAAACATTCTTCAGAGTCACTCTTTTACCTTTTCTTTCTAAATTTTTTTAAGTTCCTGGAAAATTCCCTTGGGCTTTCCTGTAGAGTTTTTCTTCTAGTTAGTGAAAACAGCAGTATTCTAGAAAAGTTTCTCAATTTTAACAGCTATTTCTGTTTATTAGACAAAATATTTTCACTTGCCTATTGTTTATGTTTGTATTCTAGCTTCCCTTACAAAAATGTTTGTATTTCCTGATAAAGAATGCAGCTGTGCTGTCGTTCATTTTAAACCCTTCCTTTCATTTCTGTAAGTCCACACTAGCAGTATGTGTGCAGAGTCATTTATCTTTACACATGAGGATAGCAAAAGGATCTATTTGTATCTCTTGAAGGATAATGCTTACCTTGAAACAGGCTTATCTTCCATCCGGACAGTAAGCTTAGGAAATTAGGATGGCTACATGTGTAGTTAGCACTGTTCTTATTCCACATTATCTTTAAGGAAAAGATATTCTAAAGGCTGTTTTCATGTAAACACATCTTTAAAACATTTCTGCAACGTCTTCCAATATGGCTCCTACTTTTTGCTATATGTCAAATAAATAACTGCAAAAATAGGTATATACTTCTAGGTACTTGGAATGAGTATAAATGTTGAGGCAAGAAACACATTCTCTACAACTTTCACATCACCTTGACCAAAAAGATCAAATGAAAAATATTTCTTTAAGGAAAGAAAACCCATTTGTGCAATGCACAAATTTTAACACTAATTTTTTCTCACTGTGCCAACTAAGTTTCTGAACACAGGTGAATGGTCCACTACCTGGTTTATTTAATCATGTGTGATCTCTTCTGATCCAGGTCTCTGTATTAGATTACATCTCTTTCAATAAAATTGTATAATTTTTGTATTTCCAGTAACAGAATAAGTGCTCCTAACTTTATGTATTTGTAGGTACCCATGCCAGTAAAACTCAATGACTTTCTCTTATGGAGCAATATAATGTCCCATGCAAACTAGAAAAATGTATGAGCACAGCTGAATCTACATAAATTTTACATCAAAATAAGTCCTTGTGAAAATGTTGTTATGCTAATTGCCTGACTCAGTATGATATCATGTCAAAATGTAATCATCCAAATTCATCACTAGATCCAAATGTGTCACCAGCTGCATATATCAGCAATTGAGTTACATGAGCCATTCATTTGGCCCAGTATGTTGTTCATCTCATATTTATGTGATCTATATAAAACTAATTTCTTCCTAGGTCAAGACACTGCTGCAATGTTGATTAATGCTTTTGTCATTTCACATATTGATTATTGTAATTCAGTATGTATTGGTTCCCTCATTGCATGTTACACAGGTTTATGCTTATGAAAAATGCCGCTGCATGTATCCCAGTCAAATTATAAAAGTGTAATAACATCATTCTGGTTTTAATGAAACTTCACTTCCCCACTGCTCATCCATGGAATAAGTATGGTATTCACAACTGTCAACGTAATGTGTAACCTTTCTAAACATTTGCTGGCTTATTGTGGTGAGTGACCTTTGTCTTTTGTTGCATATTAGTTTCTCGTCTGACAACTTATGCAGACATCATTGAGAGCAGTCAGGCAGTAAACAAAAATGCTGGTTGTTTCTTTTGGAGCCCCTTATGCAACTGATCTGCTTTTCTTTCCTTTTGCTTTTTTTATCATCAACCCTAGCCATGTATTCTGAAATACCTATTTATTTATTTATTTATTTTCCCTAGAAGATGGATTCTTCCAGGGAAAAAATGGATGGATTCTTCATCCAAGAAGATGGATTATAGTCTTTTCTAATTGTTTATTACCTTTAAGTGATTTTACTTAGCTTTTTAAAGTCATAATGTTAGAAAAAAAAATAAATCCTCCCTATTTAATGATATACTTGCCTCTCTAAAAACTATGCTAAAACTCTTACATTTTACCCTAACAGATGAAAACTATTCCATTCAATACATTTTAAAAGAACTCAGGAAACAAGTCCATTTAAACATGTTTTCCAATTCTAGATTTTATTTTAAGGTTCACATTGTCTTTGAAGAAGAAATGAGGAGCTTATCTTGGCTATTTTGTCCAGTGGAAAGGGTATGTAAACAGACAGACAGACAATGAATGATTGAAGTGCAATCTATTTTGAGTTCTTGAAAAGAGCAACACCATTGCTTGCATAATGAAAGTTGTCTTTCAATACAGTAGAATATATTTACTTTTACAAATAGAGACAGCCTTAAAAAGGCAGATTCATAATGAAAAAAAAAAATCAGTGAAAGCTACGGTATTATATGTTACATGACATTTAACAGAATTTAAAGAAACTATAAACTTAATTCAGAGTAAGGAAAATACGGAGTATATGTTACAGTTCTCCATAGCTTACACAAGGTGTCATGGAAAAAAGATTTCTAGGAGTAAGTAAATCTGTAGCCAAAACTTTGGATGATAGAGGTTGAATATTATAATTTTATGCCTTTAGCATACTTTTGATTTAACTGAGTATTAATGATCAAGTTAGGACATTTCCTGATGATTAACAATCAAAAGAGAGAAGATGATGGCCTCAGGTTAAGCTTCTGTTAATCCCTAAATTATATTTGAACCAAGTCTGGTTTCATTATTGTGAGATTAATTACCTTTTCTTCCTATAATTTAGTGTACATTGACAACTGGGAAGATTAAAACCCACCTTTTTATCCCAGGACACAGTGATGTGGTTCAAGACCAGAAGCAGGCTGCTACAAACACATGAAAACTAGCCCTGGAGATGTTTTGTGGTTAGTGTGGGAGATGTTTTGGAGGATGTGCTGAAGTATCTTTTAAGCAACAGACCCCAGTTGCCTTACCCTCCACTGCATTAAAGAGGGTATTGTTGTGGATTTAATAACAGTGCTTTCTGTCAAGCCCAGCCTACCAAAGGAGAGTATGAAAATCAAACAATACTGGATTAGAAACAGAATTGTACTTCAAGGTAAAAAAGACCTGTCATATCACGCTCCCAGCTGAAAGGAGTGGATTTTACCTGAGCATTCACTTCCTAGGTTTGTGTTTTTTTGGTTTTGTTTTAACCTGCTTCTATTTTCATGGGTACAATTTATTTCAGATTAGTTTATGATAATATGAGCAAAACTAGGCACTAGATCAAATTTCATACTGGACTTGTAGTCTGATTCCTTAACACAAAGTACTAATGGAGGAAAAGAAATCAACAAAAGGAACAAAAAACTACTCTTTCCATAGACAGAAGAAAAGAACATAAGGTAAAACAAATTATTTATCTAATATATACTGAGTTTGCCCTTGTTTTCTTTGACTTTCTATGTAGTCTTGTTTAGGCTCTAAAAAAAAAAAAAAAGTCTGAATTTATCAGATTACTTTTACAATTGAAATACTAGAGAGTTCCTGATGGGACTATTGAAAACCTTTTCTTGCACCATTGCTATATAGTTGCTTTGGACTATCTGTACAAAGAAAAAGTAATACAGAGGAATATTTCAGGTAGGAGAAATGGGTAAAAATGATATTTTTTATTCAGTCATCATCATATATTTGAGGCTACTCTTCAAGAAACAGAGCACTGAGCCTAGAAATGTATACTACTTATACCAGTGGAATAGTATATAGACAGTAATATCAGCAAAATCAAAATGCATTTCAAATAACAGTATAGGCAGAATAGTACAGTTTATCTTCCCAAAAAAACAGGAAGAATCAATATCCTGTAGTAATTGTTTCCACCGTTTATAAACAGAAAGCAGAAAAGTGAGGTTACCCAGTAAGGAAAGCTGAGGAGGGCACTGAGCAGGGCACTGTGGTTTCTGCAGTGTCCTGGCAGTCCGAGCACAGTGACTGCCTTAATGATCTTTTTTAAAATGCAGATGTAAACCAACATTCTTGGCAAATTCATAAAGGCAGTAGAGTAACAGAGTTAGAATGAAGATAATAAGTAAGAAATTGAATACTTTATGCAGCTTTCATACCTGCACAGTCTGTACTTAATACAAACTGCTTTCAGAAGACCAGCCTGTGGGTGGGGAGGACCTACTAAAATGCCCATTCCAGTAATGTGGTCAGGAAACTGCTCTTAGCACAACGTTACCATTGAAATAACAGGGGAGCACTCATTGCCATAGCGTCTTACTGAAAAAGTTTTTTTTTTTTTTTAAAAAAAAAAAAAAAGTAAAACTGTGTGTTGCCATTTTGAAATATTTCATAACATTCTGTGAAATGGAGCCTTTCAAAGTACATTTCAGATTAAGCATTCAATAAAATTGTCTCTACTTAAGTATTACAAACATTGTTGACTGACCAAATGTTCTTAGAGTAATTTCATTTTCTGGGAAACACTAAATTTTTTTCTTTGGGGAAAGAATGACAAATAAATCACAGGAAATTAAAACAGAAATTCCCACTGAGCACGAGTCAAACTAATGTTCTTAGGATGAATACTGATGAAATGCATTAGTTGCAGTAATCTTCAAGATCTGTCATTAAAAATATGTTAACATATGTTTTGATAGGATTAATATATAAGCACATTCACCTGCAGCAGTGCATTAAGTCCTAGTTACCTTTAACCCCATTCTGGTTTTAATTTGAAGGAAAAAAAAAAAAAATTAGTAATTTTTTTTTTTTTTTTCCTAAGTAATCTTCCATGCTGTTAACACAATACTCTTGAAAAACATGTAAATATGTAGTGCATGTTCTGGAAACTCAAATACAGTCTGAAGAATCAAATATATATAGAGAGAGAGAGACAGGGAGAGAACACATTTTGTTTCTGCAGAAAATTATAACTATTAGAAGTGATGATCTGAATCACTAGAAATGTTATAAGTAGATGACTGTTGCTTGGCTGTATTTAGATAATTCAGTTAGATATAAATTCAGAATTACAAAGTAGTATATGCTATTCACTTAAATAGATTATGTGAAAATAACTTCTATCAAATCTGTCTACATTGTAGTTCAAAACCAGCACCAATTAATACCTAACTGATCACAGCTATCTTCTATTATGTGATCATAAACCTCTTGTATATTTTTCCATAATATTAATGCACTAATAAGCAATTCCTTCCAATCAAAAAAATCCAGCACTAAAAAATGGACCAGGGCATAATATTCAGGCTTTGATCTAAAGGTGAATGGCCAAAAAAGTAAATTCATGTTTAAGGTTTTGCCTCTCTGTACAAGAAACACTACTATTGGAAAATTCAGTAAGAATTAGATGAAATTTAATTTTAAAATAAAATATATTTCCATGTCAACATATAAATACATTAAATACATTATGGAATATTATTTGATGGGTGTAGAAGATGATTCAGGAACTTGCATTGCTCAAAATCAGATTTACCACAATGTTAAAGGAGGAGTATAGATATTAGCAATTGGTTGTGCCAGTCACAGGAACTAACACAAACAAAACTATGATCATATATCATAGCCAGTGTTTTACATACACCCAAAGATTACTTCACATGGATATGTTTGCAAAATCACACCAACTATAAATATTGATTAGATTCATTTTTATTGCCTTGGCTCAGAGAATGATGACTTGTGATAGAAATCCATTAACCAAACTGTCACAGATTTACATCCCCTGCTCTCCTTACTGCAGGCATCCAGGTACTCTGGTGCTACACCCACATAATCAGCTCTGTGCTTTTAACCTCAGTCTACAGATGTTTGCAAGTCACTGTACTACTTTGAAGGCACCCATGAAAGGAACCAAGAAAAGCAAGCATCTTGGAATAGTGCAGGAAATCTTTTTTTAGAAGCCAAAGAATTCACAGATCTGAAGAACTGCAGGCAGAGAAATGATGTACAGGATCTAGTCATAGAGGTGCATAAAGGATACGGCCAAATTGAGACATCTGATGTATTAAAGATGTGACATTCAGGAAGGTCGCTAAGAAATGATTTCTCTAATTTGTGGAAGAAAGTAGATGTAGAAAGAGGAATGTGAAATAAATTTGATTCAGTCACTATCATTTCTGAAGCAGAATTTGACTGACTAAGGTGAGAGGTTTTGAGATGAAAAAGCACAGACGCAGCCAGTGAAGCACAGAAAGTACTGAGGTAAGGTCAGTATAGATATACCTGAATTAAACAGTAGAGATTAGCATGTAGTGGTGGACCACCACTCTTTAAAGACAAAAAGAAAAGCAAATGACAACAAATAAAACCCTGATCTGTTACAAAGCACACTGAACAGCAACTATACTAACACACCATATATCACAACTGGCTCATTTAGACCCTAGAGAAGTTAATCACAGATAATAGGTCGTAATTTGGGAATGACTCATTGTGACAATTATTTTTGGCATAGCTATGTCAAGCTCTTTTTATTTGCAAGCATGCACATTAACAGAAAGTCTCTACTGGCAACAGCAGATTCTACTCAGGGTGCTGGAGCAAACTCTAAGGCAGTATGGCTGCACATAAGTAATATAGAACAGCTCACAGCCATTCACCAAAAAACAAAACCTCACTGTCAAAGCCTATCCCTTCTTGGTGTGGCCCCACAACAATTAAAATGGGACATGTTACAAGTTTAGGACTCTACCAGTTGTTAGCACCTTTCTTTTTAGCACCCTTCTTTTCATATTTATCCCATAAGTTTTTGCATTCTGGTGGCTTCATGT
The DNA here is from genome assembly GCF_011077185.1 of Oxyura jamaicensis. Classification (NCBI taxonomy): domain Eukaryota; kingdom Metazoa; phylum Chordata; class Aves; order Anseriformes; family Anatidae; genus Oxyura; species Oxyura jamaicensis. Next base: position 71,001,848 of record NC_048896.1, on the reverse strand, counting down.
TATAAGTTCACTCTATGATGCTGGGAAGACAGTAAAGGTATGGAGCAGCTGGCTGGTAAGCTATGTGATATCAAAAGCACCATTTATAAGCGGGAGTGTGTGAGTCTCTTTTTTTTACTGCTTGAGGAAACCAGTTGGGAGAAGTTTTGTATCAGAAGATATGAACAGGTGAATTACATAATGACTGGTCCCTTTCCTTTCTTGACTTTCTGGTTCTTTTCCTGGTACTTTGCATGTAAGCTAAAATTTGTGAAGAAATTACTACCTTTAGCTCCAGCACAGACTGCCCTTTCAAACAGATAGGTTTGTCTCAGAACAGCCTTGCTAAGCCTTGTAGTCTTTCCAATAACAAAATTCAAACCAACTCAAAAGTCAGACTTCATTCTGTTTCCTCTCTGGATGTCTTGTAGTACTACTATTCTGCCTTCTCTTCTTCGTAGGATCCAACATGTCACATTTTGAGTCTAATGGACTATAAGGGAAAAAAAAAAAAATTGTAATTTTGCCTTTGAATTATTTTTGACAGTCCTTTTATATCTCACAACCTCACTTCTTTCTGCAAAATAGGGGTAATGGGTTAATTTACTTTGAAAAAAAGAAAAGAAAAAGGTGGGATCTGGTAACGGAGAGTTTTATATCAAATTAGGTAAGCAGTCTGATATGGTTCCTATGAAGCTGTCAGCAGCTTTTCATTATTATATTTTCTCTCTAAAGCACAGTTAAGAGTTTTCGTTGCCATTAGTTACACTTTAAATACAAGATCTGGGCCAGTGTAATGGTCTCAGTTACCCCACAGTTCAGTCAGTGTGAATCTGCTGAAGTTATTAATGACGTTACACCAAAGCTCAAATGATGTAGGGAAAACGAGATTCATGCCCTTAATGTTAAAGGTGACCTCTGCTATGCATGCACACTATGAAAATCTACAGCCCACAGGCAATTTGATTTTCTGCCTGAAAATTACTGTAGAGACTTCAGTATCTGTGAGGCAGCATCCTTTATTTTCCTCTATAAAGTATTAGTATGAAGGGCAAAGGGAAGATATTAAAAATCAGATCAGAACTGAGCTAAGAATCTGGTATTAATAGTCATTTAGCTTTAAAAACAAGGCGTAGTTCAGAGGTGCAGGGGCAGTTTGTGCACCTTTGGTGGTTTCTGATGGCACAGAATCTGCTAACTGCATTTTCCATCTCATTAAACTGAGATTCCCTGGGGAGACAGAGAATCTGGTGCTCAGGAAGTGTCAGGCACAGCTAGATCCATCATTTGTTTGCCTTGTGAGGAATCAAAAGCATTACTTCAGTTTTACTGGTGATTTTCTCTTACACTGCCCATGGTGTATCCCCAGGAGCTACTACAGTCCATTCTCCTGAGCTTGTAGTTGGACACCTTCCTTTTCTCATGTAAACTTTGGAAAAAGACAGCTTGGTAAGAGGGAAAATAAGTCAGAAGCAACATCTGTGTGGTCCAGGCAACAAAAGAAAATTGAAGGCAATACAAAGCCTTTGCCCTCCCACACTCTTCACTGTACAGAACTGGTTATGATGTAAAGGACTACAAGACTTTGTATGTGGCTGAATGTTGAGAGACATAAATAGGAATATATGCAGCAGAGCAACATGTACAACACTACAGCAGAGGCACATCCACTTGTTAATGCTAAAGCCTCCTTCAGCACAGGACATGATAAACGCTTGGCTGAAAGTCAGATGCTGTCCAGGGACTTCTCAGGAGCAGTGGGTGGCAGCACAGACTGTCGGGGAAGGCAGCTCTTTCTGCTCGCTGGTAGGTCATAGGGGCTCACTGGGGTGCACTGAGAAGGAAACCAGGCAGGTCAGCCACTGCTTTCACTCTGGGATGGGACTATTTATGTAACTGTCTGCATGAGATTTTAAGAACCTAACTCTAGGCACCCAGTTTTGAAATGCTTATGTTTATAGGGACCCATTTACATTTATGATCTCTTCTACATTATGCAAGTTGTTGATTTTTTTTTCCCAAAACTAGTTGTCAAAAAGCAACACACACACACACACAAAAAAAAAAAAAAAAAAAAAAAAAAGACTCAATGCTCTCATTACACTGTAATTCAAATGATTTATTCAAACCAGAGCTGCCGAGCATGGCTCAGTACTCAGATGCTAGCACACAAGTCCCCCAAAACTCTCCTGCTCACTCTTATTCATATTTTGAGTTCATGATGAAGGGCAAATCTCACAAACTCAGCTCATATCTGTACCACTGAGACACAGTTCAAACTGCATTCAGAATAAGTAAAATGTATGAGAAAATAATGAAAATAGTTTTGGTGTAACTGAGCCAAGGCTTGATGGGCTCAGAGAAGAGGAAAGAAAAACAAACTGAAAATGTGCTGAATTGCAAATTTATTGATGCTTCTTATGACGAAAAGGATACAAAGAGAGAAGATAGAGGGGCCAGAAAGCAGTAGCAATTGAACTCCAAGTAATCATTAGCAGCTTGGAGTAGAGCTGAACAGCTAGAAGTGACAAGTTGCTACTGGGAAGCTGCTGCTCAAAAATAAGGAACAGAGAGTTTCCATAACACAGCCTGGCTGACCAGAGGAGTTCAGCATTGGCCAGATGCCTCACATCAGTAAAATGTGAGATCCAAATAAGAAGGTGCACAATGAAGTTGGACTGTGAAAAAGCAAGTACAGAAGTTCAGAAGACAGAAGCTGAAGTTCGGATGAGTTTGACAAAGTCTTGACATGTAAAGCCTAAGGGGAAAATAAGAAAGCTGAATTAGGTGAGGTGAGAAATGATGAGAGTTTTGATAAATTATCAAAACTATACCAGCTGAAATAGAAAAGAAATTACGTACCTTGCTCATCTTACTGCTGAATAACCAGAGAAATTTAGAAACAGTCTAGCAGTGGATGGAAAGGGAAAAAGGGAGTCTGATTTAACATTCTGCTATTAAGCCTGAGTGACTGGGAGCACGGTGGAGTTATCTCACAGTGATGAAGGATGGAGAGAGGGGAGAGACAGAAAGTAAATTAAGAAATATGATGTTTGTATAATGTTCTTTTTCTGTATGTATAGGAATAATTAATAAAACTAGTAATAAAGGCTTATTTTATCTTACCGTACCCCGTACCTGTCAAGCAATGACTACAACACAGCATAATAATGGCATAGCTCTATCTGTTCTCAATGAGCAAGGGCGGGGATAATTCATTTTCATGTCATGTATCACTCACAGCTGTCTGCTGTGATTGCAAAAGTCAAATTATCCTATCCTACATTCACACTAAGCTAAATTTGTTTGGGAAGTGGGGGACAGAAAGTGGGTGTGTTAATAGCAGATAATTTTCTGCCTGATCATATTCAGGTCAAAATGAGAATATTAACACTCCTGTGTGGTATCTAATGTTACTATAGGTACAGGGCCAATTTTTATTGTACGACTTATTCAAAGCATAATAGGCAATAGCTTAATTCTCATTTACATTCATATTGCAGAATCATATAATGTCTTATAATTTTCTGTGCATTTTTTTCTCTTTTAGTAAACATAGTATATTCCTAAGAAAGCATCCAAAGGGGTCATATTCATGAACAAAATTAAGATGCAAAACAGATATATTTAAACCCAAAGAGAATTTAAAAATTAACCATTTGTGCCAGTTGCCCACTGCTTTCTGATGTACTCCCATCCACTTTGGAGACAATAAAACATTCAAAATTAGGGTGATACATCTTTTGTTGCCTTTGCTGTATACAGAATTTGATAGAATAAAGATTTAAAAAATAATAATAATTTAAAAAATGATAAATAATATAAATTATTTGATTCTTTAATTTGGAGAAAAAATATTGATGACAAAATCTCTCTTTTCTGTTTCAGGTCTGGCTACTGTGTTAACAATCAAAAGTGTGAGCATTTTTTCATGGTATACACGTAGTTCTGTGGTGGTAGGAGGTAAGCGTATCGGAGAATTCTTCAAAACAAAAGACAGAACAATCACTTTTTAAGTCCAGGAGTTTTTTTTGTTGTTGTTTTGTTTTGTTTTAAAAAAAAAATCTAACTTCAATAACAAAGTTATGTTTTACTACAGACAAAATCTGTCAGTAGTTTGTCACCTTTATTACTTTTTTTTTTTTAATTTTGTTTGTTTTTTATTTTTCTGTATCAATCTGTAACCTTGGATGAGATTTGATTGAAACTACGCATAAAACTGTCCAAAACCCGGAATGATTAAACAAAAGAATCAATTGTGTTAATTATCAGCCTGCAACAACACCCTTTTGATACTAATTAGACTCGGATTTACTGAACTTTATTGTTGTTTACTTAAGTTGCTCAGCACCTCAGATTTTTAAATTGGCAGTGCTATAATGCCAATTAGGTGTAAAGTATCAGAAAAATATTTTTAAAGGATATGAACTCTTTCCTATAAAGAGAAAGTTTGATCTTAAAAAATAGGAAGGTAATTTATAATGATAAATTTAATGTTAGAAACTATAAGTGAATTCTTTTTTGTCAGGGATGAAAACATGGTAGAAAGAAAAAGGTTTTCTTGTGAGTTTTAGGACATGAAGGTTGAGGAAAAAATGTATCAGAATAAAAAAAAATTAATAAGATTTAATTAATATCCACCAGATACACAAGGGTACAAAATAGTCAGTTGCTGTTGATTTTGTGATTACATTTACAGATTCCATTTCATTACAAAAGGTATTTAGAATTCTAAATCGATTAAAAAATGCAAATAAATTATTCATTACATTCTTGTTCAAATGAAATGTTACATTTGACTCTTTGTACCTCTAAAAAGAAATCTGTTATATATGAAAAAATAATTTCATACATATATATATACTTTCTACACTGAGTGAGCACATGTACATATGCAAGTTAATTCTGCAATGCATTCATTTAATATATCTCCTACTTTATATTTTTATTAATTCGGCCGCCCCCCCCCTCCAAAATACCTTAGTCCCTCTTTAGCTAAGACAACAGAGTTCATGAAAAGACGTTTCTGTTTTATGGCTGATTAAGAGGATGGAGATAAGAACTGAAGCATCCCTTGCAGTGTACAACTTGATCAGCTCATATTTGTCTACATGAACATGCCTCTGGCTCAAGCTCTTCAATTACACTGAACTGTACTAGAAAGAGGTGTTATCTCTAGTAGCCAGGGCTTGAGTCATTCAACGTAATAGATTCAAATCAGAATCTATTTCTGATAATGTAGTTGCTGTCTTACTGGCATCCAGAAGCACTAGTTTACTGTATTGTCTAAGTGCAGATGCAATTAATGACAGATCTCATCACATTGGCTTTAACTTAGTTTCTAAGCAGTTTGAAAAGTAGCTTCAAAATGACTGCAATGAAGCTTTTAAATCTAGGAAAAAAATTGAGGGTCCATAAATATTATGTAATATAAACATAATTGTACAATGGAAAGAAAATTGTGCATGCATGAGACAAATTGCATAGGTGAACTATAGTACTCTGACCTTTTCAGTATTTAATGGCTAGAATGTGTGATTTACTAAATAAATAAATAAAATTAAAGCAGCATAATACTTTCATCTTAATGTAATGGAGGATGAAATGTGTCTTAAGAAGAAAATGTGAAGCTAACTGTAAAATAGCAAACTCATGTCATAGTCTCCCATCTCCAGCGTTTTACTGCAGCAATAATGTCCAAAATTTCAGTTTAATGTTTGCTTTCTATATATTAATGTAACAAATTAATAGAATTGAAAAAAATCCAGCAAAGGATATCAAGGATGTTTTACATTTTGAAATGGCTTTGGTATGAGGGGTGTATTTATAGACTAGAAAATGTATTGAAAAGGAAACAAATGTAAGTGAAGAGATAAGATATTTCTGTAAATTAAGTAATTTAAAGAGAGTGAATCGTGAGAGAGTGAATAGCAAAGTGAGCAAGTCTGATCAATATTCACTGTCTCCTCTAATTCAAGACTAAAAGACCACCAAATTAAACTAAAAAGTAATTCCCAAAATAAAGTTAAATAAAATAAAATAAATAAAAAGGGTTGCATCTTGGACCATGTAACTAAGCTATAGATCTCCTTGCCGCAGGAGGATGCAGATTTCTAGTAGATAGCATATGTACAAAAATTCACTGGACAAAGATATGAAACAAAATCATTCCATGATTATCAAATACAAATATATCACTCTCCAAGGAATCCCCTAAGCCACAAATTTTTGGAAGCAGGGAGTTTATTGGAGAGTTTATCTACTTGCATCCGTTGTTACAATACTCTCCTTTGGGCATTCCCAATGGATATTTAAATGGGCATTGCTCTGTCCTGTTAGAGCCTCTCTTAAATGGGAGCTAGTTCAAAGCAGAATCTATGAGAAAACACTCAATCAAAGCTCAGAGCATTTGAGCTTCTTAGGTCTTTAGATTTTCTCCAGTTGATCTCAGCTAAAAACTGCCCTTTCTGAGGGATCAAAATATGAGGCTATTGAGTATCATAGTTTTATATTTCAGCTAAACTACACTGTCCATGAGCAGCTAAAATAATGCAATACAGTAACTATTATATATGTCAATCAATATAATTAAGTAATTAGGTACAATCTTTTAGTAGAGTTAATACCTGTATGTTGTTTTCTATATTCTTTGATCTAACAAGTAAAGGAAATGTAAGGGAAGAAGCTTATTACACTCAGAGTAGGGGAAATAATTGATTTTTATCTCACAACAACTGCCTCTATGTGTGAAGTGACAAAGGGGACGCTTATGCTATGGAAGAATACATTAAAATTCTCTGGTAAGATTAGAAATAAATGTATGTGACAGGCATAAAAACATTATGAAATTGTGTGCAAACTAATGAACATTATAGGAATGTGCTCATGTGTTTGTAGTATAATGTGAAAAGATTGTATGTTTTAATTATTTAAAAGTGAAGAAAGAAGAGTGAAACCTATGATCTTACTTTTAAACTTCAAATTAAAAGAAGCTAAAGAGAAAACTTCTTTTCTTGGTTGTAAATAATTTAATGTAAGGTACTGTTCTGAAAGCTAGGCTAGCCGTAAGGTTTTTTGTACAAAGGTGGAAAATTATAACATCTTAACTGGAAAATATTTTATATTTTCAACCCCAAAGCTGTCCAGTTAATAGCTTTCTTTGTCAAACTCTGGCCCTCCAGGCTGCTCACACAGGTGTGGGTTTTGTGGGGTATTCCGGTTGCATAGTATACCACCTCAATGAATCAGGGATTCTGATTTCAGTACCTAAGAGCCATGAAGTACATTAACAACTGCTTGAGAACATGTTACCACTTCAAAGTACAAGTTTCTCTTCTTCCTCAACAGATGACATAACATAAAGTGAAACTGAAAAATATTATTGCTGAAAGAACCCTTTTATATCTCTGTTTTCTCTTTTCTTTTCTCTTTCCTTTCCTTTCCTTTCCTTTCCTTTCCTTTCCTTTCCTTTCCTTTCCTTTCCTTTCCTTTCCTTTCCTTTCCTTTCCTTTCCTTTCCTTTCCTTTCCTTTCCTTTCCTTTCCTTTCCTTTC
>NC_048896.1:70987515-70989317 GCF_011077185.1 Oxyura jamaicensis | reverse complement strand
TGCAAGCTGTTTTTTTTTTTTTTTTTTTTTTTTTTTTTTTTTTTTTTTCCTTAGGATTAGTGTCAAATTCAGGAAGCTAAATAAACAATAACAACAAAAACATCCTCATTTTGGGAGCAAATGTTCATTATGCTTTTTGCCAGCTATACATCCTTGTGAACACTGGAAAAGTTCTCTGTGAAGACAGACTAATAATTTCCTTCTGAACTTTTTATACGCCTTTATGATCTGTGGTCTTCATCCCATCTATCTGAATGTTAAATGAGTATAAATGACATTTTTTTATTTTTTTTTTTCATACCTGTGTGTATTGTGAGTAAAATATGGAGTCTCAAGTCAAATAAAAAGATGTCTTTCATATACAGGTGCCTTGTAGAAGGGTGTCCCTCAAGAAAAAAAAAAAAAAAAAAAAAAAAAAAAAAGCTGTCCTTAAACTCACTCACTCTCTGAACTCTGTCAAACTGTCAAATACAATGATATGGACTACAAAATGAACAAAAAGAAGTCTAAATTAATCTTAAAAGGGAAAGTAAAGTAAGGGTTGCAATATATTGAGAAAGGAAGTACTGAAAACTATCAAAAATCTGGGCTGTATGGATGCCAAATAGAAACCTTTAAATGGAAATATTTGAGCTGGAACTGTGGCTCTGAAATGACTGTCTCCTTATCTTTTCCCACTCACTCCCTCCGTCGTACACATGTACACTCGCTTTCTCAAAGGAGAGCAGCAGAGGACTGCCCCTCTGTTATGTATTTGTCTTAAAGATAGTTCAAGGAAGACATGTGAGAATAAATTTGAATTAGAAATATACAAATATATTTTTTTCCTTATGTTTTGTTCAGTTATATGCCCATCATTCACACTGCTGCTTCTTGATATAATGACTTGCAGATTCTCTCTGTTTTTCATGTTTTTCTCTCTTCAGATGGCCTCTGTGAGTATCCACAGGCCTAGATCTGTTCCCTCTCAAACCCTCATCTGCTTGCTGAAAAGCCAAGGTGGCAGATCTGTTCAGGAGCTTTGGTCTTGCGGGGATAACACCAGCAGACAGATGCTTTCAGCCATATGGTGAAAGCTTCCTTAATCATGTATAACCCTTCCTTCCAGAAGATAAAGGGTTACTACAGGCCTCTCTGTTTCTGCAGGTTTGTGTCTGCCCTGCCAAAGGTGATTTGGAAATCCTTCTCTGGAGGACTTTCTACTAATTAGGTTTTTGAAAAACAAAGCTTTTTTTTTTTTTTTTTGTGAATCAAGGGATTTTTTTTTTTCTTTCATTTTACCACCTTGAACAAACATAATAGTCTGGGACTCGGGAGGTGAATCTTCAAAAGAATACTCCCTGATCACTATTTTTACAACATATTTATTTAAGAACCAGTGGACTAACATTTGTGAGCAATGAGCTACATGGCTGCTGGGAATACCCCCACTTTTGGAATGGCTTTACCATTACAAGTATGGTAATCAAATGTGAATGGAGGCCATTAAAATGTCAGAGAACTAACTGTCTTTGGAAGGTTGTGAGGGTAGATTTACTCTAGCTGTCAGTTTTCTGCACAACAGAACAGAGGAAACAGTTAAAAATCCACCAACTCTAGGAAGATTCATGGGACAAAAGAGGCTTAGCACATCTGCAGAATTCCTAATATCATAACTGCAACTCTTAAAGCTACTGTTTAAAGAGTGTTTCTTTTCCTTTTCTTTCTTTTCTTTTTTCTTTTCTTTTCTTTTCTTTTCTTTTCTTTTCTTTTCTTTTCTTTTCTTTTCTTTTCTTTTCTTTTCTTTTCTTTTCTTTTCTTTT
>NC_048896.1:70987298-70987415 GCF_011077185.1 Oxyura jamaicensis | reverse complement strand
TTTTCTTTTCTTTTCTTTTCTTTTCTTTTCTTTTCTTTTCTTTTCTTTTCTTTTCTTTTCTTTTCTTTTTTCTTCTCTTCTCTTCTCTTCTCTTCTCTTCTCTTCTCTTCTCTTCTC
>NC_048896.1:70978491-70987288 GCF_011077185.1 Oxyura jamaicensis | reverse complement strand
CTTCTCTTCTCTTCTCTTCTCTTCTCTTCTCTTCTCTTCTCTTCTCTCATTAATTTACTTTTATTCCTGGGGTACAGCTGCCGAGATCGCAGCCCTCCATAGGAACATTGCTGTAATGACTTCAAAAGTAGTCAAGAAGCTTTGAACTTGAAACAGTTATTTCCTTCTTAGAAGACCATGAACAAAGATAAAGAAATAAAAATATATATATATAATATATAGCACATATGTATATTAGAATATCATACAAAAAATAAGATATTTTAATAGGGGCTGGACTTAAACAGCAAAAAGAGATTTTATCTACCTACTTGCAAACCAAGCAATATACTTATTGTAGCTGAAACATCCTTTCGATTGCACATACACAACCATATCCACAACCTTCTTGGTTCAATGGTTCTTGCATCTGCTCTCTGCTCTAACTGGCACAATTCACAGAGCACCCTGAGTTGGAAGGAACCCACAAGGATCATCAAATATTCATCAGCAAGGAATAAAATTACCATCTACCAATCCACCTTGACTCTATATGTTATCTGTTACATCCTTGACTCATACATTTCTGTCTTGAAGACTTGTCAATATATTTCAATTTTGGCAAAAGCTACTGAAAAGTCTTTTTTTTTTTTTTTTTTTTTTTTTTTTTATAAAGGCAATGCTATATCTGCAGGAGATATCCTTGTGAATTTTTATGATCACCTTTACCAAATTCAGGTTTGCATCTCAGAGTGACTTCCTATTTATTTGCTCTTATTTGTGAAGAGTTGTATTCAATGCATCTAATTTTGACTCTTTGAAAGCTAAGTATCTACCTATGCTAATTATCTAGTTCTCTTAAAAGTCAGCAGAAGGAGATGAACTTGTGTGAGGAAATGATTCAGGTTATGAATATGGATAAATAAAATCTGTCTCCATTGACTGAGAGAACTTAGTTGTCAGATAATAGATAGCTTAGATTAGAGAGTCTTTTGGGTAGGTAAAGATAAGGGAGATGTATCTCATCCTACATACAGATTTTATCAATTACAGTACATTAAAGAGCTTATAGTTGTAAGCGAAGTCGGAACCCATTATCTGTGTAGCCAGTAATATGAGAGATACTTGACACTGGTGGAAAATAGGAAGTCCGTTGTTTGTCAAACACTAATCTATGTTTGCTGCATAATTTAGCACATAACTGGTTCTCTTGACTCAGTATCATTCTGGTAACAAGGTCAAAGCCAAGCAAGAAGGCACCATGCAGACTGCTCTTCCTGCAGTGAGGACAAAAAGTAGCAGTTATCTCCCTACACATATCAGTCAATAATGTAGACACACCCTGAGCACTTCTGCTATCCTGGTTTATGACAATTAATCTACTTTCTTGCATCCTTTCATTGATTATGTGTTTATTTCTTCTTTGCAACAATTCTCATCCCCATAAAGAAGTTGAAAATGCATATAAAAACATGAGCTGGCTTTCCTTGTGCTTTCCAAAAGCTCATTTGATCACACAAGGAGGCAGACTGTGTAATTATATTTGCAAACTCATTTACACCAGTGCAGAATAATCCAAGTACATAAACTAATCCAAAGTATATACTGCTGAAGCAGGACCCTTAGCTATTAATTGAAGAGTGGGGATGGTGGTGGGGAGAGGAAAGAAATGTTGTTCTGTTTCTGTTTTTCAGTTTTTCATTAAATATTTACCGAAATAAGTAAATCAAATATGTAAATCAAATAATTGGACTTATGGGAACAGTTCAATAATAGGACTTTCTAGGGTGGAATTCAACCTCTGGTAGGTGTTAACATTAAATTATTGAAAGAAGCTTTTTTGATTAAGCCAGTTGATATTTGTGGGATATGACTAGAGTTCTATAGCAATAGATTCTCCATTCTGTGGAAGCCACATGGGATAGTCCTTGTCCATGTGAGTAAATGTGTCTGTCTTTCTGCTGTAAATTCAGGGTGTGAGTGGGTGTATATGTCCATACCTGTGTGTGCAAATGTGTAAATGTGTTCTGAATCATTCTGAAATATATATATATAAATTTCAAAATAGTGCATTAAAAAATTAAAGATATCTGAATTAAGGCAGATCATATAAGCTTTTATTTTTTTTCATGTCTGTCACTGAGTTATGACTATGACAAATACATAAATTGTATCATTACAAGGATTACAGTCTTATTGTCAAAATATTTAAATTCTCCTTTAATTGAAATTACAGTTTTTCATTCTTTTCCATCCTTTCTACATACCAATCTCTGAATAATGCAGAGGCCTTATTAATTTATCCTCCAGATCTACAGGTGAAAAGTTTCTAGCTTTATTTACATTAAGGGATATTCATGACAGACATGAAGAAAAGCTAACACTGTGGATACTGAGGATCAGGAATAAATTGTCTGGTAATCTTGGGAAATATCCATATTTTCCATATTTAGAAACTGACTAGGTAAATCTCAAGAAAGATGTGCTTAAATATAATCTTTGGCTAGTGGTAAGAGAATGGACTAGATGACATCTTTAGATCCTTTCATATCATGTTTTTATATAGTTATTATATATATCATAACAGTCATAAGCAAGCTTTTCTGAATGTCAGGAATAATGTAACTGTGGACTCTTGGACTCTTAACTACTCAGTATAGGTAGCAGCTACAGTTTCTTACAAGTTACCTGAACTGGAAAGAACCTCCTGGACTTCCTCCAAGAACCAAGGACATATCCAAAGAAAGCATCAAATTCTATAGGAGTTGTTCATCATGCATTTCAATTCATCTGAGGACATCCAAAGAGAAACCAGTCATCTGAGTTTATTTTTATCTAGAACAGAGACAAGTTTATACCTTACTGAAGTCAATAGTAAGTTTTTGACAACTCCAATGACACAAGGATTTTTCCCTTACAATTCTGCAAACAGTTGTTCAAAAGTGCACCTAAAAAGAGACAGAAATAAGTTCATAAGTGGCTTCTTATAATTTCTTCTACACGAATAACAAGAAGTCACTTCATGCTATTGAATGTGGCTTTTATTATTACTACTTTTTTTAGTGGTGTGGTGCAAATAAATTTAGAAACATAAATTGTATTGTTTTCTGAAATTACATTGCTTGTTTGGAAAACAGTCTTTCATTCTTCACGGATTTATTTCTGCAGGATGTTGATGCTCCCCCCACTTTGACTCAGACTGTTGTTTATCAAGATTATCAGGAGAATGACATGACAAACAACTCAGTTCTGTGACTTCTTGACAGTTCTGCTCCTTTTCTCTTCCTAGAGAGAAATTCCGTTTTCAGCTTAGGAAGGGATGTTTTCAATTTTTCTTTTCTTTATTGGCAAATTAAGAGCTAAAAGATAGCTCTTGTGTTAAGTCACACAAAGTTTCATGACAATACTGAACTTTGAGCTAGAAGAAATACTTTAGAGGGTTTTTTCTTTGCTCTGTTCTGTGACAGATGTGTGACTTTGACAACTCTATTTCTCTAATGGAGTACTCTATAAAACCATTAGTAGTACATCATTACACATTTCTTGTAAAAATCCTTGTGACTATCAAGTTCTCTAATTATAATATGATTTTAAATATAGTTACTTTAATTAAGAACAATGTATTATCTACTTTTTTTTTTTTTTCATCCAACTAATGCTAACATACAAATGTGAATACAAATGCTAGTAATACTTGATACATAGAATGCTTGTATTCTCTGCAGTTTTCTGAAAGCCAAGAAGAAGTAGTCCTGTGTTTATGAACGTATGGAGTGCTTAGTAGTAGCTAAATGAAACTGAGGAGCCAGGAGTTGGACTCAATAATCATTGCGGGTCCCTTCCATCTTAAGATATTCTATGATTCTCTGATTCTAACAGGGATGGAGGGATTATGCAGAAGATGCTGTACCTGAACCACTGGTTAAGATATGACAGACCAAAAAAAAAATATCAAAGTGGTATTACATACATATTACTGCACATTTTTTTGATGGTTGGACAGATAATGGATTTTTCCATTGCTGTTTTCAAGTTGTTTTGGAAATGCAGTTACCCTTGCAAGATTATTTGTGTTTTCTTCTCAGCTCCAGTGGGAAAATGAGGCAGAGTTTTACCTTGCATCCACATTCCCTGTATACTGTAGGTGAATTTCTGCAATGGCTATGTTTAAGGATAAATCATTCAAAACTCTGTATCATATTGTGGTATTCTACAATCTCCGCTCTTATTATTGCAAACTGATACTAAAACGTTTTGTAATCATTTCTCCTTCAGTGAAGAGCAGAAAGTTAATTTGTATCTAAGAAAAGCATTGACTAGGCTTAGTGTTAAAGCATGGTAATAAGAGCAAAGCAATCCCTCCAGTGGTATCACCAAAGACATGACTTTAGACAGTTTAGACTTTGAGGATTTAATTGTGGAAGGGCATCAGGTACCCACTGTGCTAGACATACAGTCCTGCCTGGCAAAGTTAAAGCTAAAGCTAAATTTTGTATTGAACACATGAATTCTGAATTTTATTGTTGGTGGTTATGAAACTATTGTTCAAAATTCCATGAATAATTCAAAACATACCTTTGTTTTCAGCAAGCAGCCCAGAGGAAAGAGTTCCTGAATTGCTTTTGTAATTTTCCATGAAGCACACCTGACTTCGCCAGGAGATAACATGCTGAGATAAAATTTACAGGCTCTGGCTTTTCACTTCCCCTGTATATCTGGAAAGAGGCTTCCTTGTTCTCTAACTCTGCTCCCAGAAAGGTGCTGCTACTGTGGTTGAGCATTAAACATGGAAATTCAGAATGATCTTGATTGTATCACCCCATTTTCAGAAGTAGTGTTATCCTGCTTTGTTATTTGAGCTGAATCTGTAGTCTAATTCTTCGAAAAAGCCTGCTTTATCTATGCTGGCTGGCAACCCTATAGAGCATCTATCTGAAAAGGTATCACCATTTTGCTGATGTTTGAATTCTCCAAGTAATTCAAACCTAAACTCCTCTGATGCGGTTCTGCATCCTGCTGTGGGGGGAAGCAGTGGAGGATTCTCTTACTGCCTTTGCGGTAGTGCTGGCAGTGATGACTTGCTCACTTCCTGATCAGCTATTTATAGATCCCCTTACATAAGGTGACTGGAGGAGTGCAACAACATTTAGATATTTTCTGGGAACAAGGTTTTATACTGGACAAGAAGAACATGTTGCAAGAAGCTAAACTTTTGTTTTTGAGGAGTCTTCTGGTCATGTATGTTAAAAGTGTGCTAGAAGGAAGTCCTATGTCAGGCAGCTCTGAAACTGGTCTAGAACAGGCTATCTGTGCCTCTTCTTTACAGCACCCCAGCCAAAGAAAAGGTAGGCAGTGAGGACAGGAATCTCTGACCTGCACAAAGGCAGACTGACTGTGACTGTACTATGTTAAGAATATTGGTAAAGCTGTAAAAAGCAAGAGCATCCTTCAAAATGAAGTTCTTTACCTGTAAAGGCCAGAATTGCAAAATATTAGTGCCATTAGAATAGACATTCTCTGTACAGGTGCAGCAAATAATTATATGTGATTTCCAGAATCAAGCAAATAGGTTGGATTATAAAAAATAAGTGAAATAAAAATATTCCTGAAATGAGGGTTTTCCATGGCAAAAATTAATGATGAAATTTTTTAAAAAAAAAATCTGGCTTTCAGTGTTTAAAAAAATTTAAAAAAAAAAAAAAAAAAAAAAAAAAGTGGCTAGAAGGATCTTATTACTGTAAAAAAAAATAATAAAAAATAAAAAAATTTAAAAAATCCCTGTAAAGCTGGAATTTGATACTTTGTCAATGGTGTCATATTTATCAAACTTAATATGTCAATGTTACCCATTTAGGATGGGAACAAAGTTACATTAATTTAGAACATCAAGTTATTACTATTTTACACATTTTCTGTGGGACCGGATGCATTCTGTTTTTTAATTCTGCCACTCTTTTACTACTTCAGACTGTCTCCCTTTCAGATTGTATTCTCACATTAGAAGCATTTTAGATTGAGAGAAATAAAATATGAGCCTACCCTGTGATTTCCTCTCCCCCTCCCCGCCCCCTCCCCCCCCCCCCCCAAATAAAAAAAAAAAAAAAAAATGTCCTGCAGGAAACAGAAATATTGTACGTGATATACATGCAAATATATCTGTGAATTCATTCAAGGCTCCGTAAGCTGAGGTATATATCCTCATCAGACACACTTTTCTACACATTTTGGCATTAATATTTGTCCTATTTATTATTATATTTTTTTTCTGCTCATTTCTTAGTCTTTCGATAAACATTTATTGAAACAAGAATATAAGATGGATTTTTATATTATTTTTATAATCCATTTTTATAATGGATTTTTTTTTCTTGAATTATTTCAAGGTCATTAGAATATTTCTAGAGCAAAAACTTTAACTCACTGGAAACTAGTCTCAAAGATATAATTTCTAATAAGACTGATGTACTTCACTTCCTTAAGGTATATTATGGTTTCTATATAGCTATCCTCCTTATTTGTTGATATGTTTCTCATATAATCAAATGTAATAATACAAATTCAAATTTATCAAATATATATGTTTAATAAGTTCTTTACTATAAACTAAACTTGTTACATTTTTCTTGTATTTGGGTATCAGATATAAGCATTCAATTAATTATTTTAGAGTTTTTGGGGACATGCAAAATTCATGAAGGCACTAAAGTGATAATGTTCTTTTTATTGAGGCTAAGGAGAGGTAGGATGCAAATAATTTTTGAAGAACTGGCAGTGATTGTTTTACTCGAGTGGGCAGCCGAGCTCCACCACAATCGCTCTCTCACTCCTCCCCTCCTCAAAGAGACAACACAAAGAGCTCGAGGTTTGAGATGAGAATGGTTTAATTAAAGGGAAGGGGAATGGTGAGGAAAAGAAAGAAAAGAAACAACAAGGCCACATGGAAGCACAGAGAGAAAGGAAAAAAAAAAAAGTTATTCTCTACTTCCCATCAACGAGCAATGTTCGGCCACGTCCCGGGAAGCAGGGCCTCAAAACGCGTACCGGTTGTTCAGGAGAGACCCTCCCCCGCGAGAGCCCCCCTTTTATTGCTGAGTGTGACATCAGGTGTTATGGAATATCCCTTTGGTTGGTTTAGGTCAGCTGCCCTGGTGATGTCCCCTCCCCATCAATTGCCCACCCCCAGCCTGCTGGCTTTTGGGGGCTTGGAGGGAGTTCTGATGTTGTGCCAGCACTATGCAGCAATAGAAACAACAGTGGAGTGATACCAGTGCTGTTCCAGCTACAAGCGCAGAGCACAGCACTGTGTGGGCTGCTGCAGGGAAAGGTGACTCCATCCCAGACAGACCCAACACACTGGCATACAAAGATGATCTTCCAGTCAGAATCTGATCTTTTTAGACAGTCTTCTGGTAAATTTATTTTTAATCTATTTGGCTTTTTAATTCAGGCCTGAATATAGTTTATCAAATTTCATGAAATTAGCAGAAGTGTTTATGTTAGGGTTAAAACCACCCTAAGCTCCTTTAATAGTCAATAGAGAAAAGAAATAACTAGACAACATCTTAGTTCAACAGACTTCTCCATTTTCCTTTTAAGATGCCTCTTCCTCTGTCTTCCTGGCAATGAAGGCACTCTGAGGAGACAACATTCCTGCCCCCTGTGCTTTATGGCAGTGGGATTATGTCAGGCTCTGGGCAACAGTGGTAGCTTGTCCAGACTCCATGGAGCATGGCCAAAAATCAAATGAGAGTAAATATCCCAAATCTGAAATTCAAGCTTCTTGAAAGAAATAACTTTATTTTGGTTTGTGATTTGAACGTATACTATTCTGATAACCATTCTTGAGTCAGAAATGTACTAAGATGTGTTGAAATGTTACTTTGGTAATGATTAAAGTTACAAATCACTGTTGCCGTATTCCTTCTCTTAACCACATTTCATGGTAGTTCTTGTCATTTGACTGCATAGTAAATATCAGGTAGTGGCAGTCTAATTATATGATGATTGCTATAAATGAAACAAAGTAAATGGAGCCAGTGTCAGTTACACAGTAATTATTCTTGGCCCTTACTAAACATTTTTAAATAATCGGGAGGAACATGTAATTATCTTATCATTAAAGAAAATTAAAACTACCTTCTCGCCTTTCAAATTCTTCATGGTCTCTTTGCACATTTGCTTCATGTTGCCCCAGTGTCTCACTCTGCTTGTGAAGCCCAGTCTATTCTCTGTCCTCTCCATTTGATCGCACACATCAAGATAAGGCAGTGACTTCCCTATCTTGTCATATTAACATTTACAAATGCAAACATTTGCATTTGCATTTCTTATTCTTAGGTAACCATCCAACCATAAATAAATCAAGTTCATACCCTGAGAAGACATAGAGCCATCAAGGATGTTTCCTTTTTGGAATAATCAATACGCAGAAATTTCTGCACCTTTATAAGAAGCTAACACTTTTCTACTATAATTCTTGCCTGTGTGGGGTTTGTGAACATTTCTTTTTTTTGATACAGCTATACCTAGGATTTTGATAGCTCATTGTCAAGATATAAAACTCCATCTTTTTCCTACTGCTCCCTGTTTATCCATTTCTCTTTCATCTGTTTCTGCCACATGATTTTTTACCTCTATAATATTTAGCCTTAGAGTTTCTTTCAACTCTTTCTACTTTTCTGATTGATTAGTGTCTGATGCCTGAGGCAAACAATTCAATAACTGGTGTAGGAGGAGGATAATGAAGAAAATTTACGCAAATCTCATAGAAAAAGGAAGGAAGGAAGGAAGGAAGGAAGGAAGGAAGGAAGGAAGGAAG
>NC_048896.1:70962948-70978481 GCF_011077185.1 Oxyura jamaicensis | reverse complement strand
AAGGAAGGAAGGAAGGAAGGAAGGAAGGAAGGAAGGAAGGAAGGAAGTCTTATCTTACTGGTTTTAGCACTGATCTCACAGGAAGTATCTCAGAAGATGGAGTTAGATTTTATTTCTAAGTTTTCTCTTATTTATATCTAAATAAATTCCAAAACAAAACATAACAAACAAACAAAAAAAGCCTTGCACAAGAAGAGTATGAGCTTCATTGCTACAGTGGTGCAAAACTATCATAACCTTGCAATGAAATGCAAGTTGTGTCTCCTCATATTACTTCATGGCCACCACATCTATGAGCTTTGACAGGGAAGAGACTGCTTTCATTATTTTTATATGTTTTTTTTGTTTGTTTGTTTGTTTTGTTTGTTTGTTTGTTTTTTCTTCAAGAGACTTTTTTCTACTTCTCTCGGACATTACTATGGCTTAAAGTAGAATAAAACAAAACAAACAAACAAACAAAAACCCCTTCCACTTCTCTCTGAAGAAGAGTAATGGGTTAGCAGGCTAGCATTAG
The DNA here is from genome assembly GCF_011077185.1 of Oxyura jamaicensis. Lineage (NCBI taxonomy): Eukaryota > Metazoa > Chordata > Aves > Anseriformes > Anatidae > Oxyura > Oxyura jamaicensis. The sequence goes on along the minus strand of NC_048896.1, from coordinate 70,977,967 downwards.
GAAAACCAAAAGCAAAGAGGAGCAAATCACAGTGTCTCTTTCTATGACAGTAAAGTGCAGCCACCCACAAGGTGATGGATACGTTTCAAGAGTGGTCAAAGTTCCATAGAGTTGTTTCCATATAGAGAATCTCAACACAGGGAAGGTCAACAGTGTCTAAGGAAGGTTTCCAGGGTTTCAGACCTATAGGTCAGAATCACTGTGAATTGTTTCTTACATTATTATATTCTTCAATACTTTGTCATGTTTTGTTTTCAATGGTTCAGGAATCTAATTCCCACCAATTTCTTCTGGAAATTATTTTGGAGACTAATGTCCACCAGGGTTGAGTGGTTCTGTTATCTGCGACATTTTTTCCTTGCTGACATTTTTCGTTCAGTTTAAATAGGAATGGCAACTGCTGAGTTACTTCTCTACTATATGTATACACTCATTTATATCTCATTTCCACTCCCATTAACAAGCTTTTCAACACCCATAAGTAGTAGGAAAGAAAATATTTGCAGCTATTAACAAATGCACCATTTAATGACATTATAACCCAGCCTGATCAGAGCTTTTTACTAGATATTGGATTGCTTGTTGAAAGTCAATTTTACAACAAAATAAACACTGGCATGACATAAATTTCACTGTTTTAGTTTTCAGATGTAGTTATATACCATATTACTCCTCAGGGGTGAAAAACATAATGTGTGCAAATGAATTTAGATACACAGGAACTTATTTTCCAGTGGTGATATAATTAAAGCTAAAAAAGGAGTGCCTACATGTAACAGCTACTATGAGAGCCCCTCTCATATTCCTATATACACGACAAACATATTTTGTTTTTCTCAGTTTGCTTTAACATTTACTTGTCCTTTTGCAAAGCAACCAAATTATTCAGTGACTAAAAAAGTTTCTAAAAGACTGAGAAGCACAATAATTAGACCACTCTGACTCAAATTTTGCATTAGAGAAAAATAAACATTGCTGAATCCACATACACCCAATTTGCTTGCTATAAGCACCTGTTTTCAATATATAAATACGTACCTCATGAGAACAAAGTTTTAACATTTTGGTTTTATTTTTTTTATTTTTTTTTATTTTTTTCAAGATGATCACCTGATGTCTGAAACAAGGGTCTATTAACACTTGTTTTCAAGATATTGATCCAATTTTGCTTCACTTGGGATCAGTACAGTACCAAGTACACATAGAGGCAATGCTTTCTTTTGTGCCAAGGGAGGCTTCATTACTTTTTTTTTTTTTTTTCCTATCAAAGGAATAGACTAAGTGCTGCAATTACAGGAACCATTCAACTTTCTGCTGCTCTCCTTGTTCACCTGAGAAAGCAGAAGATAAGTGATTCTGGTATTCTGTCAGCCTTATAGCACTAGGTCAGAGAAAGGGGGCTGCTGAGCATTGTAACCACAAGAATGGAAGGAGAGGGAATAAAGATGCCCAAGCACTGAAGACGCTTCCATCATTGAAAAAGAAACATCTTAGCTGTTTTAAAATACATTTTGGAATACATGAATAAAAATATATTCAACGAGTAGTTTAAGCAGGGAACAGTTTATAAATATTAATAAATTGAACTTCACTGTGTATTGAAGTGGAGAACTATCTCAGTAGATACTCCAAGTCACTTTTTACTCATGTTTTACATGTAAAATTTCACTGATTTCTCTGGGAATTTTGTTTTAATCAAGAAAAAAAAAAAAAAGTCAGATTTTCTGATGCAGACGATGAAATGATTTCCCTTTAGTCACATGAACTATGCAAGTACAACGCTTAATAGTCGAGAGTGTTCAAATGACTTCTGTAAAATTTATTAATCAGAGGAAAACTGCATTACTTTTTTTTTTTTTTTTTTCAAAAAAAAAATGCTTTCAATAGAAATGATGATATTCCTTGAGAAAACAAAGTATTTGAAAAATGAAACCTTTGAAATTTTGAATGAGAACACAGAATATTTTCTCGGAAAGACAAAAAAAAAAAAAAAAATCTCAAATAATGCTGTTCTGCTTTGAACTGTACTATTTAATTGAATTCTAGCTCATAAATCAGTTAACATGTCCCACATCTTCATTAAGTGATAAAGAAATGAATTATTTAAGAAAGAGTCAGGATGAAGAGCCTATCAAAATGGCAGAATAGGATTATAAATCCTGAGCAACAATTATAGAAATGCCTTCATTTGGCATGTGCAACCAGTTTGAAGAGACTGCTTCAACATGCTTCAATTTTGGATTAGTTATTGAAAATCTTAACTTTTCATCTTTAAAACTGTGAAGTCTCAAGACTCACTGGAATCCACCTTTATACTTGTCACATCTTTACCTTTGCATCTCTGTTTATGTAATATACATATCCACAATGAATCACCCATGCACAGGATGCAATCTGTACTTTATTCAGACTATTTCCCTGTTACTAGTAGAACTACCAACTGCTGTGTTTATGGACTCTTGTTTTGCTTCCATTAGAGATGCTCATGGAGCCTCCTGGGTTAAATCTGCTGATGTTCTAAATCTCATATTAGATCCACATCACAGCTGTCAAACAATCAGAGGCACTTTCACTGCCAATACCAGGAGTAATATAGGTCTATAATATGTTGTTAAAAAATGATAATCAGAGGCTACAAGAGTGTCATGCAATCTCGTTGCTCACATATTACTGCTATTCCTTGCCAAAATAAAAGGTCATTTGGAGGTTTTGTTAAAAAGAGATTAATCTTTTTCCTGCTCTACCTCCCCTTTTACTCTTTTAAAGACATTATAATGCCCATTTCTCCCTCAAAACAGCTTTAAAATAATTATTTATAGTATACATTCATATATATATGAATAATATATAATATAAATATATATATTTATATATATTATATGTATAGATAGATAGATTATATAATATATTATCTAATTTTAGTTGTAATAATATTTTAGATTGCAAATCCCAAACACACTTGAATTCATATAATCCTAATGGGTCCAGTGAGGCGAGGCGAGGCGAGGCGAGGCGGGGCGAGGCGGGGCGAGGCGGGGCGAGGCGAGGCGGGGCGAGGCGAGGCGAGGCGAGTTCTTTTGCACACATTAGCTTGTGTCACAGATATTATTATCCTAACTACTTCTCAGCAGTTGCAATCAATATGCAGGTGATACTCCTTCAAACTATCTGAAAAGGTTAGAAATTGATTTGCAAAGAGTCATTAGATTATGCTTGGTAGCTAATGGGTGATATGGTCAATGATGTCTCATGCTTTGCTTGAGTTAGGAGACCAGCGTTAGTGTTTATATGAATTGTCCAAATAAGATCATCTAGGTAAATAAATGTTCCCCAGTATGAGCAAGGAGTACACAAGACCCTGGTATATAATTTTCTACCAACTTGGAAATTATAGTTTGATTTAATACAGTAGGACTTTACTGCTCACAGAAGACCAAAAGATTTACTATAGATGTTAAATTGAATAAATATCTGAAAATACAGTAATATAATAATATATAATATAACAATATAATAATATAATAATATATAATATAATAATATACACAACATTCAAAACCTGACAATTACTGATTTTTTAAGATGTATTTTTGTTGTTGTTGTTGTTTGTTTGTTTGTTTAACAGAAGAAAAAATGATTGCAAAAGATTGGAGAAGGTAGATAATAAATGTGTTAAGAAGAAACAAGAAGATAATTGATCTTGTGTGGAAAAAAAAAATGAATAAAATAAGACCAAACAGAAAGGACTGTTTTGTGAGAAAGGGTGACTGAGATTTTGATATTTACATGTGCAAAAAAAAAATCCCACTTAAAACCTCAAGAGAATATACAAAGCATTAGAAAACCAGACAGTCTATCTTCTAGCAAGAACGGAAAAAAGTAACCAGAGATCATTTATAACATTTCCAAAACTGACAAAGTGATAAAGAATCTTAAGGCCTCCTTACAATATAAAATATTTTCTATCAGGTTTAGTGGAGATTAAGGTGAAGTGTATGAAGCAAAGACAATTAAAATAACTCCTCCTCTGGATCTCCCAGTGAATCCTGGACTTGGACAAAAAACACACTTCAGTGGAAAGCTCTTCATGAAGTTGCTTTTTTATTCAATACTAGTTTCCTTATATTGCAAAACAAACAAATAGAACAAAATTAACTTAGATTGAAGTATACCTGCACAATTCAAATACTGAACTTCATTTAAAGAAAGCTTTTCAGAACCTTAACGCTGAAACCATACTTGTTGAGTAATATGAGAACCTGACACAATAATGAGTACTTATTTTCCAGAAAGCAATACAAAGAATTGAAATAGAAGGTGAATATAGATTACACTGAAGCAAAAAGGAAAAGGCACAGTTCTGAAGATATGTTGTCTATTTATTCCCATAAGTCAAAATAAAATATTCTAAGTACTAAATGTAGGAGGAGGTTCTTAGTGGCAAATATGTGGTGGTTGTCAGTTTCCTAGTGACAGATTTAATCCCCAATTTCAATATTTTTATACAAATATAAATGTTTATTAATTGTAATTATATAGAATTTGTCATTTATATGGCATAAAGTGTAATATGAAATATCAAATTCATAATGAAGACTACACCTGCAAAGGATAGATTTAACTATTGTCCCCCAAAACAAGTCAAGTTAGAGGTACCACAAGTTTATTTTCTACTTTAAATTTTTCTTTGAGGCATTATGTTGGGTTTGTATATTTTTAGTTCTTCGTGTTTGGAAGATAAATTACTGTTGTGGCATGAGGGTAAAGTCTTGGCTGCTCACACATCTCAGAACTAACTGATTATTCTGAGTTCAGATGATGTAGCTGTCCATGGAACAAGAGATTTGCACAGCTTGACAAATCAGTTGACAAAATGAAGACAAAAGCCCTCTTTTCAACTTACAGTAATAAACCATGTGTATTATATTTTAATATGACATATAAAATGCCATAGGTCAGTCATAATGCTGATCATTGTCACTTAACTAGCTTAATAGCACTCACAACCAGTTACTACACAGTTACATAGGATAAGAGTATTAAACAATAAAAGTATAGTTGGAAGTGAAACACCATCAAAAAATGAGATCATATTTCCATATTAAATAATAGTATCAGAAGCCAAAAAGTACACACCATTTCTGTCCAAAGGCAACTTCATATAATGAATCACCAGTGATGTGATTGTTCTTAATACTTCATAACACATTAAGAAACAAAACTGTAGTAAAAGTACTGAAATTCTGTTAGTTGCATGTGGAATATTGGTTTCACCAGGGAGACACCCAGTTCTCAGCAGTGGTGAATTTGGTGTTTACATGGAGATAACAAGAGGCTTTCCTGTCCTGCTAAAGCCTACTTACCTATTTTTAGAATCCTCTCACATTTATTCAAGCAGTGCTTATCAATGTGTGAAATTAAAGCATGAACTGATCAGTATGTGAAAGTTAGGTTCCCAGAGTTAATTTATGAATAAATTATCATAGGGATGCTGAATACATTTAAGGCAGGCTTCAGAACCTGCATAAACGAACTACTACTACTGTACTGAAGGCTGAAACTGGAATGACTGAAAGTATAGACTCACTGACTAAAGTCAGGAAAATATTAGTAAGTTACTAAATAAGGACACTTGTTTGTATTTTTCTGGGATGGCTAGTATAAAATCATATCTTTAAACATGAAAGATGGGTTCATAGAAACTAATTTTTTACTGTAAAGGTGTACAGTTTGAGGACAATGTTTTAATCTGTAGATTCTTTTACATATAAACTGCATTTTTCTGCTGAGGTTATTGAAATCAATGCTTCCATATGTCATTATAAAACCTGCGTATTAGGAATATTAGTGCTTTAGCTCCTCAAAGTCATTTTGAAGTAAGTAAGTGAAGACATATTGTTAAGTTAGTCTCATGTTCCCAAATGTACTGGATCATTTTCATACAGTCTGGGCTCAAAGAGACTGTGAACCATACATGAAGTCAGAAGTAAAATGAAATGGAAAAATATAATGACATGGAAGAATGCTTAAGCTAAATGCTCCATTACACCTGAAATCCTCTGAAAACTCAAAGTATATGGGAAAGATTTAACCCGTATGCAGGGTACTAGTAGGAAGACAATTGGAATGTAGCCCAATTTGTGCGGATAGAGAGTTCTGGTACACCGTAGCCATCTACACAGACAATTGTACATGCCAAACCAATTTTGTTGGAACTCGGTTACATAGCATAGTAATGTCTGACACGGTTGATAGTTTATATATGCTCCCCTTTCAAACAGAGTGGTGGTCTTTGATAGTGTAATAAATGGCTATTTTACAGCACTGAGTAAAAATTATTATGTGGACATGATGATTAAAAACAAAACAAAACAAAAACAAAAACAAACTCATTCTCAAAATGTTGCAAAAATACTCTTCTGAGCTGTTGCACAAATATTTGACCACCACAATATATTAAGGAACAGAAGTTGTGAAACAATGGAAAATTAAAGGTCGATATTTTCCCAAATAATCGTTTCAATTTTATTATACATTTAAAATTAAAATAATTTTAATAATCACATATTTTAAACTGGTGATAAATCCACAAATATCTGTATAAAGATGGAGATATGTTCCTACAGTAAAGATGCCGGTAAACTGGTAGATATGCTCAAGACCAGCAACTTCTAAAGTTAATGAAAATTGTATCAGAGTGTATCCATTCCAGCCTGTTTACAGCCACTAAATGGAAATGCTACTCCTCAGATTTGTAGGTCATAATAATTGTGTTACTGTGTTAAAACAATATAGATTTGTAATTAAATCATCTGAGAAAAATAAAAGCAATTAATTTATTTCTCAAGCAACAGCAACAGATGCATTGCTTGCTGCAATTTGTCGCTAGCAGGTGTTGGAGGAATGGAAGACCATTCTTCGAGAGAATTTCAAGATTTATTCATTCAAGCTTACATTAAGGGCAAGGCTAATCATACATGAGCTAAAAGCCAGTACTGAGATTCTGTTTTCTCATTTTGAGAACAGGAAAATTAGTATCAGACACTTCTGAGCTCTGCTCTCTGTATTTATTTCATCCCATAGAGCTCTTCCTTCATCCTTTTTTGCTCCTCTTTTTACTCATCTATTCCAGCAGACAAGATGCTTCTCTGACATGGCTCCACTTCTCCTTCACATAAAACTAAAATACAGCTTCAAATGTTCTTCGGTGTACTTTTTTTTTTTTTTTTTTCCCTTTTTCCTTCTTTTCCCAAATAATTTATATTAATCCAAATCTTCTGTTCTCTGAGCTTTGTCTTGCTCTCATGCATCTTTTCTTTTCCACACATCTTACTGATCATGATTCTTTTTTTTTTTTCCTGTCATTCGTAACAATTTTTCAATGACTCTATAGATTTCATTCTCCATGTTAATGATAGCATTGACTGTACTTCTTTTCTAGTATTTTGATTTAAAGTTTAGCGAACAATAGGTGCAATAGACATTATGGAGGCTAGATTTAGGGGCTTTATTTATTTGTTTATTTATTTTTCTTCAAGTAAAGGGGATCTGTTTATTCCTGGCTAATATTATTTTATTATCCTTCTAACTTTTCTCTAAAAATAACAAGATAGAAAGAAAAATGCACTAAAATCAGCTAGCACAAGCATAAAGAACAATGTTTCAGTGGGATTTTATTTTATTTTTTTAAAAGTAAATGTTCAAAACCCAAACTTAGTTAAAACATCATCACAAATTCCAAACATTTTACAATACACATAAGAATATTTGGTGTCCAGAAAACTGCATATTTCCTCAAATATTCGAGTAAGTTAAGATTAAACTATATTTGCTTAGTCAGCTATAAGTTTTTCTTAGTTTCTCTCTTTTTTTCTTTTTTTTTTCTTTTTTTTTTTTTTAGGTTAATATTGTAAAAATGAAATTAGATTGACACAAAAAAGTTTCCACAGCTCCATTCCAGCAGGCTTTCCTTCAAAACAAAACTTCACAGTAGTATTTTGATATTTTGGGAAGATAAAATTTGCTTTCACACTTTAAAAATTAAGATTTTTAAATTTTAAAAAAATTAGAAATATATACAAAATGGAAATTATAAAATTGGATATAAATTCACAATTGTTTATTTACAGCTATTTCAAGTGATCAGACTTTTTTTTTCTGTTACAATGTTAAAGGGAAATTCATTTTTATGTGAAAAAAAAGACTTTCAAATTTAAATGAAATACTAATTTACTGGGTTTTAAGGTAATAAGATAGTTGAAATGTTATTAAAAATTATCTTTTTTTAGAGGTAAAATTACTATGGGATGTAGTTGCAAGAAGTGCAACCATAAGAAGAAGATATTAAAGAAACGTTATTTAGAACTATGAAGGATTAAAGAAAAAAAAAAAAAGATATATTTTTTAAAATGTCTTTTATCATTAATCACGTTTCAGTGTGATTAATTAAGCTCGGTACACTGCTGTGCTGAAAATAGAAGACTTTACTTTATATGTCATATTGTCTGATCTTGTAAATTCAGTGACTGATGCTAAACATACCAGATAGCTCTCCAATTTTTATTAATCTAATTTTTATCTCTCTTTTGTTTGGGAGCAGTCATGTTGGCTGAAAAGTCACTATCTCTTACTTATGCTGCTGCTAGGAGTACATTTATAGTATCTTTTACCTTTGAAAGGAAGTGAAATGCTCTAAGTTTATTTAAGAGCCAGCAGACTTTTGACATAAAAATGGAAACATGATCACCTGTATATGTGTAAGTTGTAGATACTACATTTTAAAAGTCTGAAATCTTTTGTGTGCTCTTGTTTCATATATAAAAGTACATCATATATAAAAGTACAACCTTGTGAGCAATTAAATCATACAGAAAATGCATTAAAGGCTCTAATGCTACCTTGTATGGCTTATGAAATAATGAACATGTTCTTCTCACAGCCTTGGCCATTATAATGTTATTACACAGTCATTAAATTGAAGCCGTTATTACACTGCTAAAACAACTGATCAATATCCATTACCATTCAGTGATGGTTGGAGCCAAAATGAGATTATATTGCAAATGAGCCGCAGACAAGGTAATGATCCCTCCACTTTGATATATTTAAAGGCGTTCCCTAAAGCAGAAAATTTTCTTAAGAGAGAGTACAACTTTCTATCAAGTCTTCAATCTAGGTGAATAAAAGTGCTCTTTAATTATCAAGAAACTTATTTAATATGGTTTATAATGAAATAATAGTGTCCTAGGCAAAGATCTCCACTGCTGGATCAATGAAATTGCTTATAGTTTCAATTCACTGATTTCTATATGTTCTGCAGTTCCATATGTTCTTGCACAGCACATATGTTGTGTGAGGCTTAGCCTATGTCTTACAAAAGAAACTTCAATTGATATGGACTAGAAGTCATAGTATCTCCCAGTGAGGTAAAAATTAGAGTTTGTCTAAATATAGATAAATAAGTAAATAATGAGCGGAGAGATGTACTTAGAAGGATATTTGTGTCTGTTTCCCATGAAACTCATGACTATTTGTTTTTTCCCCTTCTTATATTTTTCAAAGATCTGGCTGAAGCTCTTTCAGGCTGTGCTTGATTGGTTCCTTCAATGGCTTTTCATTCATTTACTTGAGGGATCCAGTCTTTCCTATCATCTCTAATACTTTCCACTCATTAATGTATCTGGGTGTTTTATTTATATATTTTTATTTTATGTTAACCTGATATTCTCCAAAGTCAGGTTTCCTACAGTCCAGGTGTCTACATCTCCTTTACATTCTATATATACTTACAATATGCAGAAGTTGTTCCAATTGCATCATCTTGCATCTCTTTTTAGCAATTCTGGTAGTTTTGTTATTGAAGCAAAAAGCTTCACAATTAAACAAATTTAGTAATATATAGCACAGTAATATATGAATAGAGTAATACAGTATAATTTAGTAGTAGACCATAATTTATTACTATATCTCAACTCTGTTATGCCTTTCCCACTTTTCTTTTGTTTTATATTCACCATATTTCATTCACATCTTTTTCCCAGAGAGGAAGTTGCTTTATCATACATGGACAAAATTATCAGCATCTTCCAAAGAGCACTTTTGGAGCTAGAACTTCAATTTCTTTTTCTTATAAACTCTTTTTTTTTTTTTTTTTTGGGGGGGGGGGGCGGGATTTTATATATTTTTCCAGAATATTAATAACACTGTAGCCCTCATTTATGCAGACTAGTTCAAAAATATAGCTTTACTTTTGAGACTATATTGACTATTTGGAAGGAAAAGTTATGATAGGATTACATAGGCAATTTTGCATTAAGGATAAATTCTTTGAGAGTCAGAAAGAATTTTTCCAACGCTAATGTAAAAATACTGGAAGTCTAACATCTCCTCTTTCCACACCTACTTGATATTCCTCTGAGTCTTACTTTGTGTGATATTTTTCTATATGAGATCTGAAGCAAGGGTATAAAAGACTTAGCATGTCCATATCTCTGCAAATGTCCTGAATGAAAGAGGCAAAGACCAACTCCTCCATGGGTATAGATTAGCTTATTATTTTTGTACATGTCCATAAAATAGAAGCTGTGACTTAACTCTACAAAAGGGAAACATTGTCTGTCTGAACTTTTAAGCAGAAAAAAAATGTTGGGTATAGTCTGGGTTCTGAGGGCAATATATGCTGTTGATCTCTCTCTCTCTCTTTTTTTTTTTTTTTTTTTTTTTTTTTTGGTGTGTTTAAAGCTATGAACTCTTGTAGTTTTTGCAGAATTCATGTTTCTAGACCATTTCTTTGAACAGGTTATCCTCAGTTTCTCCCCCATCTGGTTTGCTCTTCTCAATAAGTTTTTTTCCTCTTACCAACCTTATTTGATATTTCTATTTAACAAGTACAACTGGGTTTTCTCCATCATTGCCCCTAAGTTATTTTATTCTCCTCCTTTGGCCATGAAGCCTTGAATATAAAATTTTACTAGTTAGGCAACTGGTGTCCTGTGACCATTGCGCATGAAATACCAAGCCACACTGATTCCTCCACTACCTGCCTGCCCGTCTCAATTCACCTTGTCGTGTATCTTTGCTTGTCTATGATTCTGCTGCACAAGTGTTCAGCTGCCTGGCTTGGCTGGCTGCCACCACCATCACTTTTTACCACAGAGTTCAGTGGGAGCAGCATAAGACCATCTAGGATCTCAAGAACGGACTGAGGCAGCCACTGTGTATGCTATGGTGATTTTGCTGCCATTGATACCCATGGTAAAAAGAGTAAAGCTGACCCAGGTTGTGCTTGCTCTTTAAACACACTCTCAATTTTAAGTTCCTTGGAAGAACTGTGTACTGCAACTAGAACAATTGGATCATAGTCCATGGCTACTCTGAGGCACAATAATAATACCAATAATAAATAAACAACGGCAATAACCTTGCATCATCTGACAGCTCAAAAGCATATTTAATGTAAAAATAAATAAATCATTGTTATGAACAGACTCTTACAGCCCCTTTTATACTACTATATTCTGCTTCATTTAATGTAAAGTATGTATCCAAGTCTGACAGGCTTGACAGCAGAACTGTCAGAAGATTTAGTGGAATTGTTTGATTTTTCCTTCTCTGATCAGACTGAGAACCTCCTTGTCTTGGCAAATCTGTAATGAGGTTTTGAATGTTGACAGAAGAAGGACATAGTGGGGAGAGGCAGAGGTCATAAAAACTATCTAATCTAATGAATATTATAAATCTTAATTAGTTTTGTCTTGTTTTCTTTCTCTCTCTCTTTTTTTTCTTTCTCACCTTTGTTTTTAGGCAGTATTTTAGTCTTCATTTATATATTCTATATGGATGCACTAATTACATCTTAGTTTTCAGAGATCTGAGGGTTGTGCTGGTAGCAAAAGTAGATGCTCCTATTTATAACAACTGTTTGATCAATAATGTATTGCAGATGCACAGCCCATAGTGCGTTGTTACAAACATACACATGGGATGCCTTCCTACTGCACACACTCTGTGGTAACTCAATTTGCAGTGGCAAGTGCTGTTCCACTGGATTAGAAGCTTACAGAAATCTTGCTATTTAATTGCAAGTCCATTAGAAGAACACCATAGGTTACGTTATTGCAGTACTGACATTTAACTGGCAAATAGGTGAAGTCTGAACAGGAGAAAGGAATTGTGATATTATTTTTATTGCATGAAAAGACTAATTGTACTGAAATCATAAGTATAGCTCAGAAATAACTCCAGAACGTACACTCCTTGGCTTTGGCTGAATACAATAATAAATATAAAAGAGAATGTAAAGATTGAAGAGAAAGAAGACCTTGGTTTCCTTTTACTTATACCCACCTCATCAAAACTAACTGCATTGCAGGAAATACATAGGTGAACTGACTCTGACGGATTGGTTTTCACTTTTATGACATGAATGCCAAGTACACAGAATAAGATTTTGTCCTTATTACTTCATTAGGTTTGGTGGCTACAAATAAGAACTTCCAACAAAATTCAATGTAATATGGACAGCAGGCATATTTAGTTTTGTTGTCATTACAACAACAACAAAAAATATTGCACTCTATTTGACAAGTAATAATGAACAACTGTGACCTATAAATGCCTCAGATCAATGGAGTGGCTTAATTAGATCTAAGATTCATACATAGTAATGAGAAAATATGTTATCTTTCATAAATAAAGATTACTAAAGTTTTTTCCTAACCAACGTAGTAATATTTTTTCCAAGGAATAAGCTACCTTCATCATTACTTTGAAGGCTTAAATCAGTATTATACACCAGTAACTTCCTGAACTGGAGGCAAGAACTTTTGGTAAAATTATATCACTTTTTTAGATGGAAAGATGTGATATTATCTGTTATCTTTAAAAGTGAATTATATTACCTTTTATAATAAAGGCAGCACTTTCATCATTATTTTGAAGATAATTTATGTTAAAATAAAAAAGATATTTTATTGTTTTCAAAAACTTATTAAAAGTTTTTAACTTTTTGGTTTAGTAGAAGCCAAATAATTTGCTGTCATTTTTAATTTCTAAAGTTCTTTTCAATCAGTCCCTTTTGTTATGTTTAGTATTGTACACTATCTTGCACATCCTCTATTGTCTTCATAAATTTTTAAACATTTCACCAGAACTTCACATAATACATTTTCTTCAAAAAAAAAAAACTTAACTGAATAGCCAAAGATTTTGATGTTTGAGAATAATTCAGAAGATAATTATTTTCAAATTATTTTCAAATTATTTCAAAATGATTATCAGATCTGTCTCAGATTTGTTTTATGTACTCCAAAAATAACAAAATTTGATAGCCAGCTTCATTCTATAGACAAAACGCATAAATTAAAATTTACTGTCTGGCTGCTAATCATAGCTCTATTATATTAAGCTTTATTATTTAATACAATTATCATATACATTTACCTGTAACCTTATTAAAATTTATCTTTTGTTGTTTAATCCTACTATTTTCCTGAGGTCATTTTTTATGCTTTAGTTTAACAGTAAAAATGACAGCTATATAGTGTTTTATACTACATGCTATACTATACTTTATACTATACTTTATACACTATACTTCAACACGTTAGTTTATAAAATGAAAAAATAAAACAACAAAAAACAACAACAAAAACAAACAAACAAACAAAAACAAACAAACAAAAAACAACAATAGCAACAAAAAACAGACAAATTGCACCACTTCATCTGGGTCTTCTTGCCTTCTGAGCACATCACTGATGTGTGTAGTGTTGTCTGTGGGATATCACCAAGTGATTGATGGTACTTTTTTCCTACCTAAGTGATATAAGTGTTTAGAATACAATTCGTTTTTCTAATGAAGTTTACTGGAGTATGAACATCATCAGGAAGGGTACTAACAGTTTATAATTTAAATGTCCAGTTGTGCTCCAGCTGAAGTCACAGAAATAAGTCCATTTATTTTCAGACAGACAAGTTTAGACTACAAGAAATTCAGGATAAAAAGCCATAAAGTGTGAAGATAGAGCAGCTAAATTCCAGTATCCTTTATGCTAAATTTTTATGGGTATAGCTCTGTCAACATCACTGGAGCTGCTCCCAAGGTACATTGGTATATAAAAACAATGGGACTAAGATTAGATTAAAACTGAGATTTAAATAGTTCTCATGAAGCATTACTTGATTCGATAGTTCTTGTTCATCAAAATAGGTGATCTAATTTCTGCAAGATTACCTACATAGGCTAACAGATACAAATTTCAATCCAAAGCACTAGGAGTCCACAGTTTTTCTGCGTCATTGGTTTAATCATAGTGGAAGATCACATCATGGTTTTATGCATCCATATGTGCATTTGACATGTCTCTGAGGACTTGAATGTTCATTACTTTGACCCTAAATAAAAGGGAGAAAATGCATCCATTTCTTTTAGGAGCTTGATCCACCATCACACTGAGCAGGTTGTGGAAATGTCAAGGGCTTTGAATTGCCGTTAAAGTCAAAAGCTTGAAAGGTTGAGTCATATAGACATTTATTTTATAGCAATTAATAACTTGAGACATTAAGTCACTAATATGCTATACATCTTAATTAGAAGCCACATCTTCAGTTCAACTTAATTACCCTCCTCTATCATGTCTTCAACTCAATTAATTTCCTTTGCAGCTTGCATAGCAAAGGTATATATTCTGTATAAGATTTACATTGGATTCAATTGTTGTTGTGTGTTTATATGAAACAATGAGAAGAAAGAGGAACACTTAAGTGATCCATTCTTACCCCCCAGATGACATGCAAAATTCTCATGGATACTGGAAGATGCATCATGAAATACCTCTCAGTGCCTTTGAGAAAGTCCTGAAGCTAACCTGACTTGAAGATAGCTAGCCTTTTTTAGTTTATTCTTATTGCTTTTACAATAAGTCATAGTTTATCTTATTGCATGTCCAATTAGAAGTTCAATACAGTGAAAAAAAGAAAGAAAGAAAGAAAGAAAGAAAGAAAGAAAGAAAGAAAGAAA
>NC_048896.1:70959601-70962938 GCF_011077185.1 Oxyura jamaicensis | reverse complement strand
GAAAGAAAGAAAGAAAGAAAGAAAGAAAGAAAGAAAGAAAGAAAGAAGGAAAAAAACATAATGGGAAGGACTTATTTTAAATACAAATTTAAAAGCAGGTAATGAATTAAAAGAAATCTCTCATCTTCTTAATGAAAAAAATGGAAGGGAAGGGAAGGGAAGGGAAGGGAAGGGAAGGGAAGGGAAGGGAAGGGAAGGGAAGGGAAGGGAAGGGAAGGGAAGGGAAGGGAAGGAATAGGGACCCTCTCCCACAGTATATTCTAATTAATTTAATTCATTAATTCATTAATTTGGCTTCTTATGTTTTGCATGGATATATTCACTTTTCTAACTCAGTATTATATTTCATATCTAACTACCATGCTGACTTTAGTCTATTTCCATGCATAACTTACATCACCTATTTTCTGCCTTTACCAACCTCCTGTTCAGATTATATAATGGTTTATGTTTGCACACAGCCATTGTGAATTCAGTATAATCTCAGCTGCACATTTGTCCCACCCAACATCTGGTCCATAGGAATATGTGGTGAGATTCCTCATGAACACAATTTTTTCAGCTTATAAGAAAAGGAGAAGTGAGCTAATCTTTCTTCCTTTAGGCAGGCAAAGATCTTTGCATAGATGGGAAATGCATAGTCAAAGGATGATCCACCAGAATTTCCTCCCTTCTAAAGAATGTGAATTCAGGGAAGGTTTAGGTTGGGAATTAGGAGACATTTCTTTTCAGAAAGAGTAGCGAGGGTTGCCCAGGGAGGTGGTGGAGTCCACACCCCTGAGTTTTTTTAAGGAAATGTTGGACTGGGTGCTTAGGGACATGATTTAGTGGGTGACATTTGGAGTATGGACATTTGGTGATGGTTGGACCAGACGATCTTAGAGGTCTTTTCCAACCTTGATGATTCTATGATTCTGTGAATGTTGCTTCTGACATAAGACATCTCTTTCCTGCCCTGATTATCAACCTAGATAAAGATGTATGTCTATTCGGTGCTGGTAAATGACCACCACCGCCAGCCCCAGCATGCTGCCCCTCATCGGGTGTGCTCAAATACTTGAATATCTGTTTCCCATACTGCATGTGTTTTGGTTTGGTTGTTTCTTTGTTCTGTTTTTTTGTTGTTGTTTTGGTGACAGGATACCTGCCTCCTTTATTCACAGACATCATTTTTCTCCCTCTGCTTGGTCCAGATGTCAGTGGTTTGGTTTTAGGGCTTCAGAGACCTTGTGCCAGAGAACAGTGTTCTTGACCAACACTGTCAAGAAACTCAGAATCTCATAAATCTGAAGAGATCTCAGCCATCTCCAAGACTAAGGTGTTTAGATGTCTCTCTCTTCCTGTTAGCATAACTCTTGAGAGATGCTTGAGAGATGAACTATAACCTTCCCATTCAACAGAAGGCAAACAGGGGCTAAGAAAGCCTAGATCCAAAAAAGGGTCATCCCTAAACTTGAACTTCATTTCACTGCCAGTACACATGTCCAAAATTCTGAGCACACATCATCCACCAATGTCCCAGCTTTTCGTTTTCTCATGTATGTGTAACAGGAATGAACAGACATCTCTCTTGTGCCTTAGTCTCCTTTGAATCACCAGTTAGACCTTATATTATAACACAAGTCACTTGTGTTGTCAGAAAACACAACAAATTTATATAATGCTAATTTTCCAACTCTGATTAGAGAAAGGGTGTTAGTGCTTTGTTTTTAGGAGTGGCTTAATGATAGGATTGCTCCTCTGGGCTGGGCTTTAGTGTCTTATATGTCACGACATACCTGAGGGCTTTCTGGAACAGGAAGAGTGAGACAACTGTGGTCCTACCCTCCAAAGGCAGAATGGGAGAAAAGGAAACTTAAATCTTGGGAATATATTCTTCATCCTGGGATCAAGGACAAAAATGCAATTCTAGTCCTTGAAAATAAATTCTCTAGTTTACAGATTTTTCTTTCTTTTTCACTCTTCTTAAATATGTAATTATATTCTAGACTTAGGGAAATCACTTGAACAAGACAGAGTTAAAACATCCAGGCTTCCCTAACTAATCTAACTAACTAATCTATTACTTGCTGGGTACAGCACATAGAATTTTCTATTATAAGCAGGAAACTAAGGGCTTAGCTAACTGAACCCCAATGTCACATATCTGTGGTGAATATATAATCTCTCAACTTTAATGGAAGATGGAGTTAGTCAATGAGCTGTAAAAATAGGGTTCTATACATCTTCACAGCCCTCAGAGAGGACTGGGTGAATACTAAGCTAAATCTCAAGGAAAAGTTCAGATGTATGTTGCACCTAGATTTCCTGTCAGTAAGATCAGGTGCTCAGTGCTCAGAGTTACGGTTTCAGTGATGTGTTACTTTCTCCATATTTGCAAAAGGAAGCCAAGGTCTGTGAGCCTGCTTCCAAGTGCCAGCTTAACTTCATCTAAGTTAGGAAACTTCTTGCTTGCTAAAAGATAAGGCGTTGTGGAACTAAAGGTATAAATGGGTTCATGGACAGTCTCAGATAATAGATGCCTATTAAACATAATGATCCTTCCTTTAGGTCAGGAAATCCCCCAGCTTCTGACTCTCAGCTGTGGGAGGGAGGGAGGGAGGGAGGGAGGGAGGGAGGGAGAGGGTAAGGATGCTGGTTCCTGAACTGTTTCCTGACACATCTATTACAAATCACTTTCCAATACAATCTACTGAATGGGGTGCTTTTTTTTTTTTTTTTTTTTTTTTTTTTTTTTTGTGATCCTGTAGGAATGCTCATACATAGTTTAAATGTATAGATTAAGGTATGTCTTGATTTATAGATTAAGGTATGTCTTGATGCTCATGAGGACAGACTAAATTGAAATCAGGTAATAATCATAGATGTGTAAAAAGAGAACAGTCAGCACTGGCAAGATTAACTTTTGTCATAAATATTATCCTGGAGCAAAGGGCACAACTAATAGTAATGAGTTTTTCAGATAACAAGGTTCCTTCAGTACTTAATGTAATCTTGTTTTTTTTTTTTTGTTTGTTTGTTTTTTTTTTCTCAGTGAACTGTGCATAGAAAAGCTTAAACTAGTTGTATCAGAAATCTACAGTAACAGCAACTGAAGTTAAACACATATATACATACATATGTGCATGTGGATTTCTGCAGATTTTAACTGTGAAAATATTAAGACACAAAGTGTTGATGTTGAGAATATATTGGTAAAGAGAAGAAATGAGAGAAAAGGAACGGAACAGAAAAGGAAAGGAAAGGAAAGGAAAGGAAAGGAAAGGAAAGGAAAGGAAAGGAAAGGAAAGGAAAGGAAAGGAAAGGAAAGGAAAGGAAAGGAACGGAAAGGAAAGGA
>NC_048896.1:70943042-70954601 GCF_011077185.1 Oxyura jamaicensis | reverse complement strand
AAAAAAAAAAAAAAAAAAAAAAAAAAAAAAAAAAAAAACAGCTTGCATCTAGGTAAGACTATCAAATGTGTTTGAATATTTGTTAAATACTAGCAAAAACTGAAGATTTCTAACTTTGTAGGGGCCTTGAGACTTTTAACACCATTCTTCTAATATAATCATTTTGATGATGTAATAGGTAAGTTTTGTGGTATGGCTTTAGTAAGTTGGCTTCTGGAATAGAGTTTTAAACTGATATTTTTATTTCTTATCATTTCTTCATAATAGAAGTGCTTTTACTAAAGGCTACACCCAGAGGTCTCAAGTGAATTCATTGCATAAGAAAGGCTATTTTTAACACAAACCACCATCTCAGTCTCCTTCCAATAATATTGTTACATTTCTCACTTTCCTCTTCTGCAGGCAAGAATAATATATTATAAAACAAAGACTTATACTAGCAAAATACAGAATGAGAATCTTCACAAGAGGTCTCTCACAGAGAAATCCTTTTATTCTTAAATATAAAAAGTATGTCCGTATTACAAAAAAATAAATATTATATATAAAGGAAATTTATATTAAGTATTGTTTATCAGCTGTTGAAACTGAACAGCTCTAAAAGTAATTCTATAGAATAATAATAAAATAATCTAATAAAACATTATAGATAAAATAATGTAGAATAAAAACAGACTTGCATCTAGATGAACTGTAGGCACCATATATGTAGGAAGAATTTTATTTTAAGCATATGTAAGGTGACTGCCTAGGAATAAATAAATAAATGAATGAATAAATAAATAAATAAATAAATAAGAACAGAAAGGACTCTCAAAATTTACAGAAATGCCTAGTGTTTACGTGTTCAGTGATGCAATATAAGCACTTTTCTGACATCCTAAGAAAATGATTTATGGATGATGGCAGAAGAAACTTTCATGGCAAAAAAAAAAAAAAGAACACCCAGGTGTGCAATTATTTGTATCTACTGAATTCTCTCTTGTTTCTTTCTGCATTGTTTCAATGAATTCATTTAATTTACGGTAATTTAAAATTCTTATATTATGATTTTTTTTATTTTGTTTTCAGTTTGTGCCTATTCTAGCATTTAAACAAGACAACCCTTTGTATCTTTGGCAAATATTTACAATCAAGAAAATGACAGTTTCTCAGATTTAATTGCATGTAAGAATTTGATGTTAAAAACAGATGCCAACGTGGCAGATGTTCATCATGTGTAGTAGGACAAAAGGTGTTTTTATTTTCATCATATCAGATGGAAATGTTTAGGTAGTACTTAGTAGAGGCAGGTTAGGTGAAAGAAATATTTTTTTTTGGATCTCTGAGAAAGAATAGATTATAATAAAAGGCTCCTTAAGAAATAAGCTCTTAGGAGCTTTTTTCCTACTCAAGGAGAAGAAAAGAGAAGACTTGGACAGAAGATGAAGTATTTCAAAAATTTAAAACAATCAAAGAGGTCTCAATTCTTGAAGATGTCTCATCAGAAGACAAAGACCTGATTTAAAACTTATTAACAATACTGTGAACAACCTCACTAATTTCAACTGTCTACAAGAAATTTATCTTAAAATCTCTTTGGCTAAATTTGTAACTAGAAAAAGATGGAACAATAGTCCTGGGTCTCTGGGTGGCTAGAGGTCAGATATCATTCTTAAACTTAGTATTCTATTAGTCTACTTCTTGCTTTTGGTAAATTGCCTTTACAAAGATTTATATATATATATATATTTTTGTTCTGATCATTGTTAATTTGTTCCATCAGAACTGATAGAAAGTTTTTTTGGTCTCATTATTGGAGCTGGTGCTATCTTAATAACCTTTCTCAGTTTTTCCTTACAGTACAGAAAACAAATTTGCAAAGACACTGCTCCATTAATCAGATTGATTCTAAGTCATTAATGGTTGTTAATTACAAAGCAAGAATAAACAAACATACCCTTCAACCTTTTTGTTTCCTTCTAGAGATCTCTTTACAGACTCGAAGGTTAGTTTATTTCTAACAAAAATATGTCCCATTTCATCAGAAGTATAATTTAATTCTAATAAAATATATTAAAATTCTAGATCAAAGTTTTTTTTTTGTAAAACAATATAATGATTTTACTAAGATAATGGTTTGTGTTTCACTATTCATATCCAATCTCTGTTCTTATGGTTTTAATATGGTACAAGCTAAATGATTGTTCACTGAAATAGAAATCATTATTCCAATTAGAAAATACACTTACCCTATACATCAAAATATTAAGACCTTTTAATTACTTGATGCTTCCTTTCCCCAGTGCTCCTGAAAGAAATAAAATAAAATGTTTATTTCATAGCAATGTTTCATATTAAACCAATAGCAATCTGTCAAAGAAAGGGGACATGAAATTTTCATAATTGTAAAATTGTCAAGTAGGAGCACCACTAAATTAAAATGTTATTGGTTTAAAAAAAAAGAAGGGGGGGGGGGGGAAATGGTGGAAGGGAGGACGACAATAACTTCCACGCAAATATCTTAGATATTTTCCTATTTATTAGAACCCCCAAGTCAATGAAAACTCAGGAAGACTCACTGTCAAAATACTTGCTAATTTTTGTATGTCACGAAGGGCTCAGAGGCAACTGAATCTCCATCTGTAAGAAATGAATAACACAATTTGCATTAGTAGGCTCTCAAAAATTATGCTAAGTTTTAAAAATTAGTGAGCATAATACAGCTACTAGACTTGCTTTTGCTTCATCTCAGTAATGTTGAACTCACCCTTGGGGTATGATGAATGACTTAATTAGCCAGCTTCTTACACTAACATGTACATAGGATTCTCATCTGTATGCAGCTGCTACGGCACATTTACTCCAGATTTACACATGCCCATAGTTTACACATCTTCATTCACAGTCTAACTTCAAGTCAAAATATAGAACTTTATTCTCAGTGTATTCAGCAGCAGTTGTCCCCAATCCTTACCACAGTCTTCTCATAAGAAGTCTTCAGTCTTCCTATAAGCAATAAAAAGGTAGAGAATTTCACGGCAGGTTACTGCTGTGAATGGAAAAGCTATTACTTAATGCCGTGGAGTATGTAAGCTTTGTTAATATGATAGATGACTAAGAAGTGGATATTTAATTATTTACAGAAAGAACTAGATTTTTGAAAAGAAAAAATAAAAAATGTTATAAGGTCTTGCAATAAAAAAAAAAAAAAGAAAAAAAAAGATGCATAGATTTTTTTAAAAAAGGCTATATTTTATATTTAAGATTGCAGAAAAGAAAGCTGATGGGGCATATGAGTTAGGAGGAAAAGAGTTATTGACTGTGAGATGCAGATCTCAGAGAGAGAGAGACGAACAAAAAATTAAATGGAGAAATTTCCCTGATAGATTGGGTAGTTGTCTACATTTTACATATTCATAAATACATTGCATGTGAAAAGAAGTGGTGGTCTGAACTTCATGTCTCTGTTAGAGTGATATGTTAACCTTTGTTTTACAATATGGCTTACTCCTAAGGATATTTTTCAAAGACTATCCAACTAAACTGAGTCAATATCCAACGGGAGCTATAAACACAGTAAAATAGGAACAGAGAAATTTAATTAAAACCTTTTGGAAAAAAAATGCAATAAATAAATAAATAATGATAACCTTGAAGGGGCTGGATAGGGAAGGGAGTGCAGCTGGTATTTGTTTGGCAGAACGTACCTGTCAAAAGAGCTGATGTGAAAACTGAAGAGGAGGGAACTCCAAAGCATGGCAGGGAGACAGACAAGAAATTTTGGGTATTGGGGAAATAAGTTTAATTGCAGTGCAGCATCAGGTAGCTGAAATCACACTGATCAAGTGTGGTAGGAGAACAGGGTGAAGCTCCACAGAAGATGATGCCCACATGTCTTTGCACTTAGAATGGAAAGTAGGAAGGAAGTAGATGCTGCAAGTGGCATCAACCAATGCTCATAGAGACAGTGACAGATATTTGTATCAACACAGTTCCCAAGCTATATTCTTTGTGGGCAGCATGAAAGAAAACATCTGTTACAGAGAGTGCAGAGGCTTTGCATTCAGAAGATGTTCAAGCTTTTATGCACAATTTGGAATTTAATGCATATTAAGAGACTTTTATCATGGTGCCTCACATAAGCTGTGTCTCCCTTGTGAAATCTCACATTGGGGTAGGTTATAGGAAGCCAGTAGCCATTACAATGGTAATTTGAGCTGGGACAGAGTAATGGCACCATATTATGAACCAATAATGGGATACTAATGTTTGTAGTACACTGTTGCACCGCATAACAATGAAGGGGAAATATAAGTTTAAAATCAATGCCTAATTAGGTGGATGACTTTCTGACTCTGACAGACACTGAAACTCGCCCAGAACTTCTGTACTAATTCAATGCTTTTGCAGTATTTCTACCTTAGAGGACACAGGTCTCTACCCAGCAGTTTTTCAGGGCTGTTTGCTTTATCTTTGATTGCATAAAGTCACCCGAGTCTCTGAGTAACTTCCTGAAACCCTTAGCTTTACATTCCTGTTGTACAAGTGATCTTATGCCATTTGGCAGTACCCACTGTTGCAATGAACACATCACTATTTCAGCAGAATTAGAAAGCTACAAAAAGGGAAAATGCTGGTGTTTTGGGTGCAGTCAATTTTCTTTTGGTAAGTGTGAGGAAACAGCTGCCAAAAATGATTTCAGTAAACACACTCTACATGTGCATCCAAATGCTCCAGGTGGTGAAGCTTCACAGTGTGGGTCATGGCTGGCTACAGGACACCCTGCATCAGAAGGGCAGTGATTAAATCAACCTATTGTGTTAGACCAAGTTTGAATGGCACCCACAGGCATGATATGGAGGCAGCTTTATTCATTCCCTGCATGGCCTGAATATCATGCCTTAGTCATATGTGAGGAAGGAATTGGTAAAATAAACAAGCATATGGCATGATTAAGTCTGCCATTGTTCCTACACACTGGCCTAAATTCTCTGCTGCTGCACAATGACTTCAATCAGAATCTGTAAGTGGGGAGTGAATTTGGGCTTCTCAAAAGCTAAACTGCACAATCTCATTTTTACTTTTATATTTGTGGTTTTTATTTATTTATTTATTTATTTATTTATTTATTTATTTATTTATTGATGGTTAGTACAAATGATGTGTAAGAATTCTTCACGTGCCCTCAGGTTCAGCTGTACCAGCTTCATAGTCCATTAAGCTAAACGTCCCTGCTATTTTCACTAATTTTATAGATGTGGTGTAAGGGTTAGGGACCTCTGCTAAATATATCAGAAACGCATTAAAATCTGAAGTGTACAGATACTGTATGTAGAGCATGTTCATCAATCCTTGTCTTCGCACATCTGGAAAGCTGACAGACTGCTTGCTGGGCACTCACAGCACAAAGGAGATGAGTTTTGTGGTGCAGCAAAACAGAGCAGCAGAAAGCAAGCTACCCAGTCCTCATTTCCTGCTTTTCATGCTTACATTGAGGATTCCTTAATTCAAAATATTATTTGAAGTTCCCTTGCTGAAGCTTGTGGGTTTTCCTAGAAATGTATGGAAATTAAAATGGTAATCGTTACGGACCAGGAATAATATTATATAAATTATTTGTGTTTTCCTAAACAGATGCATTCTCTTCCTCTTAGAATATTACTAGTTCCACCTCAGTCTGCTATTTATTGCCTTCTCACAGGTTAGGTCAACCAATTTGATTTTTTATTGTCCAATCATGATTTTAGGTCATTTAATTTAGAGCAATTAAGTAAGTTGCTAGAAGTTTCTGGACATACCAGGTCAATTCATTAAGTTTTATAATTCTTCTGAAGTTTAAATTTAACAATTTTCTGTTGAATTACAACTCTAATTAATTATCCTCTGCACTACGCATCAAAAGGAGATGTCTTCTATCTTAACCTGCTAATAAATGGCAGTGTTTATAAAAAGGAATGTGTCAGATTCTCATTTGCACCAAGGCTGTTCATGAAAAATGACAGTAAAAGAGGCTTCTTAGGGGTGTAAGATGCACTGTCTCCAGTTTCAAAGACCCTTCTCTACTGATATAATGGACAGTTATTTTGATAGTGTCTAAATAAGGAAAGATCTAAGATTTTGTGAGTAGAGAGGCAAATAGGCAATGAAAAATGTCAGTTCTAGGATTTAGAACCCATTTTATTTATATATATATATACACATGCTATTTTTTTTGTTTGATACAGTGTTATATATTACTATAGGATCTTTTCTCAATATCCCTAGGGACATGCCTGACTCTCTCCCTCTTGATAAGTCTTTTTAAGGTTCATAGGTTTTGTTCTACCAGCTTCATTGTTTTTAAAAGCCAGCCTTGGCAGATTTATAAATTGAAGATACTAGGGGGTAAGGGGTGGGTAGAGAATGTGGTTATTTTTTTGTTTCTCTGACAAACAAGTATTTGCAGAAGCATGCTAACATTTCGTCATCCTCAGGACTCTTCTGGTGTGGAAGGAGAGCTATATTTTGTGGGTGATTGCTTCCAATCCAGAGAGTAACAGCTTCATTCCTGTCCTGTATTACTAGAAGCACATAACCTTTTTGTCCTGAATGAAATTATTATGAGCTGTTTAGAATGCAAAGAAGGAGAGATGAACAGTGAGCAGACCTGTCCAAAGCAGGTATTTGCATGGCTTCTATTCCCTGACCTGAAAAATACAATAAAATTACAGGTAAGAGATTATTTTCAGTAAACCAAAATTTCTATATGGCATTGCATTATCGCTATTACTGAATTTTTGTGACTTTTTTATTTATGTATTACTACTTTAGTATTCCAGCCCAATTTTTCTTCCTAAAAATATACCTAGATGAACAGCTCCTGTACACATATACATTGTCAGAGACTGTGGGGTCTCCCTGGGGTGGGGAAGCCAGGGTCAACCAGGACCCAGGCAGCTGGGGGGCAGCTGGGGGCAGCCCCATCCCTAGGCTTGGGGCCCTCGCTGGGCTTGGGGATGGAAGCCAAGATATCAGCCTGAAGGTGGGGGTTTATAAAGAAGCAGGATGGCACTTTTTCTTACAAACTGGGCATCCCAGACATTTTTTAAACTGTAACTTAAAGCCTAACCCTCCAGGTATTCGCTCATTCAACATCATCTAACTACCCAAATGCCTGTAACACACCAAATCTTTATACCCCAGGGCTTGTACCCAGTAAAAGTCCCGATCTGGAGCTGGTGACTCCAGCAGAACATCTGGACAGCCACATCTGCCACCCTCTGGAACCCCTTTGCTACTCCAGATTTCTCAGAAAGACTGTTTTTTTGCCTGTTTTTATTCGTTGTTTATTTATTTATGTAAATAAATAATTATTTATAAATAATATTTTAAATAAATAATAATATTTTAAATAAATAATATTTTAAATAAATAATAATTTAAAAATAATAATTATATTAAAAATAATAATTATTATTTAATTATGCCTTAATAATGAGGCAAGGAATGGACCTGCCATGTTGTTGAAGTGGCTCAGGTAGTCACGCTGAAGTTGAGCACTCATTCCCCATCATGTAACCGTGTCCAATACGCAGCACTGTTTATAAGCACCAATTCGAAGGGCAGCTGGTGAAGAAAGCCCTGTCAGCAGATGGGCAAGGAGGGGGATATGACAGGTCTGCTTTGGGACTTAATTTCCCCCTGGAGGTATGTTTCTATCCTCTGTGGCTTGCAAGGGAGACGGAAGAAATTGTATTTTGTTTTACATTTCACCCTCACTGTGCAGTCGCTGTTTATTTTCACATCCCAGACTCTAGCCTCAAGCTCCTCTCACAACCTCTCCTGTGCAACCCAGAGCTCCTGATGGCTTCCTTACAGAGAATTCACTGAGGATTTCCACATCAGCCTACAAAAACTATGGTGGCTGAGCACACCACAGGTTTCATCTTCCTCTAGGACCCCCCAGAGCACTTCTTCACTGTGTGGTTGGGAGAAGCTGAGATCAATTCATCAGCATTGTTCCCTGGGCTCTGCTTGACCATAAGCTTCCCATATGCAGGCACCTGACTGTCCATGCAGCACTTGTTCAAGGATTCGTCTCTGGGGCAGCACCAAACCCCTCACAGCAGTGTGTGCAAGCATCGCATAGCTGGTACAAGTGAGCTGTGTGATCTTTCTCTGCCCTCCATGCGCTTTCCACAAGCTCAGTCTTATTTTTATTCAAGGAGTGAAAAAGTTGGCTGCAGGCCCAGATTTGCAGCTGTTGTCTCCAGCTTACAGAGGGGAAAAATACAAACCAATAAACAAAATAACCCAAATTCCATACTGAATTTGCAGGCTATGCTGTTGGCATCATTCAGCCATACAAGACATTGGAAACATAGAAGGAGGTTAAGGCTAAGGCTTAGGGGAGAGTAGCAGTATCTACTGTCTCTCCCCCAATGGTGTCCAATAAACTGAGAATCCCTGGGGGACCAATGTTTTTAGTTACATGGCTCTGCTGTGCAGTCCAGGAATTGTAGCCTAAAAAACGAAGGAAGAAAATAGGATTTTACTGATCATGTGTTACAGAGAATATATTATGCCACTGCGAGAAAATATCTGCACTGCCAGAAATAAATTTCCTTATTTTAAAATTGTAAATATATATATATAATATATATATATTATATATATATATATATTAAAAAGCAGCTTGTTTTCCCACCTGGATTGTACACAAAACCTCAGAGACAGAAGGTACAGAAAGGCTGATTATGCAAGAAGGAGAATACATCTCTTCTACTTTTCAGCACTGTGCTTTGGTAATTTAAGCAGATTTGCAAATATAAGTATTGCAACAGTTAAAGGTAGCAATGGACCAGACAATTGTTTTGGACACATGCCTTCCACGGAGGCTGAGCAGCTAATTTTCAGGGCTGCCTTTGAGAAACTTTGAGTGGAATATCCTATAAGCAAGCAGAAATGTACCTCCATAAAAGCAGAACACAGCTGTGTGGTATCAAGCTACAGAGACCCTACCCTATTTCTCCAGAAAGGTCTGGGTCTGTATTTACAGGCAGCTCAACTTGCAAAACTGTTAAACATCCATTCATTATTTATTTATTTATTTCTAGTCTTTCTGAGGAATGTGATGCTCTTTCATGAGGTAAGTTCTCATGGCTGCCATCTGCTTCAAAACATTGCTCTGCATTTCTAGGACATGAACAGATGGGAATTTTAAGGGCAGAATTTTAAGGCATTCATCCTGCATTTGGATATATACTGGGAACATGTGCATTGATACCGCCAGACTTTTGACCAACACAAGGTCTTGCTTAATCACTGGGCTGCAAGATTGGGTCCTATGATAAAACATTTCACCCCTTCAAGAGCTTTCCTGCCTAGTGACACAAGACAAAATTTCTCAACTATCACAAACCAACCAGAATGTTCACTACTGAGACAGGTTGTAGGTAGGGTTTTTTTCCCTCTGTTTTGCATTCATGATGTGATTTCTAAGTTAGATGATCACACAGTTGACAAGCAAACAATAGGGTGCCATAATCTGGTAAGTCTTAAAAATATAAAAGTGTCAAAGAGAAAGATAGGTAATTAGGAAGATTTGGTGCAGAAAGGCTAGGTCTAGGCACAATATAACTGACAAGGATGTTCACTGATATAAAAACAAAGGAATTATGAAAAGACTGTGATTGTACCCCACACTGTAATAAAGTTTAAAGAGAACCATTCTAGAGAATACTAATGGAAACAACATAGAACAAACAATCTCATTGCATTTATATTTGTTGCAACTGAGCCAGTTCCTGTTTTGTCATTTTCAATCGTCTTGAGACAGGAGACAAGTCTTAATGCTTAGCTGTAAAGCACTAGCCATGTATGTCATGCAAAATAAATAAAAAATGAATCATGATAGGCATTCCAGGGTATTAAGTAAATCAGCACAGGCCTACTGCATCAATAATTCTTACTGAATATTCCTTGGGTGACTGAGGTGCCAGCAGGGATGAGGAAAAAATAAATAACGTCTTCAGAACTGGGAGGAAGCATCAAGCAGATAATCACACAAGCACATATACAGCTTCAAATCCTGGTCACTTACCAGCTGAAAATAATCCTTTAACAGAGTAAGAACAAGATATGATAATTCTGGTCTTGGGTCTTGCACAATATTCTGCTGAGATCTTCAGGTAATGATGGGATGTGGCAAACATCCAAGAAAAAAATCCCTGGGGGTAGTCT
Source organism: Oxyura jamaicensis (assembly GCF_011077185.1). Lineage (NCBI taxonomy): Eukaryota > Metazoa > Chordata > Aves > Anseriformes > Anatidae > Oxyura > Oxyura jamaicensis. The sequence continues at coordinate 70,944,398 of NC_048896.1, read as the reverse complement.
ATGCCTCTCCCACAATTATTAAAGTAATAATCTATGAAATTACTTCCCTGTTTACTACATCGATGGCTTTAGGCAATGAGGACCATGATCTTGGAAGTCTGGTAGGAACTCATCTCCTGAGCCAGGAACAGTTCAATAAACAGGGGGACCCAGCACAGAATTGAGGTAGTCATATAGGAAGGGTGAATTCAAAGCAACTAAAGATCTCTCTGCTCCCCAGGTACTTGGAGACTGGAGGAAACCACTCAAATCACTTTCAAAGTTATTTTGCCTCTTTTTCCCCCTATGACAGCTTCGCCATAAGTAGACTTACAGAGGGACACAGAAGCCTTCCAAAAACTCCTGTGGGTTTTCAGAAACGCTAATGTACATCTAAGTTATTTGAAGCTTATATGCAGTGGAGTTCTCATTTCTGTACCCCACAGAGCAGCACCATGGCTTCCCTCCTGCTGAGATGCTTATCACAGGCTGGCTCAGGCAATTGCTGTTTATCCGAGTGTGAGAATGAGACAGACTCACAAGGAGTATTAGAACATAGCTCTTGTCAGACAAACTTGATTATTCCTTTTAGTAAGCACTGCAGAATTAGTGTATGAAGGGAATGGGATGTTATAATCATGCCTGATTTCAATGTTTTTTTTTTTTTTTTTTTTTTTTTTTTAAAAAAAAAAAAAAAACTTACTAGTATGATTAATTCAAATTGCCTTGGAGTGGAAGTGGGAAGCTGCAGTTAAAGATGATTGACACATCCTATTGAGATGAGGGGAAGGACACAGGGATCACTGCAGAGGTAACAGGAGTTTTTCAGAGGTAGAGAAAAAAGAGTTAGCTACGCAAGTCTCAGGAAAAGCCACAGGGAACTGGGGCTCTCTCACCTATGTGCCTTTGAAAATCTCTTTTGCATTTTTATTTGTCACCTTCTCTAATTATCTAAGATAAAGTAAGTGGGATATTCATAATATTCAGAAAAAAAAAAAAAGAAATAGACTCATGAATAATTGGAAACACAGAGAAAGTTAAAATGCGTCTGACATTATTTCTGGTCAGAAATAATTGAAAATTGGTGCTGTTTATTTGAAAAGGGCTGAAGTAACCAGGAAAAACAAAGGCAAGAAAAAGAGAGAAGAAAAAGAAAAAGAAGAAAAGAGAGAGAAAAAGAAAGAAAGAGAGAAAGAGAGAGAGAAAGAGAGAGAGAAAGAGAGAGAGAAAGGGAGAAAGAGAGAAAGAGAGAAAGAGAGAAGGAGAGAGACAGGAAGAAGGAAGGAAGGAAGGAAGGAAGGAAGGAAGGAAGGAAGGAAGGAAGGAAGGAAGGAAGGAAGGAAGGAAGGAAGAAAGAAAGAAAGAAAGAAAGAAAGA
>NC_048896.1:70939367-70942942 GCF_011077185.1 Oxyura jamaicensis | reverse complement strand
AGAAAGAAAGAAAGAAAGAAAGAAAGAAAGAAAGAAAGAAAGAAAGAAAGAAAGAAAGAAAGAAAGAAAGAAAGAAAGAAAGAAAGAAAGAAAGAAAGAAAAAGAAAGAAAGAAAAAGAAAATGAAAAAGAAAGAAAAGTAATACAGTTCGTATTTCAGGCAAGACATAAGCTTACAATTTAAGAAGGCAGTAAAATAAGAACATAAAATAATGAATTCTATAAATGGGAATGTCCCTTTACAGTACAGGAAGAGAATAACCTTTTTTCTACCCCTGTCCTTCCATTACTGACCAAAATGAGAATATGTGCATCTGTAGGTACCTGTTTCCCAAAAGAGTATTGAACACTTGGAATACATTCAAGGAAAGTAAGAAAACACTTTTGAAGAGACAGACTGAACCTCAATGTCAGCAGAGATACTTGCCAGGGAAATTCTGGACAAGTATTTGCATGACTTAATCACAAAAACAGAAGCCAAGCCTGCACTCTCTTTAGAGGCCAGGAGCGTGCTACTTAATTTTTCCATGAGGACATACTGGATCAGCATCATAAAACTTATGAAAGAGCAACATTTTTTCCCCCAAAGACTAGGTTTAGTTCTGTAACGTTGTGAATCCAGAATTCCCTTGGGGAAGGGTATGCAAGCACTCCACATCCTGCCCTGCCCTGAGAGAGAAGTACCACAGGCTCTCTTCCTCAGGGACTGGGTTTTTAATCTCTTGTGTTGCCTCTACATCCACAATAGCATGAAAGATTATTTTTAACACTATCTTTTTTTAGTCCCATTTCCCTACCTCCAGGGCAGACTCTATGGCAATTGCTTTACTGCTCAGCAGTCATCTCAATTGCTGATGTCAGAAGCTTACTAATGTAATTTAAATCAAGTTTAGATATAAATCAAAATAATTCAAGACCAAAATGCCACTAACTGTTTTGTACTACATTGAGTCCAATACTATCTTAGACAGAAAAAAATAGCATGAAATGAAACCCACAACTCACCTAAATAGGGAAGAAAACAGAAAATAAAAATTAAAATAAAAATAAAAATAGGGTTGATTGGTGGTTCCCATACTTCATCCTAAACTAAACTAGCAATCTAACAGGGATGAGAAACATTCCATCAGGTGTTCCCTGCTGTCATAATTTACACTTAGTATGCACAGCATACATTATGAACAAAACAGCCTGTCAGAAATTTAGCATGAGGTGTTGGCACATTATGAATTGATCAATATTAAATTAATGAATTGCATGCATGTTAAGCAGATAGTAGATAAAGTTATGGTATTTCAGTATTAAATGTTGCTTGAGAATCTGGAAAGATTATTTATTGCCAATTGTGATTTCCCTTCTTTTATGTTAATTTAATTTTCTTCTTGTTACTGGTACTCATCTATTCTTGGGTGACTTCTTGCTAAGAATTACACTGTACTGTAATTGAAATGCTTACTATGCTCAATACTAGAATTACATCTAATACATATAGGAAAGATTATACAATCCAGTATCGCAAGACCAATGTCATCAAACTATTTCTACATTCTCTCTTTATGTACATAAAGGAAGATAAAGTAACATTTTAAATAAGCAGATTTTAAAAGGCAATACAACACAGAGACTGTCAAATTCCCACTACTTCCATCTAGTCTGTTGTTGCTTCTCACTCTTTTTCTTTCTTTTTGGCCCAGCAAAAAGAGGACGAGTCCTCCGGGGAAGAGAAAAATCTCAAATATTCATTCCCTTATAATCATCATTCACTGCACTCACTGCATCGGTGGTTTCCCCAGTGTGTTTTACACAATATAATGCCTGAAATTGAGGGTTTCCAGGGTGCCAGGCTCCAAAGAGCTGGGAGTACAGTCAGTGCTGAGTTTCTCCTCTGGGCACCATTTGTACTCTGTTTTCTCAGCACCCCATTCACATCATCATGAGGCCAGTTTCAAAGAATGAACAGTGTGCTAAAGCAGCAGAGATCTCCATCTGCTGCTATGGAGCTACACGTAAGGACTTGGTCCCATGGGACAGATGTTCTCAGTGCAAGCAGTGATGATCCAGCAGGATAAAACAATGGTCCCAGGTCAGATACAGTGATGAAGGGTGTGCCTCTGGAGAGGCAGCTATCCACAACAGCAGCCTGTAAAAAGTGGTATATCTCATGAACAGACATACTGCTCCTACCTGCTCTGTGCAACCCAGAGTCACCATGTTTGAATTTGGATCATTGTCTCAGCTGTCCCAACACAAAGCACATGTGTATGGTAAGATGAATACTGATGATATTGGGATCTTATTTATCTGTTAGTAACACCATAAGGGATTGCTTCATTGGATGACTGGATAAAGAGTTGTAGGGTGATCCACCTGACTTTGCCTTTCAGCTTGTGCTTTATGTAATCTTCTTGCCAATAGTACTGAAGTTTCTTCAAACAAGCAGCACTCACAGTGTGCTCAGTTTCCCCCATCATTTTCTAGCATGAAGCCTGCTGTAGTCCCTTCTGAATTCGGTTATGTAACTTCAAGTAAAGAACAGATAACTAGAAGTGATTATAAGAATGTCCATAGTAACAATGGAGAAAAGAGAGGCAGAGCAGAAAATATGAAGTAGGATGAAAATTACTTCTAGATAACAGGGCCTGGAAAAAATAAAGCTATTTGATGGCCTGTAATATATAAGCTAAAGTAATGTGTGAATGCTATTTTTATGGTGAGTTATGCCAATGGTGTGATCCTGTAAATAGCTAAAGCCTTCTTGACAATTTCCTAGCACTCCCAAGGAACCTGGTTCAGGACATGAGTCACTCATAGAGTGAACCCATCATTGCCCTGTTGATACCCAGTATAGTAAATTGAGTCTTCCACATCCAGTAGGAAGTGTATTTTTGAACATCATTACTTAAACAAAGACAGCATTAGAAAGTCAAATGATTTTGAATAAGCAGTTTTTAAAGGTGGACATGATGTTTTAAATACAATTTAGTTTTTAAAATTCTTTGAAAGTGAATTCTAAAATATATTTCAAAATGAATTTCAAAGCACGTGCTCAGTGGCAATTTTATGGACACTACTGACTTCTGTCCAAACAGTTTTGCTCATCTGATTTGTTTGTGGTAGATTTTTCTTCCAGCAGATAAGTAAAAAAGAATAAAATCCAAGACTTGTAAATTTAGGTTAGAAATAATCCTCAGAAACAGGTTCAGAAGTAATCCTTCAGCAGTAATTAGGCCACCATGTGATTATGATTTTTCTTCACACATTTTGGAGGTGTAAAGTCCATTGCATGTACCTCTGTTTCCCATCTGCTCAGTTAGGACAACAAAGAATATAAAAATAGACAGATGTAGTATCCATCACGTGGTCTTAAAAATAATTTTTATAGTGAGTAAGCATGGGCAGTGAGAACCATTTTTGTGGCAGATTCTGATTAGAATAGAATACAACAGAACAGAACAGAGCAGAGCAGAGCAGAGCAGAGCAGAGCAGAGCAGAGCAGAGCAGAGCAGAACAGAACAGAACAGAACAGAACAGAATAGAATAGAATAGAATAGAATAGAATAGAATAGAATAGAATAG
>NC_048896.1:70699153-70939357 GCF_011077185.1 Oxyura jamaicensis | reverse complement strand
AGAATAGAATAGAATAGAATAGAATAGAATAGAATAGAATAGAATAGAATAGAATAGAATAGAATATTTGAATTTTGTGAAATATTAGTTCAATTAGGAGATTGCTTCTAAAGGAAATTTTGTTTTATTTTTATCTGTTCCAAATCTTTAAAAACAGTTTATAATATAGCTTTTGGTATTGCTTAACATGTTGAAAATTAGGAACTAAACTTGGCAGAAATATATAAAGGGAGATAGTTTTACAAGTTAAATTCTCAATAACATAATGATTTAAGGTATTTTGTAGATTTAGAAAAAAACTTTCTGAAAACAAAATATTTTTTTCAAAAATACTTACTTTCCTTCCAGAAATAAGTTTCATTTATATGTTATGTGACCTATTAGTATTTTATCTTATATTGACTTTTATTTTTTTATGCATTTTAACAAAGCAATTATTACCTAAAACTTATAATATCATCTGCTGGCTAAAAGCAACTTGTTCTATAATGAGATAAAAGTTAATGTCATTAATCTAACTGTGAAATGACTGTAAATCCTTTAAAATAATATGAAAATTATAATTGAAATATTGAAAGAACTATAACAAATTTATTTTTGACATTCTTTTTTAAAAAAAATTAAGATTGAAAAAAATCAGTATTTTGATCAATCTTTCCTTTCAAAAGAATGTTTATTTTAAATGTATAAACTTCACATGGAGTGGGTTTTAATGTACTGACCACCTCTACTGAAAGCCAATAAGGGACACAGAATTCCAAGGTTTGTAGGCCTCCTCTGTAACAAAGTAGTTGGAAAAGAAAGACAATGAAAAAGACTGAAATGGATAAAGGAGAAAGAAACTAATTAGAAAAGTAAGAAAAAGAAGAGAAAGAAGGATGTAATCAAAAAACCCAGCTCTTACCACCTTCTGCTTCTATTAGAGAATTCTCTTATAACACTTGGGAATTTCGTGCCAACTCTATCCATCTAATCACCCACAAGCTCCTCAGTTACACCAAATGATGTGGCTTGCTATCTCCCTAATCACAGCCTGTAATCTTAAACCTGTAAATTAATAAACATATAGATGGGGTTGGAGCTGTAGCCGCATGAACTGTATGAAAAGTGTGACAGGCATCACAGAATGTGCCTGGAGGATTCACAGGAGCCATTGTTTTTTCCGTCTTTTACTACACATGCCAATTTTTCACTCTGAAAGGAGAGTGTGTGCTGTGCAACCCCCAGACCAAAACACTTCACATGAAGATGCTGGTGGGGTTGCTAAGTAACAGCAATGTGGTTTACCTGACACATCACTCGTACCTTGTGAGCACTTCAGTTCTCTTCAAGAATTAAATCTGAGAAATTTTAGGTAGTACAATAAAAGAAAAAAAAAATCTCATTAACAAAAAAATCTACATATTGACAAACTAGAAGGGATACACAGGTCAAACAAATACCTAGCCATACCATAGGCAGGTAGTGACTGAAATACTAAGAATAAGTAGCACAAAAAAGTCTCCAAAATCAATGGCAAGGTTTAATGGAAAGGTTCAAGATACTGTGTTAACCTAAAAGTCTTCATCCCAAATAGAAACAACATAAAATAAAGACAATGGAAAACTGCATAACCTGTGAGAAGCACTATGAAGTCAGATTAAAAAGGCAAGAAGAAAATTCAGCGTGAGATTCTCAATAATTCTCATTAGTCTTATTTTAAGTTATGAAAATGCTTTCAAAAGATGATATTTTGGAGTAAACTGATTAGTTGAATGGGATAAAGCAATAAGCTCCAGATAGTTAAAAAAAAAAAAAAAAAAAAAAAAAAAAAATTAATTAAAACACTTTTTTTAAAAAAAAAATTTTTAAAAAAAAAAAAAAAAAAAAAAAAAAAGGAAAAGCAAGAAGCCCTGTGTTGCCAGAAAAGAAGCCAGAAATAAAACATTTCACATGCATTTGTACAGTTCCTACAAAAGAATATGTATGGAATTGAATCCTGATAAATATGCAGGATAAATACCTCTGTTTGTGTGTTTATGCCCAGCTTTAATTTCATGTCTGTAACAACTCAGCAGTTCTCCTGCAGACCCCAGCAACCTTTACCCATTCCAAGTATGGTTGTCTGCACCATAGTTACCTTGTTATAATAACAAAAAAAAAAATAATAATTTTTCCTGTATCTGCTTTGAGAAATTAGGTTTGTCATAGAAAAGACTATTCACAGAAAACTTTATTTTGTAAATGTGTAAATTTTCTGTGATACTTTAAATCCTCTGTTTCTAAGATGATTTTTGTGGACTTGTCAAGTTTGGACTGCTTTCAGTTCTGCTAGTGAAAACACTCAGTGTTTTAGTTCATTTCCCCCCTGCAGCCTAGCATAGCTCTTCCTTCTGGAGTCTGTATTGTTGTTCTGATTAAATGGCACTGCACTAAACATTGTTCACCCACTCCTGAAACATGTTTTTTTTTGTTTGGCTTTTTTTTTTTTTTTTTTTAGCAAAGTAGTTATGAAAACATTAAACAAAACAAAACAAAAACAACTTGCTTGAGTATCTTAAAAAGGGAGAGGAGATAATGATAGCCAAGAAAATCTACCAGATGGTTCTTTTAATAAATACATTAAAGTCTTTTTTTATTTTTCTCCAATTTTAGCTACTAACATAACAGAAACTTTCAGACCATCAAACCAGTTTTCACAATCTGTCATAAGTTTGCATTTCACAGAAATAATCCTGACAAGCACTAATAGATGAACGTTGTTGGTGCAATAATAAAACAGTATAAGGCATATTTACACCATCCTTACATACAGAACACTGTACACACAAAAAAATCACAGACCCAGAACAAAGCAAATTCAATCCCTTAGACGTTTTACGTTTATAGGCTTGGTATCAAACAAATAATTCTCCAAGCAACAGACAACCTCTTGTTCTTGTGTGATTTATTTGTAACATTGTGCTCATGCAAAATAGGTATTTGCTTTATTGCATTAACATTGAAAGAACATTGGGAGTTAGTTCTGAAACCAGTTCAATCAAATTTTCAACCCTGTTTCTCTTCATCCATAGCAAGTCTGAGTCATTTTTATTTGTGACATAAAACGAGGCATTAACTGATGATTGAGATTTTTATTTGATAAATTCCAAAATGATAATGAAGCTCAACTGACTACAGTTCGAAAACCATCTTTCTTCACCATGCACATTTTTCTTTGCTATTATGAGGTGGTTTAGATGAGATACTTTTTTGTATTTTTAAGTTTCTATCTTTTTATATATATTTTTAAAGAAACCATGTACTATCCAACATCCACTGTTCACAGAAGGAAATAAGCAGCAGGAATAGCTCTGGTGGCAGAGTTGGCCAGGAGGAGGACATCAGTAAGTTAGTGGCAACTTATTAAACATCAAATGCCCCAGAGATATGTAATGAAAGAATTGAGTACTATAACCCATATTTCTGTAAGAGTTCAGACTGCCAGGGACGTTTGCGCTCTGGAAAGTAATCTGGAATGTGGATTTTTTTAAAATCTTGGATGCATTTTCTCATTTCTTCCTCAACACTCAGCTTCTCACACACTTTCTTTTTGGAAAGATTTGTTTCTCTGGACTTGCTAATGAGAGTTTGAAAGAGTTCACTGTTCCTGCGTTTGTCTGGCGGTGGCATCCACTGCACTGGGGCCTTCTTAGATGGACGATCCAAAGTCAGAGTATTTGGCTGGTGAGCTGTGGACTGCTGAGTGCTAGAAGCATTTTCTTGAGGAGTGCTTGCTTCTGAGTGGCTGTCACAACTCGAGGTGGACAACTCGTTACAGGAAGTCCCACTTTCACTACCCTTGTCCAAGACTTTGTCGTGCTTCCTGTCCTCATGGTCTTGTTTGGGGGAAACAGTTCTCTGTGGTGGCCCTAATACAAGGCAGGAAAGAAAAATTATTAAATATGCATTGGATTACACAGAAAACTGATCAGCTATCATTTAGAAAAACACGACGCGGGGTCTCAGCTGAGACAAAATGGAGGTATTTCCTTTTAGTCAAAAGAATTATGTCAGAGTGGTATGTGACTTCTAGTTCTGGTCCTACATGTGTGTTCAGTTGTCAATATCCTCACACCTAAAAATGTTTTCAGTGAGAATTCAATGCCTGCCTAGGAAGAATCCAGGCAATGATATGTGCATAATTCTCACAGATTATCTGCATCAGAAATCCCTGCAGGCAAGTTTGAAAGAGCTTTTTTGCCATTACATCCCAAAGAAGTTTATTATGAGAAATTAGATTTTGTAGTATTAGGAAAACTCTCTTTCCTTTGCTTAAAGAAAAATATTCCAAGGGCATTGATTTTTAAATTTTTATTTTCATTTTTTGAAACTAATTCATCTTTTCAGAACAGTCCACTGAAGCCATGCCCTACAGATGTCAGCTATGCAGAAGCCCCAGTCTCCCAAAGAGTATTAATCCCGGAGTAAGAGAGATCGCTCTGTACTGACAGTCTTTAGGCTTTTTATTGCTATTTAGTAGTTTTGTTATTTAGTTATTTTTGCCATATACTGATTTAACTTCCCTCCTACTGTCAGTTGTTATTCCAGATTTGCCTCAGTGCATGTTCAGGATTAGGTTGTACATCTCTTACTGCACAAGCTGGCAAGGAAAAGGAGGCTATGAAGTTATCAGCAATGAAGCACTCTGTAGCATCAGAGAGAGCAAGCTGATGGCCTATCAGCAAGAACTGCTCAGTGCTTCATGCGACTGAAAATGGGTTCAAGGCTTTATTCTCTCCAGATATTATTTTTGCTTTGAAGTCTTGAGCAGAATTATGAATGTTAAGATGGTTGTCGCTAAATCTGCACAAGTATTTTCATTTCCAAAAACTTATTTCAAAACTCCAGCTGTGAAATGATGTTATGCTGACATCATATAAACATCATGATGTCAGTTTGGGATACTATCTAAAGCTCACAGAAATATGTACAGAGGTCAACAGGCTTCAGATCAGAGCAAAGATGTTTAAACATCTAAATGAAAATGAAGAGCAGTATTTCAGTGACAGTTGTGTGTCTGCTAGGAACCCTGACAGAGTCCAAACAGCATCTAAATGTCTTATCAAACCTAGCTTATCCTTACAGTTTACCCAAACACCACAAGCATCAGCTACTGTCTTTGCTTGGACCAAAACTCTGGGTATGACAGCACAACCCTGAGTTAGTGGGACAGAGTTGCAAGGAGATTTTTGAGTCACTTATTATTCTGTTTTTCAGAATTACAAATTAGAAATATAATTACAATTATAAAGAATGCAGGAGCAATACAAACACTCTAGAGTCTTTTTGACAGTGCAGTTCTATGATTCAAAGGAATCTAAGAACATGGCAGTATTTTATGAGATGCAGGGGAAAACAAAACAAAGAAAAAACACAAAAACAAATATATAATAAACTAACAAAGCAGCACTCAACAATCTGCTTTTCTTTTGTTTAAGACAGCATCCCAAGATACTGTGCCACATTTCTGTAGTCCACCTGGAGAAATCCATGAACAATCAAGATCCAGAGAAGAGAAAACAATCTATCAGGGCTTCTACTTACATTATTCACAATGGAAATCACAACTGATTTTCTACTTCTTTATTAGAAAATATTTAGTGCACGGCTGCAGAAATTTCCCTTCTCTTTCTCTTCCAGAAACATGTTCACCCTCTTAAATAGATTTACATGTCTGCCTTCTATTATTGTATCTGGCATGTCATTTCATACCTCAAAACCACTGTATGAATATGCTAAATGTTGACAGTCAGCTGACATCATGGAATTACTCTGCCTGTGCAGCATGTGATTATAAAACTGAGCAGTTAATCAGATAATGTTTTCAGTATTGTTACTGTGATTTTCAATAACATAATTAACACCAATGTCTAGTTTACAATCATAGCTTCTTCAAATGTAACAACAGTCTGAGACTGAGAAATTAGTTTAGTGTTAGCAACACCCTGTAGACTTCAACTCTGTCTTTCCTGACCATTTTTTTTTTTTTGCTGTAACCACGTGAATCAGGATATTATGTCTAGTTGGTCTATTACTTCTTTATTGCTATTCCTTGTTTCTCCAGGGCTCAAACCTGCACTGGACTAAGGATATAATTCAAAAAAAGTATTGAAACACACATACATACTTCCAAGAATATATATATATATATATATATATATATATAATAAATCAATTTTACAGCTACAAGGTTATCCAAGTGCCTGATATTATCACGTATGTAAATGTTTATTTGGATCAGGGCCCTGAATTGGCTAAATTCACAATGAATTTAATCTATACACAGGTTTCTCTCACAACTCTCCTTTTAAAAATTAACAGATACTCCCTCAGAAAGAATTATTTATATGCTCCTGCACTTCTTTCTCAATAGCGCGTTATTAACAGAAGCAAAAGTCCTGCTGGATGAGCATGTTTTTTTTTCACAGTATTTTAGACCTGCTGAAACCCCCAAAGAATTTATAAATACACAATAAAGGGTCCTCCGAAGAAATTTGTTTTATTTTCAAAATAGGGATTATCAGATAAATTTAGATATCTCTCTGTTTCAGAAAGCAAGTCCTTATTGCCCTCATTTGTGACTGGGACTGTGTCATGGTGTGCTGGCTCCACTACACCTTCTCAGTCCTTCCAAAATATTGCTAAAGATGTTCATACCAGTCAGTCTACCTGGAAATATTTATTTTCCACAAGTACAGAATAGGTCTATAGAACAGAAACTCAGAGAAATTATATTTGCTCTACTGTGCATGTAACTAAAAAGCTTCACTGACTTCCAGCCTTCACCCTTTCCTGTCCCTCCTTTCCTGCCCTTTCCAGGACCTCTTACCTGCTGCTGGTTCTCCAAATTAAAGGAAGCTAGAAGTGAGTCACTGCATTTTGGTCCAATATGAGAATATTGGTAGTATGTGATTTGCATATGATTTTGCATGACATGCAGACTTTTATCTCATCATTTTGTATAGCTACATAGAATTTCAGTCTGGTACACAGCTTTGATAATAATCCTGAACGAAATTTTCTTCTACTTAGTTTCTCAAATTACATTATTACACAAATCCTATTGTTTTATGATTTATTCTTAAAAATCTAAGTAAAATTAACTATATTTAATAATCTATTGTAAAACAACAACATCAACAACAACAAACTCATCAAATCTCATATTATGATGGATCTTCTATCTTGTATATCTACCTTTTTTATTACTTTTTACCAACATTCAAAGTATTGCACTAAGCTAAAAGCTTAGAGAAAAGTCACCTGTGAATTTTTATGACAGGTTATGATTACTGTGAGAAGATTTTCATTAACAGACTTCTGAGTGAGTACTTAGTATGATACTTCCATGATAAAGGGATTTTTTTTTTTTTGGTCTAATTGCACCTTTATTTTTTAAAAAGACTTTTTTTTTTTTTTTTTTTTTTTAAAGAGCTATAACAAGATAGCTTTATAAACCCGATATATCTGTGGTTTGTATTGTTACTCTGATTTTCAATAATATAATTAACACCAATATCTAGTTTCCAATCACAAGGACACATACTCTGCCCCTGCGAGGCCTCACTTGGAATACTGCATCTAGATTTGGTGCCCCCAGCACAAGAAGGATGTGGACCCCTTAGAGTGGGTCCAAGGGTGGGCCATAAAGATCATCAGAGGCACGGATCTTTCTTCACGTCTCCTGTGAAGAAAGGTTGAGAGACCTGGGGATGTTCAGTGTGAAGAAAGGAAGGCACCAGGGTGACCTCACTGCAGCCTTTCAGTAAGGGGGCTTAAAAAGATGGAGAGCAACTTTTTGCTCAGGTGGATAATGATAGGACAAGGGGGAATAGTTTTATACTAAAAGAGGGGAGAGTTAGATGTTAGCAGAAAATTCTTCACTCAGAGGGTGGTGAGGCACTGGAACAGGTCGCCCTGAGAAGCTGTGGATGCCTCATCCCTGGAGGATTTCAAGGCCAGCTTGGATGATGTCATGGGCAACCTGATCTAGAGGTGGCATCCCTGCCCATGGTAGGAGAGTAGGAACTAGATGGCCTTTAAGGTCCCTTCTAACCCAAGCCGTTCTATGATTCTACAGTAATCTGTGGTATATTAATGATATTTCCACTGACAGGAGAAAATCCAGCTAATTCCTTGAGACCAGCATGAGATTCAGCTTGCCTCTTACCAGCAGAGTTGTAGATTAAAACTAGCAACTGTAGGTTCTGTGCTATATCATCTTATTGAAATCTCTTCTGTGAACATACACTTTCTGAAGAACTGTGCTTGATGGCAAAGAAGTTTACAAAAGGACCACTGCACTCGGTCCTCTGAAATGCACAACAAAATCAAGCTAAATCAACTGCTCTATGGCCAGAAAAAGAAATATTTATGTTGTGGTGTTTTTTTTTTGTTGTTGTTTGTTTGTTTGTTTTAATTGCAAGTAAAATAATTAAAAAGCAAATAAAGAAAGAAAGAAAGAAGTAAATACTCAGTTTTCAGCTTGTGTCTCTGGAACAAAATTTCAAACCGGTTTTTGGATTGAAAGCCAGATCCAAAGAATGCTTAGTATAAAATAGTGAAGTATTTTTCAGAAGGAGGATTGACCCAGCTGAGGCTTGGCTTTAGTCAATGCAAAGTAGAATAGCTTCAATAAGCTGAAGAGAATGTTCCCTTCACCTTCAATTACTCCGGTGCCTTCAGGGTAATATATACATTTGGAAGATGTGAGTTAACTTCCCTCAGGCACCAGAGAGAATTAGTATCTGGGAGGCTTTGATTTATTAATGCTTTAAGCCCTGAACTCTTGCATAAAAAGCCAATACTGTTGAAAAAACAACTTCAATACTGGGAGCAGAACCTAAATTTTATGTGACCTAAGAAAGCCAAGCAAGTCAGCTTGCAGATGAGACTGACACAGAAAGGTCTTGTGAATTACAGCATAGCTTCCTTAACATGAAGAATAGCACTTAGGTTACTCACATCTTAACAAAACAGTTTTGCAAATATGACCTTTGATCTGGCAAAGCTTCAGGTTCATGTCTTTAGGGTATGCAGATTGGTTTGGCTTCACTAACAAGCTGATTCTGATCTGTGAATCTGGTTCCAAAACTGCAGCCATTAAAAATAATAATAATAATAAATGTTTTAGACTAAAATGTTGACCCAATTCAAGTCAGAGACAACATAATCTGTGACCTTAAGTTATAAAAAAATTATTTCAAAAGAAAGAGTATTCATTGTAGTGTGAATGTATAAAAAAAAAAAAAAAAAAAGATTTAGAAAGATATATTCTTATAACATTTCAGTACTTTATTCAAAAAGTATATTTTTACTGATATCCCTGGAAAGTTTATCTTTAGTTGAAAACAAGCAAAATTATTGCAGATAATACTTTTGGCCCCAAATACTAGTGCAGGAACATGTGAAACTACCATGCTCTAAAGAAAACCTCACCAGAGCCTTAAATATCACCTTTGCTAATATACAGAAACTATAATAAATAATAGGGTATTCAATGAATCATTGTAGTAAACTAAAGAAATAATGAAAAAAATTATAAATATATATACATATATATTTATATCATGGCAATTATGACAGATGAAGGAAAAATATATTCCTTGATTTTTCTGATACATTTTACTACATTCAGAACTTAATAGGAAATACAAATTTCACCATATTTTTTTCCTGTCCTCTACTCACATGTTCAGGATACATCTCACACACTTTGATTCCAACACAAAATTTCAAAGTGGGAACTGTACACTTAAGTCTTACTGTTAATGTTTCAGAGCATTAGGATTTTTAGCAATGTTTACTTGTTGTTTGAATACGTGGATATTTCAATAGGAAGAATATGTGTGTAATTGCACATTTGACGAAGCATTTTATTTAAATCCCCTTACCTGCCATGAAAAGTTTAAATGTAGAGATTTTGTCTGTACTGGGCATAGCTCTCACAGGAGAAATTACCCTTTAATAGTGTTAAACTTGGTGGTGTGTGAATGTGGTACTTGAAGGGAATGAACCAATCCATCTTTCAGATTAGTACCACATGCCTGTAAGTGATAAGTGCTCTGTCTCAAAAGAAAAACAAAACAAAACAACACAACAACACAAAAATATTTTTTCTGTCACATTTACTACCACCTGATGTTAAATTAACTTCTAGAAAAGGTGTAGTAGAATGAGTTAAACATCATTTATTTATTGAAAATTTCTTTGTTTACTTCCAGTAAAGCTATATTTTAAATATTAACATTATTCGCAATGTAAAGAGATTAACTCATATAGAGGGAACTATATTTGTTATTTGGAATGACTGAAGATATGCAATAAGCACTCTGATGCCCAACTTGAATTCATTAGATACTTCAACCTAATCTTGTTCTGAACAAATAACAAAACCATACTCTTTCCATTTATTAGTTTTCTGACTGGGTTCTGACTGGGTAAGCAGAACAGTATATAAATATAGGAGAGAGTCAGAGAAATTCTGATACAATTTGTTGCATTCCAGTAAAACTAATGAAGAGTCGACAATTATAATTATTTTAAAATATATTAATCTGAAAATTGTGAAGATGTAACGAGAAATGTCATTTCTTGGACCCAAATCTGAAACCTTACTTAAGATAAATTTGATACTTAAGGACAACTTAGAAATGAGTGCATTGGTATATATAAAAAATAAAAATAATAATAAAAAAATCATAGAAACCAGTCATCTTCCATACCTTAATACCATACCAACAGTGAACAGACCAAACTGATTGTATTTCAGAAATATCTCAGCAACTTCTGGTAAACAACCTTGTCATTCATTTCCAAACTGTCAAGTAGGTTTGCATTCAGCTCTATGTGCTAATATTATCTGCCTCTTTTTGATTATTTTTCAGTGGCTAGCAGCGTTAAGAACTAAAATCTTTTGTTCTGTCCATGAGAAATGTTTATTAGTTTTCACAAAAAAGATCAATCTCATTCCTTAAAAAAATAGTTAATTGATATTAAACTATACCAAATCATCTACAAATTATTAATTTATTGATCTGAAATTTAATAAAAGTTATCTAGGGTGATATTCTCAATTGACCACAAAAAGGAGTGAGGAGAACAGTATCAAAAGCAGGACATTTTATCATGTAGTTCTTATAAACTCCCTTAAGACTTAATTGCTTCTTTCCCCTAGCTGATGCTGACAGAAAGCTTATCTTGTTACCATTGATCACTGGAAGAAAATTACTTAATGCAAATCCCAAGCTTCCATTTCCCTCTTAAAGCTAAAAGGAAAAGTGTCTTCTCAGTTCTTTCAACACCAGGACACTGGTCTAGATACTACAATAAAATCCCAGTTTCAAGGATCCAGATGTCTATAGGTTGTTCTGTTTTAACTATTTTCTTGAAAATACTTCTACCACAGGCTTAAATTACAAGAACAAAAAAAAAAAAAAAAAAAAAAAAAAAAAGTAGACAATGCACTTGCAAAAGCTTTATGGTGGCAGAGTGGCAGAGTGACAAAGACAATCATTCCATCTTCATATTGCAGAAACAAACCCTAGATGCATCTCCCTCCCAAGATTCATAGGACAAACTATAAATTACTGTTTAACCTGTGTGTTTATAGACTCACTATTCTCTTTCGTATCCTGTATCCTTAGGCTGCATTCAGAGAAAAGAGCTCTTGGGCTGGGGAAGGATTTTTAGACCCCTGTGCTTTCCTTGGATCTCTGAGTTTGCCAGATACTTGTGGCAACTTATCATTCACCTTCCTCACTCCCTTCCCCTTTCTTCTCAGAACATATTTAAGGATAACCTAATGAGGAATTTCAGTCTGTCATCAACTGCATTGCTGGCTGCTGCCTTCTGCTTTGTAAATATTGATATTGGTTGGGCATCTGCTCAACTGTGAAATAGTCTTTTAGCCACTGAATCTGTGTTTGGCAAAGCCCTAATCAGAGCTTTAGACAACATGAAGTTGAATCCCTTTCCACCAAGATAAGTAGCAATCCTTTTTGAACGACTCACATTTTGTTTTTCCTAAATTAGTTTTAACTTCTCAGCTGTCAGATGCGGCTCCCTGTGTGGCCACACAAATGCTTGTGCCAGAACAAAAGGCACCAAAGGGACAGGAAAGAATACAAGGGAAGGGATTGCACTTTTCAGAGAAGGCTTATGGCAACTTGAAACATACATGAAACTATAACTTGTCTTTTTGCTACACATACATACAGTCAATATATTGACTTAATAATGTCCTCATCAACATGTAGTTTACTTTCAATAAAAATATACTTGGAATGTAAAAAATACCCACTCCAATAAGATCTACCAAACACAATCTTATTTCAGTGGGACTTCAGGGATTCTGTCACTTCCAAAAACACTGCTACACCCACAGAAGCTCAAAAATTATTTCAGGACTGAAGGAGAGGGATTAAGACGATATCAGGAATCTTTGTTTTGATATTTTCTTTTAACGTAAATTCATTCACAACTCTTACATTGGTAAGAACTCTTCTCTTTGTGAAGGACAGCATGGGCAGAAAAAAGAAAAAAGGGACATAATCCATAATCTCAGACAATAAAACAAACATTTTCCTCCACAATTTTATTTCCAGTTTGTCTGGTATCATCTCACATTTTTTTGCTCTGTCAATTACATTGTCAATCACTTTAGGTAAAAATGTGTTATCTCCACTTCTTCCTTCCATCTCTTTCAGTTTCACAGGTTTCTTTCCTACTGGCATGCAAAATAAATTAATGTTAATGTGAATTTACAGAATGTGTATAAAACACACTAGCAGAAAGTTGCCAAAATACCACGCGTTGGCTTGAAAAAAAAAGTGTCTCATTAAAGAAATAGTTTAGACACCAGCAATTTTGGCAGGCTTACATGATACTAATGATAGCACTATAGGCAGTATTCAAGTACAAAATAATGATAAATACACACTCAAAACAAGTCTGTATTTTAATTTTGATTACTGACAGCTAGTTGAGAATTAAATGAACAGTTTAAGAGTCCACAGTGAATTTTCCTAAGAGTTGAAGAACTAACAGAGTGGCAATTCAGAATATACTCAGATAATATTTGTATAGTTTTATGCCTTTCCTTCCAGGTTCTTGGGATGTGTCAATCTTCAAGAATTCTGTGAAAGGACCAGAAATGTTTGTTGAAAGCTTTCCCTAAGTAACAGTGATGACCATCAATGAAATCTCTCTTACTTCTATGTACAAGCTTTGAAATACATTTCAGACTAACATTTCAGTAATAACAATGCCATTCATCTGTTTTATCATTAATGGCTGGTACATGGAAAATAAAGTAATATGAAATTAACGAGGCAACACATCCTAAACTATGTAAAGCACATGCTGATAATGGCACACTATCTTTAGATACAAATTCCTAGATCAGCCTTATGGAACATTCAAAGCATTCACTCTAATAACTACAGAAGATGTGAAAACATGCAGAAAAACAATCTTATTTATCTGGTATATATTTAAGTAAAATAAAAGTTGTTGACTATTGAATTCACTCCATATTTTCTCCTGTGCAAAAACAAAAAGAGTTTGCAAATGATTTGTATCTAAAAATATTACATATCTACACTTACTCAACCAAAATATTATGACTATATCACATAAACCCACAAACAGATACAAAGACTGAAGGCTGAATTCATTGAATAAATTCTCTTTGGGAAACAGTGAAACTACACAGATCACAACTGCAGTGCAGTAAAGGCAATGTGAAATTCTTAACAGAAATCCTGAGTACTTGCAGAAGAGCAAACTACATTTGTGACAACACAGAAGCAAAAGCATTTAAGGGACAGGAGTACACTGATCACATTTAAAAATTCAAAACATATTCCTAACAGCAATATATGAACCTTTGTTTTTCTTGCACTTCTTGGATAATATGTGAAGATAAGTGCAGCGTTATATATCTTGAACTAACCTAAATATGTTGTAATTTAATCTGATACAAGAAGTAAAAACGAAGACCCAAAATGGATTTGCTTTTATTAAAGATGTAGCTAGTATTAATAATAAATTTATTCCTCTTGCAATTGCAAACTATATGCTCTATTAATCACTTGCATTGTGCACAATGTAGTTAGGCTGCATCAGCATTAATTAATAGATGACCTTTGCCCCTAAACAGTTTAAAATCTAAGAACATGACAAGAAACAACAGATGGGAAGAGACAGATGGGAAAGTACCAAAAAAAATGCAGTTTAGGTCAGCATGATAGGCTGCTCGTCTCAGACCTCCAGCTGTCTAATCTTTTGTCAAGACTTATATGAGCAGCATAGAAACAGAGAGTTTTAAGAAGGATTTTGAAGGAGAATAAAACAATAGCAGTCCAGATTTAAGAGGAATTTTATCCTCAAGTAAGAAGCAGTATCAGCAATGACATGAATGTAAGCAATAGATAAAGTCACCATGGTCTGGTTGGAGCCATGAGTTACAATTACAACAGGAAATATGAGGGGCTAGGTGAAGATAGTTAACCAAAGGCCTGGAATGTGAGGACAAACCCACCTTTGATGTAAAACTGAGAAATTTAATGTACAGACTGAGAAACGGGTCAAAACAACAAACTTCTTTTTTAAAAAAATATTATTAATAGCACAGAGCACATGCTCTGTAAGGAGATAAAGGTATGTTTTCCACAGTTACATACTTAAAGTTTGGATGGAAGAGGAGGAAAATAAAGACCACTTCTTAAAAGTATAATTAATTATTCATGTTTCTAAGCAAGCTCATTTAAGTCTAAAAATCCATGTTGCTGTTAATATACACGAAAGTGCCTATAATCAGCTTTCACCCTATCACAAGAACCTGCTTCTTCAGTCTATCTGAATTTAATTTATTTCGGTAAGGTAGAAAATACCATTTGCCAGAAGATTTTTCTGTGTCCTCTGTTATGCAGCTATGTAGGCCAACGGAGCAGGCCAGTGCTGGTTAGCTGTTCCATGATTTCTTCAACGCTTCTTACAATACTCTCCTAAAGTGCTTTCTTGCACCACCCTAGGTCTTCCTAATGTAGTCCTCCCTTCTTCTTGCAGCAGTAATCAACAGCTAAATTACACCAGACCTGTTCTCAGCACTTTTAGGCTCTTAAGATCGGTCCTGCAGATACTACATATACTTCTGATTCTACTTAGCTTTCGTATGCAACACAAGGCACAAATTTGTAAAGCAGAGAGATCTTGCCTGAAATATTTATTTATTGCTAAAATCCCTCACCAAAAATATTTGCTGCAAGGTGACATCTAGTTGTGTCTAATTGTACTTACAATTGTAAGTACAATAACTGTAAGTTACAACAATTGTAAGTTACAATACAGTTGTGTCTAATTGTACTTACTTGTCTACTTGTACTTACAGGTAACATTTCCACCCCTGACCAAGTTAAAAAGACACTGGTTCCCAGCCCAGAGGAAACTAAGATTAGGATAGGTAGGAGGAATTCATCCTCCCCTTATTTCCAAAGTTTCAGATACCTTATCAGGAGACACAATAAATATGCATAAGTGAGATATTTAATCACTTAACACAGTTGCATGAATAAATTATGCCCATCTCAGACTGAAATGTGTTTATTTAAGCTCATTCTTTCTTGAAATATTAACTATATTTGAAAAGATCTTAAATAATAAAAATGTTAAATAATAAAACATGCACTGATTTTTCCACTATCCTGCAAACTGAATACAAAATGAGTCCAAAAGACTATAATTTCTTTCATTATTGTTAGAATTTTGGATTTTATGAAACATACCAAATCTTGAGAGATTCACAAAACTTGTCTTATTAGTGCAGAAATATAGATACTATTAGTCAGTTATCTAATTTAGCCCTAATAGAGGCAAAACAGACAAACAAAGAAACTACAAGAATAAATATGAGAATTTCAGAGAGATACACATTCATTTATACATTTTACAGCAATTCCAGTAAATTATTTGAATAATATTTGACTTAAAAGCAGTAACAACAAAAACAGTAAGAGCAGAAAAGAAAAATATATTTAATGTCATTTTGGGACAGTTGAAAATACTATTGAAAGTTATCACTTCAGATTTCATCTGCCAAACAAACCTGAGCAATTTTAATTTTAGCATAATTTTCATTTTTCCTACCTAATAGGAAAAACATTTCATAGAAAATTACAGCCTCACTCTGATTATCACTAACAGTTCTGCCTCAGTGTGACCAATGATAAGTCAATAATTTTTATACTAGAATTTCATTAAGTCTAAACTAATTTACTTTTATTTTATTTTTCTGTCTTGGACAGGCTCAACAGAGGATTGGCCAGCAGATGGAATAATTACTTAGGAATATTATCACCAAAAAGTTACTGGGTTACAATAGCTGCATTCGATGCATCTTAGCAAGTAATCATTCATAATGAATATAATCTCATTTTGTATTAATTGGCATCTTCATTGCATTCATCTAAGAGCTATAATATCTTAGCTGTACAAAAACACAAAAACATAAACATTAAGATTCAGAAGAAGATAAGAGGCAGCTGATATGAAAACACTTCTTTCTTCTAATGACCATAAGGTTTGGGAATATTTAGTCTTTCAGAATACAAGACTCATTTGTTACCTTCCAGGTGACAAAAAGAGCCTAGAATAAGTCGTGGTTCTGCATTTGGAAGTTTCCAACAGCATCTCAAACTGAAATCTGCTTTTGACAACAGCTGAGGTGGTGCTTATTTTCTGTCACAATCCAGAGATGACAAAAGACTATATGCATAAGGACTGTCAGGGGTGTATGATGTAACTTTAGTAACTCAGATTTCCAAGTGCTATCTGTGTGGTGATTAATTAAGGAAAGGCCTACATGTTACTTTTCTTCTCACTCTATTCCCCAAAAAGGAACCCAAGATCAAAATACTCCTCTCTTCATCGGCCTCAGGACTTGTTTTGCTTCCAAAATCTTGTTTCTCTTAATATTACTCATCTGATTGCCTCAAATGCTAGCTTCATTTAACCAAGTTTTACCAATGAGAGCATATCTTTCCTAATCAGCTGTACATTGAGCTTTCAAATGCAACAAGACATTTACACTGAACAAATTGGTTTTGTCTCAAAATGTTATTTTCTTCTGCTTTTCAATGTCATTATGAACGTCAGTGTGCCCCTGCCTTGGTGCCTGAGTTTCTCCATCTGTTAAATGTGGGTGGTCTCTTCTGAAAATGTTTTCAAGATCTACTGCTGAAAATATTGTATGATAACTGGATACTCATAATATTAAACCAGAAGAAATCTCACTGAGATGGGTTACACAATAAAGTACAGCTTGGGCAAAGAGAAAGTAAAATCAAGATCATAAACTCAGTAACAGGTTTATTTCTTGAGACTATAGAGGATATCCCCCTTTTTCATTCTTACTTGGTTCCTGCTCTGCTAATGAGTGGTATTCCATGGTATGACTGTGGTTTGACAAATTTAGGAAACCAAATGAGGCAACTACTTTGTCCTTAATGGAAAAGATGAATGAAGATCCAGTGATCTTAACGATGGTTCTTCTTGCTGCTTCTAATTGACTTTGATTTTCACTCATCAGTCAACAGTTTATGACATTGTTCCTTACTTCCTTTTAAAGAAAGTGCAAAGAAATTTGGAAAAGAGGAAGAAAAATGTGCCATTATGGAGTCCTGCATTTTTCACACAAAATACTGTAACTTACATGCTGAAAAACTAGCTTTCATGTTATCCTTAGTATGTATGAATGGCAGAGCTTCAGAGCTGCCTGTATTCCAGACAAGGTCACAGATGTGAGATGAACACTGGTAGGAACTTTTTTTAATAGAACAAAAATGTTGAGGTTTCCCTTGAAAGAGAATGTATTTAAAACAAAAACAACAAAAGAGGAACCAATTTCAGAACAGGAAGTAGTTCTGTCTTTTTATTTCTACAAGGACTTCTTCCACATTTCTTAAATTTCTTTCCCCTTATTATGATTATGAGGGTGAAGATTCTTGGCAAAATATATTTGTAATATCCAAGTCATAGTGGAGGTTTTACATTTTTTAAGTATATGACGGACTAGAACAAATTTGCTTCTTCTCTTGCTCAGGATGTGTGTTTTTGTGATTTTTGCCTTTTTTTTTTTTTTTGTCCCTTGTTTTAAGACAATTTTTGTCATTTCAGTAAGTTGCATTTATATATAATATATATACAATATATATATTAAAGATGAAATCCACATAAGTAAAAAAGTAAATGATTATTGAATTAACTTCCAATACCTTGGAAATTATCTGTTTTTCTTTTCTCTCTCTTTTTTTTTGGGGGGGGGGGGGGGGCCCCAAGCAAGGAATAAATTCATTTAAATCCATGTGCCTCAAATGTTTCAGCTTCTGATGAAACCCTTATTTTTCACTGAAAAAATATTTCAGCAGATTTTTCTGAACACAACCATATATATATATCCTCCTATATCTCCCTATGTCTGTAACACAACTGAAACAAAAGTTCTACAGATTATTATTTTATTATATATTTCTGAAGCTATTTAAAGTCTTTATGTGAAAGACTAAAACAAAGAAAGGGGCAAAGAATATGGACTGTTTTACAATGCATGGTAAAGTAATTAGAATAAGAGTATTTATGGATTATGCAGTATCTATGGATAATGTAGACATAGATAATGCAGTACTAAAAATATAGATATAGAAATACATTGCTACTAATGGTAAGACATTATATAATATAAAATATGACACTTTTTTTCCTCAGCAGGTGGAGGCAGGCAATTATTTTACAATCATCATATCCTTTGCTTCCTACTGCTATTGTTTGCTCAGTAATGAGAATTTCAGTTCTGGCACATTCATAGAGATACATTTTTGATAGCATGAATCAGATGCTGATCTGAGTTGCAGTACTGTAAATATAACTTCATTTCAGCAATGCTGAAGGAGGTGCTTTTGTCTTTCACCAAACTTAAAACAGAACATGAGTTCACTGACAACATCTCATTTATTATCATACATCAACCTGAATATATGCAAAAGAGACACAGTGTTATATTCAGCAATGTTATAGTTGGACCTGGAGGAACTTAACACCTTCTGAAACTTCTGTTTCAAAAAACTCACAAATGCATTCATAGTCATCATCAACCAGCACTGCTAGGATTGGAATTATTGTATTGCTCTTGCAGTTCATTTTTATTGTTTGTGTATTTAGATATGTTTTTAAGCATAGCTACTAGGAAAGGATTCATCATTTTTAGATGATGAATTATTTTCTGCCTTGTGGAACAATCTCAGTAGGCGGTCCAGGAACACAGACATCGAAAGCTAAAAGCCTGGAAAACAGAAAACTCTGCTATAGATTGCACAGTGAAACAATAGCTGAGTCAGGTTTCTCAGGACAACAATTTTGGAGTTGTCTAAGTTCCAGCATATATATTTAAATCTTCTTCTTTTTTTTTTTTTTTTTTTTTTTTTTAATGTGGTTTTCAGTTTTTCTGTAACTGGAGCATAGCTTAGAGATGTTTGCAAAACATTTCATTTGATTGAATGCTTCTCTCTTGTCATCTGTCATGTAAGCAATGAAAAATTTGGAAAATTTCCAGTCATGTTTTCCTCCTTCATATTTCTTTAATAAAGTCTTTACTAATTGTATTCAGTATCTCAGTTTAGCCAAAATGAAAGGAAAACCTTATGGCTGGGACGTAAATGAGTTAAAGAGGCTTAGAAATAGTAGTATATGGTGGTGTATGGCAGTATAAGGTACTATATGGTAGTATATGTGCCAGCTTGATTCCTTAACCCTTGTCCAAGCCTGGTTGTCAGGACAAAGTAGATTGATGTGAGAGCCCTCTTTTCCAAAACAAAAATAAAGCTCTTACTTGCATCAAGAGACACCCTGAGAATTGGCTCAGTTTATACAGAAGCAAATATTGCCTGATATGCACAATTTCAGACATAAGAAATAGTGCTAGTCAGTGAATGGGAGTCCACAGCATTAAACTAAACCCCCTCTGTGAGCAGCATGTCTTTTCAGGATTAACAATTTATGAAGTTAATGCAAATCTAAGTATGCAGCTGTCCTTTTCTATTTTTAATAAACAAAAAGAAAATGTCATGAAGCAAAGGGGGGAAAAAGCTGTTTCTCAGCTGCAACTGCACAGAAAACAGTGGCAGCATTATTCTCCGGGCTGTAAAATTGTACTAACCAGTTTTGTCATGGAGCTTAAGAATACAAGATAGGCCCTAACCTTTTAACTCGATTTATTGTGCCTTAGTGTTTTATTAAAGTGTTCTTCGAATGAACTTATTTTAACTGATCGTAAAATAAATATGAGTTTATGTGTCATGGCTTTGCATAAACAAGCGTTGCTGCTCTAAATATTCCAAGATTTCATTGACTTTTCTTGCTGTTTTATGCAAGAATTAATATAAATAATGTCTTAGTTTCCTTAAGCATTTAAGCATGAAGAATCCTTAACTGCTTTGCAAAATTATATACATGAAGGAAAAATTTGCAGCATTTAAGTGCAGCAGTCCTCTGAGTGGGCTTTATGTAAATATACATATTTTTCTGCTTGCCATGGATTTCTTAGACTTTGGTGATGGGTGCGCTAAAAATACGTTGATAGGAATAGAATCTGCAGCTGCATGAAAAGATGAATTCTGAGTAATAAATATTTTGCTAAGACATCAGCACAACTTCTCACTCATTTGAGGAGTATTGTGAAACTTTTGCAGCAATGATCTGCAAAAAGCCAGACAAGAGGAGGATGGATACACAAATACAAAGGTGGCAACCTCTGACTAAATGGGTGGTGAAGATGCATAGAAAATTGAATTTTTAAGCTAGAGAAAAGTGACAAGTGGTTTCCCTTAGGAATCATTCATGAGACGAGTATCTCATTTAGTATTTGTAGTAATGACCTCTGCACAGAAGCATGCTGCTAAAATGTGTTGTTGACACAAAGCTGCAAGATACTGCCATTAAAAGGGAAGCTGGAGAAACGAACTGATGCTGAAAACCAAAAATGTTAAAAATAGGATGAAATAGAACAGTATAAAAGGCATCTTGAACATTATTAACAAGAATTTCTTCCCTAAGTATCTGAGCTGGAAACAAAAGGATAGCAAATAATTGGTTGTGCTAATTGATCACAGTGCCTCTGAACAAAGTAATACAGACATTAAAGAGTAAGATGTATGCAATTCCTGAGCATGACAAGTCAGGCATACCCAGAAGAAAATGCTGATAAGCTCTAAAGAGAAGACCTGACCCAGAATACCACATTTAATTACGGCTTTCCACACTCTTAAAAGACAATTTCAAATCAAAGGAGGTGTAGAAAGAGCTAAAGAGCTTCTTTTTTCCTTCCTTCCTTCCTTCTTTCCTTTTTTTTTTTTTTTTTTTTTTTTAAAACAGAAAACAGAAATTACAGTGCTGGTACAAAAATAAGTTGATTTTAACTAATTATTAATATAGTAGTAGCTTTTTAACAAACAACAAGGTTTTGAAATTTGAAAAAATTGTTAACAGGATTCCATGTGGTTGCTTGTGTGATAGTATAGGAACAAATTCAGTAAAATGGTAATTGTCTTCAAGCCACATCTATGATGAGACATTCAGATCAGCTACAGCTTTGGATTTGCCTAGATATTTTCCTATTGGTAATTCTCAAAGGCTTTTACTAAATGAGAATTAACCTCCCCCCTCCACAAAAAAAAAAAAAAAAAAAAAAAAAAAAAAAAAAAAAGGGTTTCCTTGAGTCATTTCTGCTGGGGGCTACCAGACTTTTTATTTTTTTCTCAGATTTGCAAAACTTTACCATTCCAAGTTTCCAAGTGACCCTGTTATGGTATGAGGCAGAAGCAATATCCCTTCCTTTTCTCAGCCTATATAAAAGATCACAGTGTCCAAGCTTAAGGACAAACAAATGAAACACGTGCTGTCATGCCACCCTGTTAGAAATGAAGCTGGTCAGCTATACACAAAATATTAAAAAAAAAATCCTGCATTGTACTCACAAATAAAACACCCTCCCCTATAGGTATTTCTGAGAATTTATTAGCTCACAGTAGCACGTGTATTATATGTGTGATATTGAGAATATGGGGACCTTGGCCAAGCTCTAAGACCAAGACTGTGTGCCTTCCCAGGCAAAAAGAGGCTACAAAATATTTTGAAGTCAGATGAGAATAATGGGAAAAAAGCAGAGTCAAAAAAGTATTTCACAGTTCAAACTCTGTACTGATAGGGGAAAAGATTAAGCTGCATTAGAAGAGCTGCTGGATTTGACTAACTTTCATTATCTATTTAAAGCTATACATGATTCTCTTGATCACTTGGAAACAGAAGCCTGTCCTAACAGCTCGGTTTGGGTGTAATGGTAGCGGGTCCACCTTTCAGTGAAACCCTGTCATCATAATTGGTGAATACATATTCTGCATGCTGTTGATTTCATAAGATTTCATCACGTTCATGGCTGTCAGTCTCAGCACTCTCAACAAAGTGTTTCTTCCTCCCACATTCTCTTTAACTTCTTTAGCACAGGGCAGGTAGTAGAGCATGATGTTTATGCTGCCATCTTTGCTGCTGTTGTTTCCACATCTAATGCATCTAAGACAAGTTGTTAAATCATCATGAGAATAACATACATTATGAAGCAGATTATTCTAAAAAAAACTATAGAGTAATGGTATTTTTTACATAAAGCTAATTTCTCTTTATCACTACAATCTGCATAGGGCTAATTAGAAGTCTAGTAAAAATCAAATCATTAGTACTACAGGTTATTAAATACATTCATAAATTCATATGAAAACCTTTCTTCTAGTTCAGTAGGGTAACTTTTGAGGTTATGTTAATAACTTGTACAATTTTTCAATGCATCTGCAGTGGTTATCACTTACTCTGAAAAGAACTATACTGTGTACCTTTCCAGGGCAAAATTTAACATATTCCTATCTTTTGAAGGTCTCAGCAGCAACTGAGTATAATACAATATGCAATGATCAATGAAACTAAGTATCTGTTCATGGGAGAGGAACTTTAAAGATTTCCATGCTCAGTATGAAAACCTTATATTCACCCAACAGTTCACAGATCTGTGATTCCAGGGGGAAAATTTAGACTTCCCAGTCCCTCTGGAAACCACAGTGATGCCATGACATCACTGTACATGTACACTTCTCTCTTCTTCCCAGTATATTTGTAGGGCAGATGCGACCATACATCAACTAAAGTGGTCATCAACAGGGGTAAAATTAAGGGCTGTATAAAGTTAAAAGGCATAGACATCTTCTGGTGAATCTTAATGAATGGGGACAGATCTTAAGCTTAATCTCATCTGTTCTCTGTGCAACTCTGGAAGAGGTTATAGGCCCCTGAAACAACAAAAGCAAACAATATGCCTGTATCTCAGATACCTTTCAAGACAGCCCATTAATCAAATCTATTAAAATTTATATACATATATATATATATAAATCAGTGTTGTTTTAAAGGAGTAAGCACTAATAAATGTTTTATTATTCTTGTTTGGTTCCATCATCATACATCAGAGTTGTTCCTTCTATCACTGAAATACCATATATTTCTAATGTAAACAAGAGTACAACCTGTCAATTTATATCATGTATTTTTTACAAACTGTTGTGCCAAATAATCATGTAGTCCATAAATAATATTCTTGGTGAACAAGTCTACCAATATGTACCAAATACTCATACCAATAACAGAATATTTTTTTATATAGATTCATGTTCTCTACAATTTCATCAGTAATACTTAACTGAAAATTTAGAGAAAATCTGAATAGGTATGCCACCTCATTAATTAGCATCACACTGTGTGCAAAACTCTCCATATAAATGCAAGATACTGTATGCTATGGAGAGAGTGCAAAATTATGATTTGCGTCTGGACTTTAAATATTGGATAGTGTCTATGTAAAATAGTCTAATTGTATTGATATCTGTGCTGTTATGACTGCTGCAGAAATCCATTTGGATTTATGTTTCTTTTCCAAATTTCTATGTAGCCCAACCTCACTTTTACTACTCTAAACAGACGTTTCAGTGTTGATTTTCTTTATGCTCTGACCTTTATTAATGAAATACTGCGCAATCTTCAGATTGTAGTTCAAGTCTGAATTATGCAAAGGAAAGCTCTACGGATAAATAAACACTAGTAAATAGATGAAACTTCAGCTACTTGCCAAGGAGATTGTTCAGAATGTGTAATTGCAAGCAGTTTTCTTTGAACAATTATACCCAATGCCAACAACCTCTTTTCCAGACAATAACCCTACAACAGCTCTGTGATACTTCACAGAGGTATCTGTGAGGCCACTGCCCAGGCTTAAGCTTCCCATAACAGCCCCACACATCTTTTAATGCTGCATTATGCTACACAGTCACTATTCTGATGCCTAAAGATACTCATGATGAGAAGAGAGGGGTCTGTCCTGCAGCAGTGTTTCATAATGAAGAAATTGGGCACTGCAGTTTAGCAAGATATTATAGATAAAAATCACTCAAAGTTTCTTGTGGCAGAATGGTTTGGAATAAAGAAGGCAATTCTAGCTTGAATGCAAACTTACATATGGAGCTGTATTTGTCAACTTGTGGGATGCATTTTGGAAAAAATATAGGTGGAGAAAAAGAGAGAAGGATATATAAAATGATTACAGCTTCCTAGTATATAAGCATACATTTCCATGACCTGCATACTTTCAATATATAAACTCCTATTTAAAAACTAACAAAGAAAAAAAAAAAAAAACAAAAAACATTCTAATTAAAAACAGATATGTTGAAAAACAAAGGAAGAAGCATTTCCTAATCCTATAAGGTAAAGTAATACAATGCCAGCTAACGGCATAATGAGATAAGGAATACAGGCTAATTAGTGATAAAATGTCAATATTCCAATAGACGCATACTAGCAGTCCATTAAAATTAATTAGGCTCTCTTCACAAGCAATAAATCATGTAAAAGACAAATTGAAAAGGAAATCAGCTGACTACCATGAAACACTCACAGGCTGGTTTACCAAAGCTAATCTTTGGGCAAATTAAGGAGTAGCCCAGACATGTTAAACAGAGGATTTGAAAAAATGACCAGTGTATAATATTAGTACAGGATTAAGAGATTACACCTGAAAATCTAAAGGCACTGTTGATCTGCTCATGTTTTAATTATGATTTCATTTACTGATATCATAAAAAAATAAGTATTAGGAAAGCTTTGACTGAAGGGAAGCACTAGACTGGAAAACTGGGCTGCTTACACACAGCCTTATTCTAGAAGCTGTTAATAATTAGTGTGCAGCATGTAGGTGCTACAGCTTCATTCCATGTTCAGAAGGGCTCAATGTACCTGTTTCTGTACACACTATCAACTGGATTTAAACCTACGGGGCATGAATGGAAAATGAAGTGTAAATGACTCAGAGGCCTCATTTGCAGAATAAGGGCAGAGGAGTAGGAAGTGCAAGATGCATTGGTTGAACGCATAAAAGCAAGCAGGCAGAGGGTATGTGACTCTGCAGGCAGAGGGTATGTGACTCTGAGATAATAAAAGCAGCATTTCTTGGATCACCACAACACAGAATAGTGTTGTGCCAATAGGATACAACATATCTGTCTAAATTAAAATTATTTTTAGATTGAGATCAATGATGGGATTTTATATTTCTACGACTATTCTCAGCTCTTTATCAAAAAATGTGTGAAAAGGAAAATGTGACATTTTAAAAAGTGAATGAAATGCAGGGCACAAAGAAGCAAGAGGGGTTTTTTGTTAATATTTGGTAGAGGCAAAGGCACGATAGGAATAAGAGGATACAAGGAAACACACTTGCTGGCCAAATCTGAAAATAACAATTGAAAACTTTTTTTTTTTTTTTCTCTAAACTAATCACAGTAATAAAAAATGTATCTGATGAAACTAGCAGAGAACTGACATGGAGCTCCCCTTTCCCACAAGCTAGACCTCCTCTAGTTATATGCAAAGCAGAGTAAATTGAATCATAGAATCATAGAATATCCCGAGTTGGAAGGGACCCATAAGGATCAGCAGGTCCAACTCCTGGCATGGCACAGGTCTACCCAAAAACTGTTTACAGGTAACAGCTTATAGCAAAAACTATCCAAAAACTGAGTACAGATAACAGTTCATAGCATCAGTAAGCCACATTGAGGAAAGTGAACCTAAGATGTTTCCAACAAAGAACAGTTTATAAAGGTTAACTGCTTTATTTCACTTAGAAAAAACACCCGATTACAAAAAATTTCCATTTTACCCAAGAAATATTGGTATAACAATGACGACTAATAACTAATCCTGAGACAATTGCAAATTTCTATTAGTTTTTATTTATCCAGAAATGATGTTCTGACACTTTGCATTAATGGTGAAAGAGGAAAGTTGGAGAGAACCTTTCTGGTTTTGTGTGGTGTTTTTTTTTTTTTGTGTATACAGTAAAAAAATCTATATTCTTTTAAATTTCCGGTCTTAATCTGCTCCCTGGGAAATTAGGGGGAGGAGGAAAAGGAGAGGAAGTTAAAGGCAAAGTTTGACAACTGTTTGCTGGATTTAACTATTACTTTGTGCTTGTTTCCTTTTAACTATATATTAATATTCTATGAAATTATCTCTGTGGTAAAAATGCTAAGTGGAACGGTGATTTGCAGTGAATAATGGAGAGTAGCAGCAGAAAATAAGCTTTCAATTTGTAATCCTGTAAACTCTCAATTTGTGTGTCTCTGTGTGAGATTGCCTTAATGTAGTATCAAAAATACTTTAAACCAAAAGTTAATAACCCATCTCTATTAACTTTCTTTCATGTAAAAATAAGTCGAATATTGGCCTTTTTAATAGTTGTGCTTGATGTCTGTTCAAAATTGCTTCAAGAAGAGAAATTTTGTACTCTGTTTTTTAAATAATTAACTGATCTTCATCTGTATCCTGCATCTCTCTGTTGGACACCAGTGTGATTTCCTCCAAGAAATTTGACCTCTCAAAAGAAGTCATATGCAGCACAGAAAAAGTGGTCCTGAACTATAGATCTGGATTGGCGATCCCACACCAACTAAGCATCCCCTTGAACAGAGGTCTTAGCTCCATGCTTTCATATGCTGTCTGCTTCGAAGAACAGGCTCTCTTGGATTTTTTTTTTTCCCATTGTGCTTCATTTCTTCACATGGCATATGGTATACCTCAAACCAGACTTCAAAAGCCCATGGATCACAAAGTCAACGACAGTACTTTAAGAAGAAAAGTAGTGCTTAACAAAATGTGCTGCAGTCATGAGTATGGATTTATTTTCTTAGCTTATGTACAAAACTCTCACTCTGATAACAATCACTGGCTCTGTTACGCTTCCATTTCAGACTATCCAAGTTACTGACAGCTAACACATTATACCGAGAATTATCTATGGCATATTTTCAGTGCTACACCTGAGCACCAGGGTAGCACTAACATGCATCAGGCATATCACTTCTGGCATCAGATGAGCTTCATCAGCACTAGCCTGGAGATGTGCTCCACTTCACCGTATAGACCTGTCCTATGGGAGGGAAAAGATATCCAAGCTCCAGTAAGCTTCAAGCAGCTCATTCTTCTTCATTTTGTTTTTCATTATTAATTTGAAGATTCTCCTTATATTTTCCATTTGTAGAAATGGAATTCTCTCTATACAACCTCTGCATGGTTATTATGTTTTATATGCATTACTATTATGTCAGCAACCAGTGTGTCCATGCAGGAAAATGTAATCAATTATTACTTTAGTATTGTGTGGTTTCTGGAAGACTGGGACTTAACACCTGTCACTTTCTGATACATAAGGACTCTTAAACTTCCATTTTTCAATAACTTTACTGTTAAAGTCAACGTTTTCCTAGGGAATAAATATATAGGAAAAGTTGAAATATCCATGTAAGTTTATTTGCTGGATTTGTTTCACAATTACCCTTAAGAATGCAGGCATACTAGAGTATAGCTTGCTGTCAGTTTTAAAGCACTTCCCTATTCACATTATTGAATGAAACAACTCTGGGAAAATTCTTTAGTTAGGATTTGCACCCCATAGATGCAGCCACTTTCTTAGATTAACTTAGAATACCTATAAAGATAGGCTATTTCTGGTATTAATTTCAGGATTTAATTAGTTTGATTATCTAATTCCAGTTCAGTAAAGACTAATTTGCTGATTTGACCTTGCCATGATAGAATGTTTTATATTTGCTCAGTTAAAGTTTACATACAGTAGCCTAGGTTTGGTGATGTGTTGTAAGTGTTTTATTAAATCTTACTAATACTGTCTTTTAATATCTCTTGATATTAGAGGTGACAACAGGTGGTCCATGGGAGACTGTGAAACCTATGTTTAACAAAGAAGTTCTAGTCAATAATAGGCTTTACTATTAATTCATACTGTTTCCTTGTTTTTAAGAGGTTACTTTCACTTAATTAATCTCAAATTAAATTGTTGGAAAGTGTATGATGCTGCTTTTACTGGCTTTACCAGAATTTTCTATCACATGGGCAGAAAATGTTAGATTCTCTGAACTAAGCTTTAAAGACCCACGAACACTACTTCTTTTACTCAGAAAGGGAAGGAGTTGGGATGGGGGAGGAAAGGAAAAGCTTTCTGGACAACTTTCTTATGGAGATTCACAACAGAGGTGGTTACTGAAGCAGAGGCTTCTTAGCATTTGTCAGGCTACCGGCAATTCATCAAAATTTACAAACCATGTATGTTAGCTCTGGGGAGAGCAAGGGAGTAGCAGATTATCCCAGTCTCCACTACTGTACAGAACGTAGGAAAGAGCAGGAGATACCAGAGTGTCCTAATAGGTTATTAATTTATCTCAAGAAACTTTATAACTTAATATAGTGTCATAATTACTGTGTTTGCTTCAAAGCTTTCTATTCCTCTATTGGTGCACTACCCGTCATCTATGCTGCCCTTAACCCTTCCTTCAGATAAAGAACTAAAATGCTTTAATATTTCTAAAAACTAATAGTTGTAAGGAAAAGTTATTATTAAACTGTCAAAATATTAAACTATTTTTTTCATAGCCATACCTGCGAAATGCAAAAAAAAAAAAAAAAAAAAAAAAAAAAGAGAGAAACAGGAGGACATGTGGACTATCTAGCATTATTTCTTTCAAAACATTAAGTATGACTCCAACCCTGCATATCTATCAGAAATGGGAGCTTCAGAAAAGAGTTCAAAGTATTCCTGTTTCAGGTATCTATGATACCTATGTGTCATCGTATCATTGTTTATATAGCATCACTGTAAGGAAAAAGTGTTTTACTTACTAATCGAGAAAAACAGGCAATAAACACTTATTTATAAAATGGAAAATAAGTGATTCTGAAGTCAGGGCCTGTTGGAAATATTTTGAGTGCTATACAAGACAGTTCATTTATTTTATTAATCGACGCCAGATACTATGAATAGGTATGAATATGTTCCAATATAACTAAATTTAACACCTATAAATATTCAGAAGGAAAATGCTTTTCCTTCAGGGCATATATTCATTCATTTGTTCTACCTAACTAGTATCACCATCCAGATAAATTCCATGATGATAAATTGATATTATCCATGCATAGTGTAAAGGCTGTAATTTGTGACGGAATACTGGATTTTATTTTATTTTATGAATATGAGGCAGCAATTTCCCAGTAGTGATACTTCTAAATGAAACTGAAGAATTCTGAAGGTTAGTACTTCCTGAAGTTCTGAAGGTTTTAAAGCTTAAATAATTTTTTAATTAAAAAAAAAAAAAAGA
Source organism: Oxyura jamaicensis (assembly GCF_011077185.1). Taxonomy (NCBI): domain Eukaryota; kingdom Metazoa; phylum Chordata; class Aves; order Anseriformes; family Anatidae; genus Oxyura; species Oxyura jamaicensis. The sequence goes on along the minus strand of NC_048896.1, from coordinate 70,909,520 downwards.
GAGAGAGACAGAGGTACGGGAAGGGCTGCAGTGTACAAGAAGCCTGAAGGAGGTTTTTAGGCTGGATGACATGAAGTAGGCTGCAGACCATGACTTCAAAGCTATTTGTACAAGGTACAGAGTAACATTTTGAAATCTTTGAGGTTTGCTTTTTACATTTTCATTTTTTAAAACATTTTGAGTCACAACCATATATGACTGAAAAAGATTGATAGCTTTACCTTTGATGATAAATAATTACAGTTCAAGGATATATTTATTTAATCTGTTAATCAAATAAAACCTTTATAAAAGCCTGGATTTCTCATGTCTTTTAAATATATGAGAAAACATTAAGAATAAGCATGTAATCCAGCACAAAAAGTTTTTAATATATAGGTATAGGTAAATTCTAATTCTAATATTCTAATTCATTCTGATTTTCCCAGGTGTAATAGACTGAATTCTGCAAAGAAAGTTAGAAGTAAAAGGAGCAAAAAGATTATCAAGAAAATAGTTTTAGAAACATTTAGAAAGCACTTTCTTGAAGGAAAAGGCTAATTAAAGCATATTTTCCAATTTATGGATCTTAGTGCAGGGACTATATATATAAAGCGGAGGTGTTACAGGAACAGGGCATGAAGCCTCTGACTTTTAGGACCCCAATCCAAATTTTGTCAACAACTACTGCAGAATAAACACCACCAAATGAGCACTGTCTTGGTGAAATGGGTGTTTATTTTCTCCTTACTAATTATCTACAGACAGGCTGACTGGCTCATTATTAACTCAATTGTGTGGAAAAATGTGAGCTGGAATTTCTCTGCTGTGCATAAACTCCTTTGACAATTTGAACAGCAGCATGCTTTGCTATTTTAATAAAATTGTACAATGTTCTAACTAAACATCTCAGCATCTGAAAAGTGAAAATGTAACATACAAGGAAGGTATATAGATTACAGAAAATTAATTATATTTTTTTATTGATCCAGATTCCACCATTTCCTATTGTGATGGGAAGGGCCATACTGCTCAGCTAGTCCTTAGACCTCTACTGCAGTGTGTTTGCTTAAACAACTGCAGAACTGAAGAAATAAGAAATCTCCATCCTCACAATGGAGATCAAGAAAAACTGATACTCCAAAAAGATGTGCTAAAATTATTATTTTTTATTTCTAACAATACTTAATATGACCAAATCTCCTCTAAGGGTTCTATAAACTATTTGATAATGAAAACTTACAGAAAGACCCTAGTAGACTTAAATTATTGCATTTTACAGTGAATACTAGCTGTCAGGAAAAAAATAATCAGGCATCTAATAATAAATGATAATAATAAATAATTAATGGTATCATTCTCAGAAACTTCAGTTAATAAAGTTGTTTTTTGGATACTGAGAAGAGCAAAACAATATGACATAATTGGACTTAAAGGCAAAAATGGTAAGTCCTTTATTACAGTACCCAAACTCAGCAGTGTGAGAGGCATCAGCATATCCTAAGAACATATATTGGAAAGAACTTTTCTTACTTTTATGTAAAAGAGAGCAATTAAAAAGCCAGCTCAAGTAATCTCCATTATACAAAGCACCTACAGCATGTCCACCATGGTTTTATGCCAGTAATCAGCAGTGGCAACCATTTTTTTCTGTTTCAGTTTAGGCATGGATGCATTTTCAGTCTGAATGATGAGACTGCCTGAAATACAACCCTATTCTTGCCTGACAACCATGTCAGCCAAATAGAGGTGAAGGTCTTCAACCCTCTCAAGAAGAGAACCATTGTTTGACCCTGAAAGACTGGACACAAAAGTCAAAGAGTACCAGTTATCTACTGGACCAGAGCAGTAATGGGTACGTGAAACACAATTATCTTAAGTCTTTCATAGACACAAAAAGGCTACGTCCCATATATCCCATTACTCCTCCCTACCCATCAGTTTTCATAGTTTTCTCACCTGCAACACATACACTAAAATGGCAGGAGACAAGAAGACAAATGGAAGAAAACCAGATGAAATGGATGGATTATTTGAGTAAGGAATATCATCCTAAGCAGTAGCTACAGGTGAGACAAAAAGGTATTTTGCCTCCTTCAAAATCCGGTTATACATGGCAGAGTGGACCTTGTCAGAGAGTTTGAATTTTCTGCATGTAGCTTTTTTTTCCAGGAAAGAAAGCTGTATGCATTCAGAAGTGATATAGCTCCCAGAGAGTTTTATATATATATATTCTTATCAAAATGCAGTAAGTCAAAACAGATGTACTTTACACTTTAAGAATGAAAACTGATAGAACAAGAATGTTTAAATTATCATAAGTAAATAAAAATCATAAAAGCAAGGTAATTCACTTTCCCTAGTGCTTCAGGCTGCTCTTTTCTTGAGAACTGATTGAATAAGAGTAGTTATTTGTCCACTCCACTCAGTATTACTGGAATTAGCTCTTAATATTCAAGTTATAAGAAGCATCCTCTTAGCTCACACAGTATAATCAACCATTTTATGAAAGAATGTATTTCATTAGTTTTACTTTAGACTGGCAGATCTTGAAGAACAGAGAGATGATAGATCGATTTTTCTTTTCTATATAATATGCTAAACAAAAGAATTGCAAGGTATAATTTATAGCTCAAAATGATGAAGTGCTTTGGAGACAGCTCTGAAATAGTGATTCCAGGATTTCTGTCTCAACTTTTTTTTTTTTTTTTTTTTTTTTTTTTTTCCTATCGTGCTTCAGCCCCAAATATGGAACAGTCTTTCATCAACAGGTCATTTTATGCTCTCTTTTCATCTTTAAGAAAGCAGCCAGTATGTTAAAAAGTTAGGTTAACTACTGAATTCCAGGCCTATACTAACAAAATCAAGAATGTATGTTATTTTACCAGCACAAGAACTGTTAACTTATATCTTTCTGTAATCCACTTTATTATGTTTCTTTAAAGAGCATACAGAATTAAAAAATACGTTGCAAACTTCAGAAAAGTATTCCTTTTTAAAATGCATATAGTTTTAAAAACCTGTGTTTACAGGTACTGTAATAATAAAGCTTTTTTACATTTGTCACCAACTATTTTTTTAGTTTTTTTGTCACTCAATTTTAAGGAAGAAGATTATGACAGTATGATTTTGCTTAACGTGCGCTGTCTATGGAGTCTGTCTGAAAATAATCTGTACTTCACGTGGAATGTGAAAATTTCACATCTGCTGTATCACAAGGTGAAAAACATTTTAAAGGAACAATATAAAGAACTGGCTGGAAAGAGGGAGCAAAAATCCAGACTAAAAAAACAAAACAAAACAAAACAGAAAAAAAAAAAAAATAAGCATCAGAGTGGAACTTGGACAGGTTCCACAGAGTGGAACATGCTTCTTAAACTGATGATTCAAAACCTCTTTAGAGTTTATGAGTTTATTGCCCACAAAGGAGGCAAAAACCTATTGGCATCCCAGTATTCAAGTGCTGGCTAAACTTGAAATTCACCATACGTAGGAGGTAATTAGGCCTCTGGCAAAGTCAAAGCTCTGTGAATTATTAGATACAGAAATATAGTATTAGATTTCCAATGCACTTTGACAATTTTCTAAGGTGAAGCCTCACTGTAAAAGAGTGAAAACCACTGGTACACAAATATAGGCATACACACATTGGTCACCTGAGCCAAAACTAGATGCTGTGCAACATTTGGATCAGAGCTAGCTTTGAAGGGCAAACTTTACCTGCAGATTACCCTCAGCAGGTTTCATCTACAAATTACCCTAGAACAGAGACCACCTGCAATAGGGATGAGAGGATCCTTAATGCATCTCTCAAGGGCCTTAGGCTCACTCACTCAAAGCATCACATAGTCACAACCATTTGCCTGTAAATGACTCCCAGAAATCTGCAACTCTACCTGTGTAATATTCAGTACTGAAAAAAACACTAGCAAAGATGCTTCTTTCAGAGAAGTTATGCAAGTATTTCTTCGTAGAGGATGAAAAAGATGCTGTCTGACTGAACAGCAGCAAAAGCATCTACAGAAGGAACCCAAGGGGCTAACCCTACAGTCTTCATGTTTTGTTTCATTAAAATCTTACTATATTTTGTTTCATTTCATAAGAAGATTTATGAGCACCCTGAAGAAACACTATCATTTTTAGATAAATTCTATCTTTATCTACAGCAACCAGAAGACAAATCAATTTTAGAATACTAATTACAAGATGAGAGATACAAGTCAAGACACCCAATCAAAATCAGAAAAGCAATAGGGGCAGATGGCCTGAAAAAAGAATTCTTTCATGCAGTGCAAAATCTCTTAATCCTTAAAATGGTGAAAAAAAAAATCAGTTTCTAAAAGTATTTACCCTAAAGAGTTATATTTTTCATGTGATAACTATTTCTGATATTTTTCTTTTTATGCAGCCTTCAGTGTAGGCTGTAATGTATTTTCAAGAACTTCTATGTTTGGAAAAAAAAAAAAAATTACTTGAAATAGTTCAGTGGGATGAGGATTAACAATATTTCATTGTACTAAAAATAGTTCTGATAGGCTGTATTAGAATTTAATTTCATTTTTGGTAAGATTTCCTATATTATTTGATCTCAACCTCTTCTGTTTGGTGATTCATACTAAAACAGCAAAATATCACACAAAAACCAGGAAAGATGCATCCATGAAGAACATATTCTCTCTGGAAAATGTACACACTGGCTGATGTAGGCCAAAGCAAAACAAGAGCAGAAGTTATCAAACAGAGCTCTAAGTCTAGAAGTGTAACTGATGATGGAACACATGTGATGTTCCAGTATGATGGAACACAACTGTGAAATCTTTTTAGAGTGGTACTTGTTCCATAAGCTGGCAAGAGTTTTTGGTGAATTCAGGTTCTTATCAGGGACTGAAGCTAATGACAGCAAAAGCCTCATAAATAAAGTCCAATTTTCAATTTCTATTACATTAGACAAACAAAGAGAGTAGTAATTAGCAACTGCTTCCTCAGCTAGGACCTGCTTGGTAAAGTTCATACAATCTCTTAAAACAAATAACTGTGGTGTGCTAATTATGATTCAGATAGGCAGATTACCATTTCAGATGACCAGAGGGTTTAAATGCCTAAAAAACTGAATTGATCCTATGAGATCAGTTATATGAATTTGTAGGACTGCATCTCACATGTTTAGAAAAGATTGAATCAACTCATACCATTATTACTAATAGGTGAAAATGAGTACCTGGCAGAGATGTGTTAATTATTTCATTAAACTTATACTTATGAAATAAAAGAATTCCTCCTAATTCTTATGATATCACTCCACTCTTTAGTAGATTGGTTTCATTATTGGATTTAGAAGTTGACTTTTTTGACCTTATTTTGTAGGGAACAATCCAGATCGTATAACCTGGGTGCTGGCAGCACTAGAGATGAAGCCGACCTTAGCTCCTGTTAAATTCTTGCCTGCTTTTTGATCACACTAAGCAAGGTTGAATTCATTTTACCTGAAGGTGTATCCTGCAAAACTTAAAAGAGTAAGTGCTACAAAGAAGCAACAGAAGCACACATAATTTAAATGACAGCATGCTTTATACAGAGGGTTGTCAAGGAATATGACAAAACTATGAAGCAAATTGAACAGAATTTAAGGAATCTAATGCAGTTGGTAAAGCTAAATGAGAAAGATTAAAAATCCTAAATGAAAGAAAGGTCAATGGAAATTAAAATAGCTATAGATGTACAATAATTTTGGCAATTGCCTTGCACATTTCTAGTATTTTACAATTAAAAAAATGCCAATAGGGAGAAAATGGTTAGTAATAGCTTAATAAAGAAAAGAATTGGAAGACAGGAACTAGAACAAAACTTTGATGAGTCAGACTGCAAACAGTATTTCAATTATTGGTAGAGGTTTTCTTGCTAGTTGAAGTTCTCTTGCTGATGAAAATGTGTAAGGTTTGCCGACACGGCTCAAGTGACCTTTTATGGGTGTCATCATGAAGATGCTGTATGAAGACATAATTTAAGCAAAAATGGAGTGGTTTGCATTCACTTCTTCACATTTTTAGTGCAACACTATGCAACATTGACTCAGGCATTTTATTTGATTTGCTAATGGTAAATAAAACACGATTCTTTTTCTCTCTCCAATGCATGCACATACACACAACAATCTTAGAAAATTCTTGATTCTAAGTATCAAAGTACTGCAAAATTATTTATCTAAAAATAAAACTTTATGCTCTAATTATCAACAAGCTCACAAGAGATAAAACTACAGTAAGAAAAATGAGAAGAGCCACTGAAATGAATGAAGCAGTGCAGACTTCCTAGGGATAGTTTCCATCTGTACTCATGTCCGTGAGATGTCCTCATTTGCCTGGCAGTATCTCATTAAGATGAATGGGCCACTTCACAAGTCTTTGGAGAGTTTCTGAAAGGGCACAGAGACACGAAAGAGAAATGATAGTATTTACCTTCTGCACCATTTAATGGTTATTTACTGGCATGGGGATCAGGTGCTTTGCATTTTAAAGAAAAACAACAGAAAGATCCACTCACGTTCATAGGTTTCAGTGTTCTTGCCAAACCTTCCCATCCACTCTTAAGGGTTTTTGTTTTGTTTTGTTTCTTTTAATTAACTAGTTTCCTTTCATGTTTCTAATTCTAGGGTGTAGTAAAAGGCAAACTATAAAAAGTTACTATTAATATTGGTAACCCTCAAATATACCTTCATGACAGGAAAGTGCTAGCCTAAATACCTTCAGTATGTATAGGTTTAATTGTAATACCATTAAAGAAGCACATTTCCTTTTGGTACCTAAGGCACATTCTCCAGCTGATCTGAGAGTTGTTAGTTTGTCTTCAGAATTAACACCGACTGAAAGGCAAGCAGTACTTAAAGCAGCAGGATAAACCTGCTATTAGACTAGATTAATGGAATTTCAACCCACTTATTAAAAAAGAAATGGCGGTAGGTAGAAAGAAATGGTGATACGTAAAGTTCTGGTATGGATCTAATTATGCCAATGTTATATCCTGGGGAGCTGTAAAGGCTTAGACAATTTCAAATCAATCTCCTGTTCAAAATAAGCAGAGTTGGTACCTCCATCCACCACACTTTCTGGTGGGATTTAACCATGCACCCTGTCTTCTAAACCAATTGGCTCTGGATGAAGTTGGAGATTCAGTGATTCTGTGAAGACTGCCTTGCTGCCTGGGACTAATGGACTTTTCCTGATGGAAAAAAAGGACATCCCACAAAACTAGAGTCACTAGTGCACTTTCTAATTCGGTACTGATTCCTTCTCTGCCTTCCTAGAAGTAATTATAAAAGTAAGTCATGGTGCTATTTTTCCACTGCTAGTTTGAAGAGATAAAAATAATTTAGCAATACCTAACATCTCCTCCAACATTTGAGTGGGAAAAGAGGAAAGTGATTGACCCCATAGCTATTTGACGGATGGGTACACATGATGGAGCCAAATGCCTGATAAAGGCAGGAGATGTATCTTTGCAGCAACATGTGGCAGTCTGGGATATTCAGGATGCACATTAGGAAAAACTTCTGCACCGGGAGGGCAGTGTGACAGTGGAACTACATAGCTCTGAGAAGTCATGAAACCGCTTCCTTTGCAGTTTTCAGGACTCAGCTAGACAAAGCCATGTCTGACCTTGTATGAGGCTAGTTACAGGCCTGCTTCTGGCAGAAGACTGAAGTAGACAACCTTGGGAGACTCCTTCCAGACAACATTTCTAAGATTCAGTGAGAATTACAGACATAGAAAGCCCAGGTAGGATGCCTTATATCAAGAAACGGAACAATATTTGTAGAACTGGAAGTCAGATGGTTTGGAGGCATTTGAATCTCCTTCACACTGGGGCACTCTGGGATCATGGATTTATTTCTAATTAGGTTCTTCAAGTATGCCACGTTCATCAGTCCATCATAGTAAAGCTTTATAGTCCTAAGGAATCTGTACCTCTCTTGGTGAGTTTGTGAAAATGAGATCTGAATTCCTTTCTCCTGTTTTTTTAAACCATTGTCAATGCTATAGCATGTTACAGTACAAAAAGGTAACAGACTAATTTTTTCCTGAATTGGAATTTCTCATACCAACATTTTAAAAATCACTGGATATAATATGGCAGTCACGGAGCATTTAAGTTTTCACACTATTTTAAATTTGCATAAAGATAATTATTTATGTAGCTATATAAATAAAATTATAATCCAAATGGTTAACTGGAATTTATCTATATATGCTGAATATATTTGATTTTCAGAATTTTCAGCCTCTGTTGCTCTGGAGGATCAAATCTTTAGCACCACAAGATTTTGTGGCACACAAATGACTTTGTGGCACGCAAAAGGCTTTGCATAAAAATTTCTCAAGAAGTGGGAAATTTTCAACCTGATGAAATGTTTGTAATATCATTTTTCTATAGAAAGTACAGCTTACATAAATATTGCTCGACAGATGAGTTCATTTTTAAACAGTCCTTCTAATGCTTCAATCTTTTCTGTTTAAGAGCTGAAATGATAAAAAATACGCACTTTAAGCCAGTTGGGTTTGAGTCAACTTTGTATGAATACAGGTAGAATAGAGAAATTAGAACACTTGTAAGCAACTGAATAAATAAACATTAGTTATTCATGAAACAGAACAATAAATCTATGGACATTAATTTTGTAATTAACATGAGTTACAATATCAATGTTGGGTAGCCAAAGAACACTATTTACTAAAAGATTGATTTTAATAATTCTCAGATAAAGGGAGTAAATTTGGGATTCTCTCTTTTCCCCAGCTTTTAAAAAATCTAGTGATAAGAACAGCTCATGTGGAGTCAATTAGCTTCTCTTTTTCTATGTTGATGTCAGTTTTGCAGTTATACTTGGCATAACAGCTTTGATTAAGCATTTTATATAATTGTAAGCTTCCTGAGGGGACTTAGAATGGAGCTATCAGGTGCTTGGGTTACATTCCAGATGGCAAGAGATTTGCTCAGCTTCACACTCGTCTTCCCACTGATGATACTAAACCACTGTGGAATTCATTTGCAAGTAATTCCGGGAGCCATCAGGTTGAATTTCAAAGAATTTTAAATATCATCAACTCTGCTTTAAAAAAAAAAAAAAAAAAAAAAAAAAAAAATAAAAAAAAAGCAGATGAGTTGCTGTGGTTGTTTTTTAAACAATTCCCAGGTTTTCCCTTGAGTAATTTTTAAACCTGTGTCTGCATGCATTACACTCTAAAAACACTGCTGCTGGGGTAAGGCTATAAGTGAACTGAAACAGCCACCTACAGTTAATCCTTTTCTATTCCAAATTTTATGTGAAACTAAATGAAGTAGTCAACATTATCTAGAAGCAGATAGGTATGATAAGGGAGTCAGGAGAAGGCAGCCCATATTCAGATTGATTTGGGTTACCATCACACCTGGGCTCTATTTAGGTGAACCTACTTTAACACAGAAAATTAGCTTCTGCAAGTGAAGGAAAGTTATAAGGAAGTAATCTTCCCTGCAGAGACAGCAATGTTAAGGACATGTAGAAGCAAACCTGGGGACACAGCCACTCCATATTCCTGAGAGCTTCAAGCATGGACGGCTGCGAGGACAAACAGAATGACCATTCTCAGAAATCCCTAATATCCTGCTCCATGTTTTTTGTTTTTTCTTTCTTTCCTTTTTTTTTTTTTTCCATTTCACTGTTCCTAGTGGGCTGTTGATTGGATATACGTGTTTCTGAGTTGAAAGAACATTTTAATGTGTGTTTATAACACATGCAATGATAGAGATGAACTGGCTTCTGGATTTTTCCTATCCCGTGAAAATGGGCATCTAGAATGGGACTTGAGCACTGTGTAAGTATTTGCACACAAAGCTGCATCCCCCAGATTTTCTTTGAATACTGAAGATTACTAAACTCAGTAGGCACAGTTTAGAAACACTGCTTCTGGTAGACACAAAACTGACCCAATCTGAGCCTAGGCCCTGTCTAGCCTGAATTTGGCATTATTTGACTTCAGGTATCCTAAAAGACTTCATCAAGAATTTTAGGCTTAACAAGAACTGAGCCAAGTTCAGCAAGAGAACTGTTTTTGTTTTTTTTTTCCTCCCATGCTCAATAACACATGGCTGTGACAGCTTGAGGATGTCTAAGGAAGAGGTCATGGAGGATTCAGTGCTTTTTTTGCAGGAAATGACCAACAACCACAAAGTGACTGTCCTGCAAGAAGTCAGAAGAGAGGAGTTTGGAAGGATATTTTTTCTTGAACCAGAACCAAATTGTTATTCAGCATGCTGAACAAAATTCTCATCCAGAATGAGAACTGAATGAAAACTAAAAACTACACAGAGGTTACTGTCTATTAATAAAAGCTTATTAATTATTACAGATGTTGCTATTAGGGAATCACTCAAAGGTATTGCAACAGGTAATGGCAGTGAAATTAATGCCTGATAGCCAGGATGGAGAACAACAAAGACAGAAGGGAGTTCTTCAGTCCATGTTATCCACTTCTTTAGCTTATGATATGAGAAGGTAGAAGACCAAATACTTACATAAAACATAGGTTGACTTGATACTTACGGCAAAAGCTACTGGGGGAATGGCACAACTTTGAGTGGACTTCACTAGTATACCAGTAGAGTGTAGTTTTCAACTGAAGATTTATCAAAATCCTGTCTGACATAACTCATTATGCTCTGTAAAACAATCAAGGAATGTAACTGTGGGTAGTGATTTGATAAATTAGAATCAGCAATCTAGTGTCAGACTGTTTTAACAATGTAAGTCAAAGCCAAGGAACTCTTAAATTCTTTTTTTTTTTTTTTTTTTTTTTCTTCCCCTTTACACAGCTATTTCAAATTCCCCTTGCCTCTGCATGAGCAGAATAGAGAAACATTACACTGGAGCATCTTAATTTAGTAATAGTATGAACATGTACGGTTTCATTCTGCAAAAAGATCTCTGCTTTCTTATCACTAAAGTTTGCAGGTGTTAACTTCAACTGACAGGAGAAGAAAATGTTAAAACGATGTTTCACAACAGGGGATTTTTTGAATCAAAGAATTAAGTAATGTTAAATACAGAGTAAAGGTCAGATGAATACGATCTTGAAAGATCAGGATGATGAACTGAAAGTCTTTAAAGCCTCTGAAATCTCAGAAAAAATTTAAAAAGAAAGGTCAATAAAGGATTTTGTCAATTTGATGATGAGTAACACTTTAATGAAAAATAAATCTTATGTTCTATCAGATGATTAAAATGTCATGCCTGAACTATATTACTTTCCACAGTTGTAGCAACAGTTCTAGCTACATAATTGAGAATTAAAAGAACATTTTTTCAACTCAAATAACGTTATTATCAGACAACTATTAGAAGTTTCAAACAGTGATGTATAGGTTTAGAGTTTTTCATTAAAATAATCCTTAGAAAACAACACAGTAATAATAGTAAAACCCATATAAAGCTGAAGTTAAAGAATTAATATATAGCCAAAAGGATATAACCTTGATAAGATTTTAACTTTGAACCCTGTTTTGAACTTACTATAACAGACATTTAAATGTATTAGTACTGATATTTTTTGTGTGCTTAGAGCTGAACTCTTGGTTCTAACATTTTCATCCCTCAGGTTTTGTTTGTTGGCTTTTCAAGTATGAAAATACCAGCCCTGTATTTGAATGAAGTCTTCAGAACAGAAGCACCAATTTTAGACCACTATTCTTTGTCCTATTGATTAAAACAAACAAACAAACAAAAACATTAACTAAGTCTGCCGTGATAGGAAACAACCCAACAAAAAAAAACTGTTTTCTGCCATCTTGGATATTTGAACAATAAACAATAAAGGATTCCCTTTTCTGCAGTTCTTACAGATGTTTTTGCTCAACAGAAGAGTCAAAAAAGCACAGAGCTCCTTCTGCCTGCAAGGAAATCTTCAGGAGCAAAATCAGGCAGGACAGCAGACCTTTGCAAGTTTGCTTGTGATTCAGCTGATTTCAATTTTTGAATTTCCTTTTCTCTTACCTACTTAAGTTCTATGAAAGATAACTGTTTTCAAAAGAATCTCTGAAGTTATTCTTTTTATAAATAAAACTGCCAATAATTATCTCATCCCATCTAGGAACTGCTGTGTAATTATATAGCATCCAAAATTTAGGAAAGTTAGATTTCGATATAGTAACTACTGAGACTTCATTTGCTCTTCATAGACTTTTCATCTATCAATAATGTTCTATAAAATGTAAATGCAATCACTCAGTTTATGCAAATAATTATTCTCTATTCCTATTGAAAGCATATAATCCACAGGCAATAAAAAAAAATAATTTTAAGCTCCACTAATTCTTCACATAAAACTATTTTAGAACCTATGCATTATATTTCCTCATACTCATGTTTTGTCACTGCCAATACTCGTCAGAAATATCTAAAGAGATAACATTCTTCATCTCAGAGCAATGTTCAATTTTTTTGAATTAGTGTGTTATCATTCCTCCTGAAATAACATAAGGGAGCATTGTAAAAGTTTGCTTGTTGTTCTTGTATGGATAACCCATTAGGTATTTGGAGGGGTTTGGGACCATGTGAAGTGCCAAGATGTTATGAAGACATCATAAAAATATTTGCAGCTATATGATGATACTACATTGATGTCTAGTCAAGAAATAGCTTTGTCATGACACCCTGCTACCAGTACTTTTTTAAACAATAAATACCTGAAACCTGATTAATAATTAAAAAACAATCAAACATTAAGCATCCAATGAATGTCTTCTGAATTTTCATTCTTGCAAAGTTTTCCCTTCTCAGCTTTAAGACACATTCCCTACCTCTGAGATGGAAAAGATGACTATTGCCTATAGTGAGATAGAATGGAAAGTCCCATCAATAAATTTTTTTAATGCATGAATAATTTCATAGCTAAGAATGATTCCTCCCTTTTTGGGACTAGATCAGTCTGAGCCCAAGGCAGCCTGACTGACTTGCTAGTCACTTCAAGTAATCAGAAAATTTGTGGGAAAGATGCATTGATAATGAAACCATTCTAGTGTTTTTTCTTTTAATGCACACTTGTATTGTCCGTTGCCTTTAGTTGTTTCAGGAGACACACATGAATGTTTCAAATAAAAATGCAGCAGTTTCTTAGGAATTTACATTACATATATATTTCAAAGAGCAATTATGGGTCAGATGGTCCCTGGCTTCTCTGAAACTGCAAAGAGCTGCAGAAAAGGGATAAATCCTCCTTAGCCTGCCTTGTGCAGCCATCTGGGAAGAACAGCAGATCCAATTCTGAATTACATAGCAGTACTTTCTGCATTTTTGAGCAGAGAGGAATCTCCGGACTGCTTGGACAATCCCTGAAAGGCATAAGGAAGTGAATTTTCTGTTCTCTTTTAAGAGATGTTGCTTGAGGTGCGTATTATCTGCATGCCATGCCTCTGTGAGGTCATTGAAAGGATAAGGATTTTGCTGAAGGATTCAAAGGAAGAAAAGGAAATACACTGGAATGCTGGGATTACTAAAACTCTGTTTCATGTGACAGTCAAGTGTAAATAGACCTGACCCTGTGACCCTGTCAGATGTTTCTGCGTGGAGAAAAAAAAAAAAAAAAAAAAAAATCTATAGAAATTAAAGGCCAAGTCATCACTTGTAAATTGGTGGCAAATATTAGCATAGTCTTTACCCTCGAGGCAAATGAGACAGCTCATATTAACAATGAAAACCTCTCATGGCAAACAGTAAATACAGGGTTGTCTTTTTCAGGACGGAGGCTCTGGGTCTGCCTAGCCAAAAGATCCAGCTAAAATGCATTGAAGTTAGCAGTATCTTTTTTCCTAAACTTAAATAGGATCACAATGAAATCCCACAAATGTTCAAACTATTCTAAGAAAATCAACGAGTGTTCTTTTTTTTTTTTTCCAAATGGACTCTTGAAGCAAAATTGTCTCATGTCCAAAATAATTTTGTGATGAGAACTTTCACAACAGAGAGAAAGAATTTAAGGACAATGAGAAAATATATCAAAGTATGCAACACTGCAAGAAAAGGGGCAGCAAATCACTTTTGGCTGCTATTTTAGGCCAATGTTTTTATTAACTAAACAACCACAGAGAGTCAGCTACAGTAAAATAAATGTTAAGGAAGAATGAGTGAAAAGGAACAGAAAATATAGAATGCGACTATATATTTTTTTAAGAAGTACTTAAAAAAATGCACAAATCCCATGTTTAAATTTTCAGATGTGCATTTTTCCTGAATACAAATACTTGAATACTTGTATAGTGAATGACAGGCACAAATAATGTGATTTTTATGTAATTTTTGCAACTAATAAACTAAAAAATACCAATGTCACAGGAAACTATAGAAAAAGAATATTTTGACATAGAAATGACAACAGTGTAGCTTTAACTTTTATTCATGGAGGTGTTTTAAACTTTGCATATCTAACCTTTTTAACTTTGCAATATCTAACCTAAGAGATACCTTTATCTAATAGATAGATCTTATATATCTATTACTATTCCCCATGCATCCCAGAGCTCTGTACATCCCTAGGTAGCACTGTTTAGCCATTTCTCATTTATTAAGAAGGTTATTTATTAAGGGAAGGTTTATTAAGGGAAGGTTAGCACTGTCCTTTCACATTGAATGCACTTCTTTTGCCAGAATGGCCAGAGAGCGATCTCCTTCAGCTGAGCCCCTAGCTATGCTTTCTTTGGTGTGTGTGCATCCATAGCACAGTGCCAGGCAGATTTTCACTGTCAGTTACATAACTAGTTGATACTATACCACCAAAAATGGCAAATACCACCAAAAATATACAGCACCACTCTTGATTGAAGAAGACAAGAAACTTGAAAGGTCCAATGCATTCCTAAAAAAGACTTACAGTAAAGAACCTGTAAATCTTGTTAACTTCTATGTAGCTCTTACTACAACCAGTAAAATTCATACATCAGCAGACTAAACATGCAGTGCTACAGTGGTAAATTGGGACTGCAGGACTCACTCATCTTTTCTTTTCTGCTTATTAAGACCAGCAATTTTATTTTTGTATTTCTACTCAGTACCTTTATTCTCTAACACAATTATACATAAGAGATCAAAACATGGGGAAAAAAAAACACCTAACACTATCAAATCAATTATTAAAACTGAAGTTGTTTTTATTGTCTTGGCCTCAAATACTTACTAAGGTTATGAATTTTCTATAATTATACCTAAGGAATTAAAAACATGGTGCTAACATGCATTTCTGCTATTAACATTTTTATTCTAATGCCATTTAAATTAAATAATTTGTACAGTTTTATCCCTAAAAAATGAGGTTTATTTTTTATTTTCCAGGATAAAGAGTTATCAGTTTTACATTCCATTTAAAACAATCGTTGTAGCAGGCACTTTCCAGTTGAATAATTCCCTCCCTGCCCAGGTGTTCACACGTCCCTTGACATATGTCTCGTTTCTTGCTAAACATTTTTTCCAGCCAATGGTATAAGTTGGGTTTTCAAGTGCTGTGACTGAAGCTATCAAGGCGAGGAAATAAAAGATGAGCAGGTTCTTAAATGCCTTTATATTCCTTATTACTTTATTTCTATATTCCCTCTTTTCCATCTTACGAAATAATCATAAACTCATCAGCCATCCTGGGACCACAAACGCCAGGCGGCAGATATTAGCAAATCCCAGTATCTCAGGAGAGGCTGTACCCAGAAATATGATCGGTGTGGTTGCCCAAGAGACCAACACTGCTCAGTACAAAATGCTTCTTACCCACATCTGCCATAAGATAAAGTTATAATCAAAAAGCCTCCCATGAGTTCTCATGCAGTATTCTCTGAGATGCAGGACAAAATATGCCTGACTTAAAAATTACTCCTGCAGGCAACTTGTAACTATGTAAAACGCCCTTCTTCTGCCCAAACGAGCTTTCTCCCCAAAATACCATATTTTTTCCTTACTTATGAAACATCTTGCATGATTCACTTTTTTGAGTAACATCTTACATAGATTAAAAGTTTAACAATGTTTTGATACAAAGAGCCTTTGCATAATTGCTATAGAAAGACATAAAGCTAATATTAAATACAAAATTGTGTCACATTCTATACCTTAAATCCAGTTCAGTTCTGACAGTGTCTTTCAAAGCCTTCTTGCTCTCCCAGTGTTTACTTTTGTGTAAACTAAGTTCATCCCTGCAAATTATGGCAGTTGTCAACAACTTTAAGCTACTTGCAGTGGATGAGGAATGGCATTTTCGAGGTTACCAGGCCTGTGCCCTGTCTGGGCTTCTATTTTGTCACCTGTGAGGGCATGAATAGAACAGAACAGAACAACAGTTGGAAGGAACCTTCAACATCATCTAGTCCAATTGATGTCTGTATGGCCATTGCAACAGCCCTAAATTAATAATATGCCACTCCAGCAATGAATAGCAAAGGCTCTGAACCCCACAGTTAAGCCCATATTGTTTTGAGAATCCTGTTAACATATATGATGCTCCTGATACAGAAACAACAATCTAATAGGCAATTAAACTGATTACTAATTGCAATGTTTTAAGAAAGAAAAATTCCTGACCTCAGTTATACCAGTACCAATCTATTGTAACTTTCCAATAATTCATTAATGTGTTGTGTTTTTTTTTTTTGTTTTTTTTCTACAAGGTTCCAGACTAGCTATGAAGTACATCTTTTATTGTTCATTAAATAAAAAACATATTTTTTTACATTAATCAATTCAGTTTTCTGGATTCCAGGATGCTAACAGACATGAGCACATCTGCACCAGAAAAAAACAAAACAAAACAAAACAAAACAAACAAACAAAAAAATGCCCACTTCTAGAGCTGACAGCTCACATAACTAACACTTCATCTACCATATGATCTATTGGAGACCTTGATCAATCATAACTGTGATCTGCAGACTTAGGCATTCCAATTCATGTTAAAACTTTGCAATGTAACACAAGACTATTATACCTATCAGTTACAGGAGTGCCGTGTTCACTGAATAGGGTCTCCATCATCTGCTGTTTCCTGGCATTTCCACCTTTCCCTTTCTTCCTGGCCCACTAAGAAATTGGAAAACTACATCAAACTGTACCAGACTATTAAACCATGCGCCAGTGACAGCAACCCTACTGCAGAATTCCTCAATATAAGCAAAATATTTTGTTGATAGTTACATATGACAAATTTATCTCATTCAATCTTGTTACATATACTATCATTATTAATGGTTTCCTGATAGAAAACCATTCATTTTGCTATATTTTTCTAAAGTAAAAGATGCTTGTGTATAATACATTGAAGTCAATATATGCACTGTATTTTTGTTGTCCATTATGCTAATATTTTATTCTGAAACAAATCTCCAAAGGCCTGCTATAAGCAGACAGCAGATGGAGCTGATGAATGCAGCCATACATAATCATGGCTACTTTTATTCTCTTTATTGGCTGGAAAACTTCCATATGAAATATGTATTTTGTTCATGTACTCATACTCATTTCTGATCTACTTTGAGAAGTTCTCAGAATCAAAACTACATAGAACTGGAACTGAATGTATTTTCCATGTTCAGGGAAGACTTATTCTTCAGAAATGTGCAACGGAAGACTTGGGAGCATTCATTCAGCAGTGTTGAATGTTGCCTGTGAGGATGTGAACTTTTTTGACTTTGTGGAAAGTCAGTGACGATGGAAACACTCAGGACTTTGATGCTAAAACTGACCTTTGATAATTAGTTAGAAGAAGGGAAAAAAAGCAATCTATTACATGCATGAATAACCTTATCTTAATTGCCAGCAAATGAAACCAGCCTTCTTTTTTTAATGCCTCAGACTTCATTCACCTTAAAAACTTATGCTTATACTTGCAAGTTGGTACTTGCAGGAAACTGAAGCTCAGGAGAGTTCATTTAAGATGACTAGAGCCAAATGGACACATTTTGGTACTGGCATGGACAGACCAAGAAAGGGTAAATGCTTTGATCTGAACCCCAGCTCAAGTGAGATACAAAGCACATATAATGAAACCTCATTACAAAGCACTGAACCGACCAGTAAACTGTTGCCAAGAAAAGGATTTCACTCAGGTAAAATGTTAGATTAGCACTGTGCTGATTCAAGATTTTGGTTTATTTTCACATCTGTCTCTAGAATGAAATAAGGCTATATGGTAACATTAATGGAATATTGAAAGAACTATTATTAAATTTGGAAAAATGATCTTCTGGCTTCAGAACTTGACATTTTTACTGAAAAACTCACTCATCATGGAAGTTCACAACAATCTAGTTTCCCCCATGCTCTTCTCTAGGTTTTCATGTGCATGCAGGTCTTTCTGAAATCCCAGAGTTGCAGAAGTCATATGAATATGGTTGCTTTTCAAATAAGTCCCAGTCAGTAACAACTGTAAAATTTCACAGCAGGGTTAGACCACAATTAGGGTCATGTGCCCCCTGAAGAAGCATTTTCCCCCTTGTAGAAGCATGCCCCCCTTGTAGAATCATTTTCTACAAGCTTCAGATTTCATCCAAATATAAAAACCTGTTCATATTGTCCTTTTGATTATGCAAAGCTTTCAGGACTTAAATCAGAGTAAAAACACACCAAAAAAAATCTAATTGCTTTGACTCTGTGTCTTTCACACCAATGAAATCAGCAAGGGCAAAGTATAAAAAGAAAAGGGAAAAGTAGGAAGGATAATTTCAATGTAGTGATTAGATTCCTCATGTACTTGTCACTAAGGCACTGTGAAACATTAAATCATCGGAAGACCCAGCCACAGCACAGCTGTTGGTAGTTTAGCAATGTGATACACCAAGATCTCCCTCTCAGTAACATTTCTTTGTCTTTGCTCTAAGCAGTGGAAAAAATCAAGGGGTGGCATATCATTAAACTGAATTTATCAAGTAGAATACATTTTCAGTATTTAGTTTAAATACTTGGCAATTAGCATCAAAATTTTAGGATGTAATCCTGGGAAGACTTATGTACAAGCTTAAATTTACTCAAATGCTTAAAGTTTATAAAATGTATAAATAATTTTGATTGTCTAAGACATTCATTTAGTCCTTGTGATACAAAATAACATGCCTTTATATAAAGTATTACATTGCTGTCGTTATTTTTGCAATAGGAACTTATTGGAAGCTCACTCTGACTACATGGGCAAGGCAACATTTTCAAAAACACATGTGGATACTTCATGCAGGGAAATCTGGACACGGGAACATTCACATTTTTCAGAATTACAGTTCAAGGTTTACAAATCTCAGTGATTTGGGAATATAAAATCATTTGGCTGATTATTTATGGTTACAATTATGGCTGAGGTATGATCTGCCACAGACAATAAGATGTTAAGTTCTGAAAGAAAAAAAAAAAAAATGAATGGAAGCTTAGCCCTAAAAAACAAAGCACAAAAAATCAACTTACTCTTGTAAAGGCTCAACTGTATTTTAGAAAGACAATATTCACAGACAGCTTCCGTTCATTATGAAGCATGTTTCTAATTTCCTACTGCTGACTCACAGCAATTAAACTAGGAAACATAGTCCGGATAGAAAGACTCTGGCAGACAACTCACCGTTGGCTGATAAGCTTATTCACAATAGCAAATTTGGCTCTAGGGGCAAGAAATGAGGTGTCATGAAATCCTACAAAAGAACAGTTTTCATGTGCTTTAATTTGAAAATTACAGAAAATGGAAAGAGATGTATGGAATAATTATGCTGACAACACTGTGCTTTTAGTGACAGAAGACAAAGTCAGAACAAAAACAAGCAACTGAAAACAGAAGCAAGCTGGATAAAGCGCTACGTTCCTTTCCACCTGAATGTTTCTTTAATGAAGTAATAATCTGTCTCCTGCATTAAAGGAAAAGTTTTGCATAAAAAAATAAAATCACTGTTCTTCCAATATGAAAGCAACACATAGAAATAGAAATAAATAAATAAATAGAAACCACACATTTAAAGTGACAAGTTGCAATGGTGTGTAGCACAACAGAATTCAAGTAATAAATGGGGCTTTTGCATAGGATCTTTAGAGACATCCAGTTTTCAACAGTTAGACAAATATATACCCACAGAAGTTTCAGTAATGCTCTGTTGTAGCAATTGCTGAGACATTTCCAAATCTAACCTTTAATTGCTTGTGTTTTTTATTTCTTTATTCATAGAAATCAACTGTGAAACTAAGTGGCCACGGTACAAAATGACAGAATAGAGAAGCCTCGGGTAGCTGATTCCAGGCCCCGTTCCTGTGTTTGCACAGCAACTTTTTTTGTCTATGGCACATCACAGAAATGCAAGATCCCAGAGAGCTGCCTGTGACGTACAAGCTGGGACAAAACATCAATATTGCTTTCATCACACTCTCACAAGTATGACCAGGACAAGAAGTAATAAAAGAAAAAGCCACTTCAGCTTTTTCAGCTATCTAAACTAAGGGAACTTAACACCTTTACCTACATCTACAACCAAATAATAGCATTTTTATATTTTAGATGGTTCTGCTCTTTTTTTTTCTTTTTTCTCTTCATGTCCCATTCATCTCAGAAACCTTCCTTTAACAGGAGCTTTAGCTAAACCACCACCACCACCAACACATAAATTTGCTACCCAGTATTAACCCCCCCCCCTCCCCCTTTTTTTTAATCCTTTATAATGGTACTGTTTTCCATTTGGTAAAGAGTTTCTTCAGCTTTCAGAAATAGGTTCTCTCAAACACTGCATAAGTAGATTTTGTCTGGGATTTATACTTCTCTGCATTTGATATCATGTCTGTTGAATCCAATTGCCAAGATACACATTTTTTCTGGGTAAATGCTTTCTAAACTGTGAGGGGAAAACCATACATATTTTTTTCGTACAGCTAATTTTTACAAGCCATTTTGTCCATGTATCTTGTCTTCTATTTATAAAATAGGTGTATTTCAAATTTATTTGGGGTATTTCAAAATAGATTTATTTTTTACATAAGTGCCCTTCAAAGATGGAACAAATAGCACACGTTACTGATATTTCAGATCACCAGTAATAGAGGGTATTTTGTGTTGTAAGATCATGCATGTTGAAGAACACTAAGAGTTAGTTTATATTACAAAGAGTACTTGCAGGAGATAATATTGTAATCATCATTAAGGTGCAAATTGCAAATCTATTGGTCTGGGCAAGCCTTCCAGGCCAGACAGGCTGTACCTGAAGTCAGGGATTTCAACAGCCGAAGCAAGAAATAATTGTTTCCCACTCTGTCCCTGAGCATTTGGAGCTAAACAAATAAATGAAATAAATCTTTGATTGGTAGCCAACTGCAGAAAGAAATACTGAATAGTAGTGGAAACACTGCACAGGAACAAACACTATGTGCCTAGTTTTCTAAGTAAAAGTCTGCATCTGAATAAAAATATGTACATTTTAAGTAATAACATATGTGAAACTACAGAGCTTACAAATATTTTACAATCAAATACAGAAATGAATGTGATTTTTTTTCCATATGCAGACTATGTGAATGTCCATAACCATCTTATTGCCATTGAAAATTCTCAAGCACATAGTATTGCTTAGAATTCCAAGACTATTTATCATTTTCAAGGTCAGATGCTTATCTACAACCAGCTAGACCTTAATGAGTGCTACTGCTGTGTGACAGTAAAAATCTCAGATCACGGATACTTTTTCATGCTATGAAGAAAATAGGAGAGTGGGAAATACCACCTTACCTGAATATTGTAGAAGCACTTATAGTTCCCTACTACCAGTCTCTACTGCTTGTCTATACTTTTTCTCCTCTTACATTTCATGTCTCATTTATCCCATAATAAACTTCTCCTAAGCTTATAAACCTATATAAAGATTATACTCTATTTTTCATGAGCATTCTTCAATGAAAGAATTTCAATACCCTTGGTAATGGACCTCTGAACTCCAGACAGGAAATCACAGAGGCATCTGAAGCCTGAGACCTACCAGTCCTCTCAGTCGAAACATTTAAGTGTTCATGAATTCAATGACTAAAACTTATGAACTTACTTAAAACTAACTCCATTCTCAGCAAGTAAAACATTTGATAATTCAAAACTGTTCTATTCATGAAGGAGAAAAAAAATAAAATCAGCAACTACATTATGAATTATTTTCTCAGCTCTTTTCAGGACATTGTATTATGTGCTTTGTTGCCTCAAAGTTTTCTCTACATTAAACATAAATCATTATCATATTTTAAAATTTAATGAACAAGACATAAAGAAATTACAAAGGATCTGTGAATGAAAGTTACCTTAGAAGTGTCTTAGGTAGGTAAAGTTTAATGTTGGCTTTAAAATAAGTAGTTTAGCATCTGTCAACATAATCACCTACCTTTCACTATCAAAACACTTTCTTTTGGGTGAGATGAACTATATTCTATGGAAATTACATAGTTTGCAAAATTATTTTCCAAAGAGCATCCAGAAATCTATTTGCTTTGGTGTGACAGCATCTACATTTCAAATAGTAACATCAAAATATTTTTTCTGTCTTTATATATAAGTAGAGGAAGTATCACTATTGGATGACCAAGCATCTATACACTTTTCAGGGCATTTGATATTTGACATTATCTTACCTGTTCTTCATGCCTCTCCCTAGCTAAATACCCTATCTGTCCATATACATCTCTGATTAAATATTCTCCCCACCCACAATAATGTGGCTACTGACTATACGGTTTTGGTTTGAGACAGCACAGCCACATTAACTATAAGCCTTAAGGTGAGATATATAGTTTGTACTTCATTTGGCTACATGCCACTTTCTACATGCAGATCATCTTCCTTTTGATATTTCCATGTGCTATTTCCTCTAAATGCATAAACAGCTTATTTTGTATTACAACATTATGATTAGTTTGACAGAACCTCCTGAAAATATTTAAAACCTATTAATAATTTTTCAGTTTTATTCAGATGAAGCTTTACATTTGAGAGTATAAATTTACCCCCATGTGAAATGATATTAACACTAAAGGAGGTAATCTAATTGTCTTAAAAAAGATATACAACTTCAATCCTTCCAGAATCCTCTGGAGGTATCTCTCTGTCTCCCTTAACCATAAAATTAATAAATAAATAATTTTTTAATGACAGATGCTTTAAACCTTACCTACATTAGGTATTTAAAGGTTGCCTACGGTTCACAACATGGACATTCACGGTGGGCATATTCAAGGCATAGGCATGTCTTTGAAGTCCAGATATAACTGTTGGTATTTAGAAAAAATCATGGTATGGATAAGCTCACATATAAAAGAAAGGCTTTTAAAACACAAATTAAAGTGTTTGTGCAGTGGCCTGAACTTACTAGTAAAAAGGCCTTATTTGAACTGTGACCTAAAACCAACAATATCATTGCACCAACACCACTAGCAAGCATTTATTTTCAGATTATTAAAATTATATCCATAATAATATATATATATCCATCATAAAAAAATAAAATACTGGGATATGGTTAAAATTGCTTCTGGATAAATAATTTAGATATTAATAATATATTATAACTTTTGTTTAAATTTTTTATATTGTGCCATTTATTATTATTATTTCTTAAATATGTTTTAGCACCAGCAAGTAATTAATTTTCATCATACTTTCCAACTTGAAAGACTTCAAGAACCTAAAGGCATTCTGTGAAAGCTTTGAACTTTCTATTTCCTTTACTTTCCATTTCTCTCCCCTGTTCTGCTGGTTCATATTTACATGCTTAAAGATACAGCAAAAAGTAAAAAAGGCAGCTCAACCAACACCAAAAACAAAACATTATCAGAGCAAGAAGAATGAAAAGTAGTTCTCTATAAACATAGTTCACAAAGGCAACACAGACTGTTGTTGAAACAATTTAGTAAATGCCTCTGTAGTGACACTGTTGTCAGTAAAGTTTACATCACATCTCCCAAGCTACTAAACTGAATGTCCTTGGCATTCCAGTTTTCTAAACCATGAGTGAAATCAGTTCTCAAGTAGACTTAAATTACTACACCATGATGTTTTGCAAATTTCCCTATGAATCTGTGACTTTTCAAATGAGAACTTTTATTTGTTATAGACGTCTTGGAAACATAAACCATTGGCTATTCCCAGCTAGGATTGTCATTTTGTATATAAAGAAGTAAAATCATCCAAGTATTTTACATTTTACAGTATTCTGAAACAAACAAAAAAAAGCTACCAAATTTATTCCAGAGCATTTCCAAACATTCATGACTACATAATATCCAGGTGGAATAATCAGATTTCTGTAGCAACAGTTCAAAAAGTACAACTAAAATCCTCCAGAAACTTATTTAGGAACAAGGTGTAGTTTTCAAACACACGTGGGATGCCTTGACAGTTACATACTTTACTATGAATCACTGCTGGTGATATATGTATGGCACTTAAGTCTACTATCTCAGCTATATTTTGCATGGCTTTTGAATTAACACTATTATTTTTAATGTAGAGCATGTGCCCAGAAATAGATCTACTGGTTTTGTTAGCAAAGTGTTTATATATATATATGTATCAGTCATATTAACAGCACTATTATAATTCCTTTCTTTTTTTTTATGAATTAAAAAAAAAGTCAAGTTTCAAAGTATTACTGAAGGCAATTAGTAAGCAGCAAGTCTATTGCCAACAGTTTGCATTTTCAGTGCCAGTCATGAAATGACATATGGATAAAAGCAGACAGGCTGCTAGCTGGCAACAGGATACATCAACAATGAAAAGGACAACATTAAAACAGTCAACATTAGTGTTTTCCATGTTAGGCTGTTGATGAGTCCTTGAAGAGATTCAAGGACTAAGGAAGCAAAGGTAAATGGAAACCTTGGTACTGGTAAGTGCAAAGAGGCAACAGCAATAACGGCACTGGACTTGCTATTTTTCTCTCTGAAGAAGGCAGCAGACTCCTACACAGACGGGAAAATAAGAGCAGGTGGCAAAAATGTGATGTATGTGTAAAAGGACACTGAAGTTATTTGAGGTATGAATATCCAGATGAAATGCCACTGCTATATAAGCAGAATATAATTTCTTGCCTGTGAGGAAATAAGGTCACACACACTGTTCTTCTCCATGAAGATCCAGCTGGAGTGGTTTTGATCATGTTATTACCCATAAAAAGTCACATTTTCTTGCTTTCTGCTTCTTCAGCCCCACAGGTCCCAATCCCCAAACACCACACCAGGCCTGTGACATGAGTGGTGAAATGCTGCTGAGGAATAAACACAACCAGCAGGAGCATGTGGCATTGCTCCTCAGGGAAGGAAGCAGCAGCCCTGAGTGCAAGCACTCAGCGTAAAGGGCTGCTGCAGTCACTGAAATAACGTGCTTGCCTGTAAATTAGATCAGCCCAGCTGGGATGCATTGAGGAAGTCAATGTAAGTGCATTTGCACCATGGGATTTAGTTTCAGAATTATGTGAATTAGAGAATAATTTTGAAATGAGAGAGATTACTCCCAAGTAAAACCATGCGGTTCTTTCAACTGCCCATGCTTGCCATTACGGTTGCTTATTGTGCCTTCTGGGTCGAAGAACGAGGCATAAGATGATATCATAGCCAGTTACATTTCTGCCTGTGTCATCTGTCATTGATTGGAGATTTCAGTCCCATAAATTCAGCAAACTGATGAGAGCACTGCTGCCCCCACTGCTGAGCTCTGATGAATCATTGCACGCTGCGATGTTGGCCTATCATTCAACTACATGTTGTGAAGGCTGTTTCATCTCTACATTACTTCATTGCCATCCTTGTGGTGTTGCCACCGCTGCATTGTGCTGCCAGATCCTGCCACTCCACCTGTAGCAAATCTTAAAACATTAAGAGGTAAAAAAAACTCTGAAAAAAAGATTGAGAAGGGAAAAATCATACCACTATTCTTGAAGAAGACCACTGAGCCATCCTAACCACATTGCAACATATCCAAAAAATAATCTGTTTGAAAGCATATCCATAAGGAAGTGATAAATGAGTATATCACTACACAGATTATTTGATGTGACTTGCCAGATGCCATCCAAGAAGCCGGTTTTCTTGTATCTGTGCTGAGGCCTCTGAGCTTTTCCAAAAAGAACCTCCAGTCTGTGGCACTCTTAACTGAAATTAGTCAAGATTACAAACACCTACTGTAGCCGTTTCTGCTTTTTGACAGGTGTGACTAATGAGCTTTTGTCATATGCAATGGCCCTTCATTTGACAAAAAAATGAACTAGTTTAAGCTATCATCATCTCCAGTTGAACACTCTGGGTGGATAATGATGCAGGCAGTTGAGAGTGTCATAAAGAACTGAGGAAGACTGGCATGTGTCATGGTTTTGGCTGGGACAGAGTTAATTTTCTTCATGGAGGCTTGTAGGATGCTGTGGTTGTTTTTTCTGATGATACCACACTAACATTTTGGTTGTCGTTGAGTGCTTACATAGAGCCAAGGACTTTTCAGCTTCTCATGCTACCCTGCCAGCAAGGAGGTTGGGGGTGCATCAGGAGCTGGGAGGGGACACAGCCAGGACAGTTGACCCAAACTGGACAAAGGGGTATTGCTTACCACATGGCATCATGCTCAGCAATAATAGCTGGGGTAAAGAAGGAAAAAGGGGGAGGGAACATTGGGAGTAATGGTGTTTGTCTTCCCAAGAAACTGTTATGCATGATGATGAGCTCTGTTTTGCTGGGAATGGCTCAGCATCTGCCTCATGATGGGAAGCAGTGAATGGATTTCTTGTCTTGCTTTGCTTTGCACATGCAGCTTCTGCTTTACCTAATGAACTGTCTTTACCTCATCCCATGAGTTCTTCACTTTGCCTTTCCAATTCTCTCCCGTTCCACCTGGGGTGAGTGAGAGAGTGGCTGTGTGGTGCTGAGCTGCTGCTGGGCCTAATCCACAACAGCTTGTCAGATCCTACACCCCATAGCAGGTCATTTCCATAGCTGGACAAGGACAATCTGACAGCACAACTACAGCACAGCCTCCACCTGTGTCTGTTGAATGCATAGGATTTTATTCCAACACTGACCATCCCAATTGATATCCAGACACTCCTTACTCCCTGGCACTGTCCCTTAGGAGACACACCGCTGTTGTGCTCGAGGTACATGGGGGGGGTTGCAGTCTCCCATGAAATGTGCCCAGCTGAGAGTTGTGGAAATACTGCAGATACATCATGCGAGTCTATGTTGTGTGGATGGGTATTTCATACAAGGAGGAATGCATGTATGTACAAGGGAGGCTGCAGTTCTGGTGGACAGGAGGAAAGTTGACAGCATGTAGACAAAATAAAAATCATATACGTGGAAGAGATTAAACTGGACTTAAGAACTGCCCCCAGAAACCTCCTTGACAGACCAGGCAGTAGAGGCAGGAAAACAAAGTTATATATACCTAAATATGCATAATATGCTGTAGTTATACCTAAATATACATAATATGCTGTGAACAATTATACAGCTGTAGAGCCAGCTATACATAGCATTGCCCTGTGCAGATATTTGCTCTTCAGTGCAGGTGGGTTAATCACCAAGCTGGCCTAGTAAAGTAGCCCTACAGATCTTCTGTGGAGCCAACCCTATCATTAATGGCTAAGGTTCTGTCTAAGATATGAGAGACAGGAGGCTTCACTCACACTACTGCCAGAAATCTGACAACTTCTGCACTAGGGGTTTCAGAGAATCTGGAAGCACAAGACAAACATTTTAGAAGACAGTGGAAAAGCAAAGGTTGTGGTTATTTCACGTAATCTGGCTTAGAGGAACCAAAGATTGGCCAGATGATTTATATTCTTCTGTGCTTACAGTGTTGAGCACAGGAACACTTAAGGTGCGCCATCTATTCCAATTTCCACCCACTTGCTTTTTTGGAAAGGGGACTCTGCCAAAATGTGCTCTGATGAGAGAGACACATGTTTCAGCCCCATATAGTTTCATAGCCAGGAGGGATGAGCAGAGTTTAATGCATGCCTCTTCACCAGCTGTTGGCAGGCAGGAGATCACTGCAGGATTAAGTAAACAAAAGCAATGCACTTAATAGCAGATCAAGGTACCTGTACAGAACCATGCTGCAGGCTCGAGGACCTTAATCTAAAGGTGAATATACAAGCATTGAGAGGGAGTGCAAGAAAGAAGGACCCAAAACAGGACAAAAATCATTGTTTGGAAGCATTGTTATTGATGGAAATTTTTAAGATATATAGCTCTATGGATTTTACTTGGCCTCTTCTACAGACTGGAGAGGAATAATAAAAATTAAGGACTATATTGCAGGGACCCTTAGCACTCTTCCATCCCTTGCCTTCTCCCTCCTCTTTCTCTGCCTTGCTCCTATTCCTGTCAGCTCATCCATGCCTTTACACTTCTGGTGACACCTTCAAGGTGTGGAGCACAGCCAGACACTGGGGCAGGGTCCATAAGGTGAAGCTGATAGAGAGTAGTCTGTCACCATTTTGATGCTAAGACAGAAAGCTGCATCACTGCTTTCCATGTGTTTTGTGCACACTTCACAGGCTCATAGCTGCTTACACATCTGGAGGAGGCTAAAGGAAGAGGTACTACTCAAGACAAGTATCTTCTTCAGAAATGACAGAGGGAGTCTTGCAACACAGATTCAGTAGGAAGTTGCAAGGAAGTTTCACAGAGTTTCACAGCTGGCAATGACTCAACAACTGAGAGCTACTAAGCAAGAGGCAATCTTTGTGAACACAGCTGAAATGAACAGTCGGTTTATTAATGGCATGAAAGTTCACAAAAATAGGTCACAAACGCAACAGGCTGTAGTAGCATGGGAACAACAAACAAAGCACATTCTGCTGTGAGGCAGAGTCAGAAGTCCAAAATCTGAGTTGATATTGAAGTGTGAGTTACCAGTGGAGCTCTTTCCTAACAGAAATTGGTGTTTATATATAAATATATGTATCCTCCCACCATTTTTCTTTTATATATAATCATTTGCTAAAGATTATGATGAAAGTGTCTAGGAAATTGAAGACACTTTAAGAGCAGAAGCTACACTGATTTTACTGGTGGTTGTGTGCTGGTAATGAGGAATCCTGAAAACTAAAGATTTAAATATGAAACACACTCTTATCTTCATTACCACATGTTCCAAAAACAAATGCTACCTATGGTCTTACTAGCAACATCAAAGCTTTTGAAATTTTTGTGAAAGTCTTACATTTTCCATTTGGCTCAAAGACACAGAGGAAGGCTCTTCAAAGCCTTTGGGAACACATTGTAAGCACAGTTATATTAATAAGAAAATGTCCTGGCCTTGTAACAAAAAGACCAGCTTGCACATTATATCCAAGTCCACAGGGACATATGCAGGTGGACTAATAGGCAAAAATACCGATACCAGCTTATTTCCATTTCAACAGAAGCCTGATACAACATATTAGATGAGAAAGTTGGAAATCTTTCAAAGAAAAAACTGTTTGGTATTTTAAAAGCAACTATCATTTTAGCATATTATGTGGAACTGAAGGCCAGAGGAAAAGATTGTTATTGAAAATCCTCATCTTTTTTCTTTTCCTTCTTACTCAGATAGTGCCTGACAGACACATGTGAAAATGTAGATTTTAACCTTTCAGATATCTACTTCACATAATTTCAGTGAGTGTAATATTATACTGTCATATTTCTCCGTGAGGCAGTTGATGATGTTGATGAAACAAATGGCATCTCATGATTACAGAGGAAATGCCACTGATTGACCAAGAATTCAATTATAGGCAGCTCAGGGAGAGAATGTGAAAGATTCCACAGCACTGCATGTTAACACACAATACACCACTCTGGAAGTAACCAAAAAGTGTAAAGCTTTTTACCCAAAACAGAAGTTTCTCTCATACAGCTTTGAATATATCTCAAATAGAAATGGCTATGCTAAGCATTTAAAATTACTTTTGTCAAAAATAAAAAATAAAATAAAATCAAAAACTTCGTATTACTTGTAAAATTTACAATTCTATCTAACTTAAAAACATAATGATCATATCTTTTAAGTGGATTCCCATTCTACTATTTCCAAATAATGCTACAAGTAGTCCATAAATAATAAGCAAGATACAGATCAGTGTTTGTGGTTGAGAATCAATGGCTCTGACAGTGCCAATGATACCTTCTGTTAAAATAAAATATTGTTTCACAGCCAAAAATAACATATGTGAATGTGTGTATAATTGACACTAAAACTCACGGCATGCTATGAGAAACATTCAAAACAATTGATAAGAACTTTAAAATTCTGAATGTAGAAGTGAAAATATCATAAAGTGGGGCTTAATACTTGCTGTGAAAGGGATCTGAAACAAAACCGTGTGAAATTTAAATTGCATGCTACTTCCTATTTATTCCAAAGTGCATCTACTCCACATAAAGTTCTGAAGTGGACTGCCTTATCAATTTGCTTCAGAAGAATTACATTGCAGGAACAGTTTAAGTTCAGTTTTCACCAAAAGCCCAAGGCAAGCAAAATGTCTAAGTTAGTAGTAAGAATGCCTCTTTGCCGCTCGGAGAGATAATGAATCCTATTACTAAAACACAGCAGTATGCCTAATTGTGAAGTCACATGCAAGTTATGGCTTTAACATTAGCATTTTTAATTTTAATCCTATTTTTAATATAGTTTCCTAGCAAATTGGTACATAAAAAATGTAAAGAGGAAACAGCAGGCAACAATCAGCTCTTGATTATGCACTATCAGACTCTGAAGGGGTTGGATAACTTAAGTAACCCCAAACCATATATAATACAAAATATGAGTAATATTAGGCCCTAAGAATACACAGCAAGGTTGTTACAGATGAGCATGGAGTACAAACATCCCCAGGGTAGCACCCACCAAGCAGTTAGGAGCATATTGTGCATTCAGCTTGGGCATTGCTGCACTCCTGCAACAAAACCAGCTCAGGTAGAGCCAGCTCCAGTATCTCTGCACCAGAAGCACATTTAACCCTGAAACTGAGTAATGCATCCATGGAAAATCAAGACCTGGCTATACCTGGATGATCTGAGTCCATTTGTTAAATGCATCACCTCTAACTGTGGTTACAGCAAAAGAATGGAAGTTTCCCTTGCCAGGTATTGTGTATTGAACAGTGTTTTAACTGTTCAGATCTTCAGTGCATTAGCTATTTTTTCAATTTAAAGACTAAGATAACATTTCTCCTAAGAAACTTTCACCCAGTATTATGGATGTTGCTTTAGCCTACTATTTTGCTTCTATTAGTTATTAAGTTTCGTACATACACTCAGGATGGAGAAGTAATTTACACTTAATTGACTCAATGCATTTTCTTTCTACTTTCCTTTTCTTCCATTCTATATCAAACACATTTATTCATGTAATTCCTCACCTCAGTTTTAATTCTGCAATACACTGTAATCTTCACTTACTCACTCACTCAGCACAGCTCTAATAAATACCTTGCAGATTCATATTAACTTCTCTGATTGCCTTACACTATATTTAAAGTAAATGGTAATCCCAATATGTCCTAGAGATGATGGGAGCAGTAAATCACACATTTAAAGTGCATTAAAATCTTCAGGTGTGAGGGACTATAAATGTTTAAAATATCACTACTGAATACTCACTGTGGGAAATAAGACTAATTGCTGTTATACCTCCTCATAATCTTATACTGCCATTGTCTCTGGCAGAAAATAAACAATATGCCAGAGCCTATTTGTCTTGCTTCAGTTAGGAGACCTAGAAACATTTTTAGTACAAACTGTGGGAACAGCTATCAAATACAAAATATGACTGAAGGGTACTGCTAAACTCACTGACTAGTTGACTGAGTATCACGTTAATGTTATTTTGTATTTACCTGTACAAGACATAGAATTTTGAGACTACAACCTACTACAATCTTTCCATTAACACATGCTAAATTTGTAACTTCCCCTTATAATTACTAATATTTAATGAATCATGTAGTTAGTACCATTTGAAATACAAAAATTGAACACGACTTTTAAAACATCCAAATGTTTAAGAATTCTATGCAGTTAATTTTCCTGAATATCTACATTAAAGCTCAGTAATAATAAAATTCAAAAACAAGAATGCATTGGGTAACAACATACTTATTAAAAATTTAAAAACATATTTTAATGACAGGATAATTCAGTGCTGAATGTACAATGTAAAGTCATTTTAACCTTAATGTATACAGCTGTATGGGTACTGTGGTTCAGCAGCACAGTTAAAAAAAAAAAAAAAAACGTAATTAGACCAACACTTTTCTACAGAGAAATATGCTGCTATTATCTCAGTGGGAGATAACCCTGGCCTTTAACTTGAAATAACTCAGCAAGTTACCTTCCTGATAAACAATGCAATATTAATATCACAGCTGGGAGCAGTTCTCTGAACACTCACAGCAGGTATCAAATTTGTTGCTCAATTTTTATTGGAAATATAGCATTCCTTTCAAATGGACATATATTTAGCTTCAAGAAAGAGGAACAGGTAGAGTTCAAGATATAATTAATTTAATATTAAATTAAAGGACAAAACAAAACATGGAGCAACAATCATGGCAAGAATAATGTTAAAAACTGTTCAAACCACGTGTGATGGTAAGATTCTTAAATTGAATATACTTCTTAGTAATACACAAAGAAGCATATAAAAATTGAAAAAAAACTTAGGGAAATGCTTGTGAGTGAGTTCAGTTTATGCTGAGATTCTGAGACAAAGATCATAATATATTATGGTCTCAGAGATAACCAACTTTTTTTTTTGAATCCACTTCAAAATACATCAGTGATAATCCTAAGCATTTTCTACGCTTCTAAAATACAAGAAACAACGCTGTTTTGAATTGGAAAGGGTGAAAAGTCTGACATGGCTATTTATTCCACTTTTGAACATCACCAATCCTAACAGACCACTTCTATACCTTTTAAACCACAAAAACATCAGACAACGAACATCATTTTGCAACAGACTGAAATCAAATACAATGTAGAAGTGCAGTAGACTACTCTACTCAATTTCCAGATTATTGCTACTTGCATAATCAAGGAATTCTCTTGAAAAAAAAATAAACTGTACTTATCATGAGATTTTCATAACAAGATATTTTCCAATAGCGAGTGGTGACAAACGCAACTAAATGTTATGTTATTTCTTTCTAAGCTTAATTTTAACCATAGCTCACTTTGGCATTCATCACAGCTCTTCTTCCCTTCTATTAACACCTGAGATGCAAGTGCACTGAAAAACTCAAAAATGGAAAAACAGAGTTTTCCAAAGGAAAAACGAATGCTGCAGGCAAAATTTGAAAATTGCTGATTCTGTCTCTGATGTTTAACTAATAACACTTAATTATGATGGGCACATTGTGAGGATTTTTGTTTTGCAGTATTCAGAGTTTTAAAAGCAACTTATACGTAAATTTCAAAGAGCAAACTAGTATCTGTTTGAGGAAAAAAAAGTCTTTGTGAAAAAAATACTTTATTCTAAAATATGTAAATGCTGCAATAATTATAAAATCTCATTGGATGTATTCTATACAATTCTAACTCTTTTTTTTCCCCCTGAGGCTCAGATGCAGAAAATAAAGGCACTGGGAAAATCAGAGGAGTGGTAACACTATCAAATAAGAGTACACAACAAAATCATACCTTGATCGTGTTAGCAAACAAACACAGAAAGAATACAGCTGTTCCTAGAACGGACAAGAAGGCCTATGTGAACTATCAGCAAATAAGAGCAAATCACAAAAAGAATAAACTGATTCTGGGTAGAGGTAAGGCTGGACATTTTAAGGTGGCTTCTAGCCAACTAAAGTATTGACACTGGACAAAGTGATAGGCTTTAAATTGACACAGACATACTAACAGGACTACATAGGCTTATTTATTGAGGCAAGGGGCTGGACCTGAGCATCTGCAATGCCACGTCCAGGCTTTTGGCTTACTTTCCTACAAACCAACCAATGTAGCTGAAAGTTACAATAACAAAGCTATTTGCTCTGTTGTCTCAATAGCTTGCTGGAGGAAATCTGTTTTATCTTTATCCTTTGCCTTAAAATGCAGAACATATTCCTAAATAAGGATTGAGAGACAGATAATTCACCTCATCTGATTCTCAGTGATATTTGATTTATAATTATATTTTGTTCTTTATTGATGAGATTTGGGTTACCATACCTTTCTTACAAATGTACACACTGGATTACATAAAAGAATTTAGGTGCACTTCTCAGAGTGACTGCTAAGAGCTTTGCAGGAAGGAAGGCTGACTGTGAACAGAGGAAACAAAGGTGCTGTCATTCATCTCCCACACAGCTGTGCTAGAAAGAACTGAGAATATCTAATTTCTGCAGACCATAGCAGAATGATTGCCATCAGCTCACAGAAATAAAATTATTACTGTATTATATTAATTTACATATGCTTTAACCTATGTGAAAACACATCAGACTGTAACCAGTTCCTCACTGGACCTTAGCTGGATACAATCCTTCCTACTCTTCCTCAGCAGAACTGCTTAAGTGTTAAGAATTTGTATTTTGGGGTCCACTGCAGTATTACAGGAATTACATCTGCCACACAGGTATTGCTTTTCAGAGAACAAAACAACGAGGTGTACAATGCTACAAAACAGGCAATTTTGGCAATTTCATAACACAAAGGCATGCAGTGCTAATTAAAATATAGGATTTTCATGTTTTATTACATGTTTTTCATAAAAGTTCTGTAACAAAATGAAGCTAAATGCTGCAACTATCTTCCCTAAGCTCTTCCACCCTATAAATACAACAGATGAATAAAACTTTCAAGACAATGAGAAGTTAAATCGTCTACACAGATTGCCACTGAACACTTCTGCCTTCATCTGTAGTCATGCTGACTGCTGTTCATATTGCCGGTATGAGCCAGGACCCAGAGAAATGCAAAGCATAACTCATGATGCCAAACGGATCTGTTCATACCATACAACAGAACCACATAACAAAATCAAACTTTTGCAAGTGTTCTATACACAGAACTATGGAAATCTAACATTATTTTTATTTTCAGAGAGTCCATTTCCATTAGTTAAAAAGTTTCAAAGTTCTTATAAGTGCTTAAAACCATTTGTAAGCTGAAAGGAGGCGTGAGGTAACATTTCATTTGACAAAAATTATACTCCATAAAAAAAAAAAAAAACTCCAGTCAAGAAAAGGAGAATCACAAACACAGGGTGAAGCTAGCCAGACCAGTGAATCGGCAACCTCTGTCTAAAGATTTTTTGGTAAATACTTCAAAAAAAAAAAAATGAACAACCCCACCACTCCCCAGTGATTTAAAAAATGCAAACAGATAGGAGGATCAATATATGATACATCCTTTACAAACAGATGGAAAAATGTGATGTGACTTAGAAAAAAATCTAATTTCCCCATGTTATTTCATTCTTCATTGTGTCATACAGAAACATGGAGCTGCTCTGAGGGATTTTCAACTGGTTTCTGACAGAGTAAATAAACAGTTATTAGCACTAAAAGGTATGGATTGAAGGTTTTAGGGCAGATATTCTATTTTGCAAAATTTGTTTCAACTGATTCTTTAAATGTCAAATAATAAAGCAGGTACACTAAGAACACAAATGACAAAATATTAGGCATATCCACAAAGTCCAAGAGGAACATACATGTGAACACATCATGTTCTGGGGTTTGTATTACTGTTTGATTAAATAAGCTTTATTTAGCCACTGTGAAAAGAAAATGGAAAAGGTCTCTCCCAAATACTTCTGTCCTCATTCTCAGTTTCCCATGTCTTTGAAGCATCTCAGCTCCCTTCCTGCTGTGACAAACTTGGCTTTCCCAAGCCAGTCCAAGGAAAAACAGCACTGGCACAAGCTGCCCCCTCTGGAAGTCAGAAGCGAAGGCCCTGTGGTGGGCAGCAATTTCCAACAGGCTGGCAAGCCTCCAGTGTAGCATCCCAGACTGAAAGCTGTCAGCACTACAATTGTGAACTAAAAGAAAGAATAATTTTAATAGTGATACTTAGTATCCTCGGGACCAACAATTCTGGATATTTAAATTAAAATGCCAGTTCTGTTTTTGCCTCCTGTCTGTATACAGCACTGTGATCATCACATCATAAATATCCTGTCTTTTGTTGCTGACTTCTTAACACATGGCATGATTGAATATGATCTTCCTTTTCCTCTCAAAGAATTCCTCTTGAATTTTAATGGCTTGTGATTCTCTTGTTGTCTTTGAAGAAAATATTGTTTTCCATAAAAACTCAGTTCAACATTAAGTTTCACAAAGTTAACATGACAATGAGGTAATGCTAAAGTTGCACATCTAAAGCCTGAAAATCAAGTCCACAGAATACAGGATGGGGAATAAAAATAACTGAGCGTGAATTTTTAGGACAGATGTTTTCTGTGTTTTCTTAAATATTTTTCAAGTTGGATAAAATTAGCCATTTTCCCATTAATTTTTAGGGATTTTTTCCAATAAGAAAATTCATTACATAATTGCATAGCAATATTAGCACAAATTATTTTATTTCAATTTTGTAAGTTTATTGCCTCTAACTGGGAAGGACATAAATCTACCTCTCTACCTTTGCTGCTTTTATATGAAGTGAGGCAGAAAGTAACTGCAATAAACAACAACATGGAGAAAACCAGACAAATATTGTAACAGCTTTTATTTTATTTTTTTTTTCTGTAATAATAAATAAAAATGCAGAAAGTTTTACTTTTTATGCTATAAGGGCAGCCACAACTTGGCTTTTCAGCTGGACTGAAGACTTGAATCTAAAGCAGAAACCAAAAGTAGTGAATGGAAGCAAAGGACTTTGAGTGTGTTGCAGAACTTTACTCATGAAGAAATAAAAAAAGGAAGGATTAAACAGCGAGATCATGTATTTCAGCCTCCATTTTAAAACATGAATTGAAAGAAAGAATAAGGAATCATGACATTTTACAAAGAAAATACAAACCTCTTTATCTCTACTATGCCACCCCAAGAACTTACACCACTGTGGAACAGAATATGACCATGGGAAGTAACAGTTAAGGCAGAAATCAGGAAGACAACAGGAGTGCATAATGAATATTTTGCAGGAGTATCTGTGACAGGAAAAGCCATTCAAAATTTAATTTATGATAGGATGCTTTACCCAGATCCAATGAGTTGGAAGGATATCTCCCAGATGATGTTTAGAGTAATTCAAGTGTAATCTGCAGAACTCGACTGGTAAGCAATTGGATGACATAAAAGCCATCACAAGGAATGCTAACGTGAATGTAGCAACAGTAATAACTCCGTGTGGAGGTGACATTTCAGATCCAGGAGGAGGCAAGCAAAACACTGGGGAGGGAAAGAAGTAGTAGGAACCCATAATTAATGTGTTCTTCATGAATGTCAAGATTATCAAAACTGGATGGGTGTGACATTTTGTTTTGTTTTTCAAAAACACAGCCACAGCAAACCCAAGAAAATAGTCTGGAAGAGTACATTGCCTTTTTGAGGAAATAAAGCTTGGATTATGGGTGTGCAAATTTAACAAATGTGTATTACTTCTGCTTTCAAAGCCTGATTCTTGTGAGCAAACCGTTTACAAATAAATCACAGATATGAGTAAAGACAAGTCATTTGTGTGGTTTGAAGAATCCTGTCATTCATTTGTTCTTCAGATCTAATCAGAACTGCCATATGAGCAAGATAAAAATCTGCTATTAGAGCAAGATGCTCATGGATTGCCTGAACACAAAGATTGCTGCTTCTTCTCCAAATGCTTAACATTGCTGTTAAAAACCATGAGAATGGCTACAAATCTACTGATGAGATAAACAGATTCTAATGAGACTCTCTAATTATTTTTAAAATAAAGTAGATGTTACATATCCTTGCTACTTACATTGAATATTTACAATTTATCTTTCTTCTTTTTAAGCTCGATTTTGATCTGCATAGTACCTAGCTTGGTTATCAGAGCCTCTGAAAATTCAATTATGTTAACATTAAGGAAATTCTAGCAGAGGGGTACACAGAGGGACCCTCTATCTCTGGCTACCATGTATCATCCAGTATGTGAAACTGTGTGCTCACAACAAAAGACTGAAAGGAAGACAAAGTCTGGGAGTAGTTCACCTACTCTCCGACTTCTTTTTTTCAGACTTCCCAAAGATCTGTATCAGAAAGAAAATCCAAATTCATCATCTGACTACAAGATGTTTGGGGAAAAAAAAAAAAAAAAAAAAAAAAAGAACATAAAAAACAACAGCAGCAGCAGCAATAATTCCCCCCATTTTAAAATTCTGCATAATACTGTTCATATAAACAAATATTGACTTTTATAAATATTGATTGCATAGATATTATTTTTTTTCCTTAAAATATCTCAGACATTTTTCCTCCAACAGCTCTGTGCCATGTCTCCTCCTGATGGGAAGAAGAAGCCTAATTGGAAAACAAGTTTCTGTTTTATATAAATCTTCAAGGCACCACTTTTATATTTGAATTCAGAAAAAAAAAAAAAAATGTTGCAAAGTGAGTAGGTATTTTTCTTGACAACCTAACCTGATGATTAGAAAAGTCAGAGGTGGGAGGTCTATATTCAGTCATTTGTTCTCTCTGATTTAAAGAACTGGCAACTTCTACCTCCCACATAATTGTCCTAAGAATTAGGCTCACTTTCTAGCACAAAGTTCCTGACAAATTCTGACATAACACCATTTGTTGCTTTTCCTAACAAATAGAGAATAGTTTAAGTCAAATACAATTTGAGCTGCATTTTTATAGCAAGCCATCTGCATCTTCTGGCAGAATTATGTAATAAATTATAGGCAGGACTACTGCTTTCTGTGAACTACAAAAAATTACAGCAAGTAACAGCAGCACATTTGCTAAAAGATAAAGTTTCTGTGAACATCATGGTAGAAGATAGGCAAACATTCCTTTGGCTTTCCTGCCAGCAGTATTAATGAAATTTCAGCTCGTGTGGCAGACCTAGTAAAAACCACTGAGAGAAAATTTGTTTTCCTGCATTTCAATTCGTTTTTATCCAGCTCATTCAGTAGGGATGTTGCAAAAAAATAAATCCAAATAAATAAGGCAGAAGCTGCATGCGTTGAGGTCCCAGGAGACACCAACTTTAGTTAAATTTTCTTTAAGAAAATATATTCATGGCAGTAGTCTTCCCAGCCCCAGGCAAAAACTTTCCTGATTTTAAAATGCTTAACCCCAGTGAGCAAGATAAAGGTGGTGCAGCAAATTTATCTCCTTTAAGTATAAATTTGAATGAAACTTGAAACAATGATCTTATTTCTGAGCAAACCCCACCATGAAGAGACTCTTCAGGAAATCCACATTGAGAAAGTTATTTCTTTGGTAGCTCCTGACTTCCTGATAACTTTTTTTCAGTCTCTTTTATGCCCTCTTTTTTCCAATTCTTTTTCATACAATCAGTTATTCCTGCATCAAACCTATTTTTTCTTTCAACTGCTACTTTTCTTTTAAAGTGTTTAATTTCTCCTGGTACTGCATGTGACTTTTTAAACTGCAGTCTATTCATATTTGCCGTTTTTCATAATCCTAGTGTTCTTACACAGGAGGATCAAAAATGAGAGACAAGGGTTGTAGTGTTTTTGTTTTTGTTTTTTGAGGGATCTGGTTTTTAATAACCTTACGTTTTTAAGCCCCTCGCCCATAAATTTCAAGCATTGTATCTTAATTTCAAGTTAAATTTCAACTCCAAGCTTCCTGCTTTTAGATTTCTCTCTGAGTGCGACCATCCAGCCAATTCCTTGCCCACCAAGTGGTCCACCCATCAAATCCAGGTCTCTCCAGTTCAGGGACAAGGATGTCACGCCAGACCGTGTCAAAGTGACTTTGCACAAGTCCAGGTAGATGACATCAGTCTCACTTTTCTTATCCACCAACACTGTAAGCCTGTTGTAGAAGGCCACCAGATTTGTCTTGCATGATCTGCCCTTAGTGAAGCCATGTTGTCTATCACCAATCACCTCCTTATTTTCCATATCACTTTGCACAGTTTCCAGGAATATTTGCTCCATGACCTTGCCAGGCACATAGTTGAGAGTGACTGGTCTGTAGTTTTCCAGGTCTTCCTTTTATTTTCCCCCCTTTATAAAAATGGGTGTTGTTTCTCTATTTCCAAACAGTGGGAACTTCA
Source organism: Oxyura jamaicensis (assembly GCF_011077185.1). Taxonomy (NCBI): domain Eukaryota; kingdom Metazoa; phylum Chordata; class Aves; order Anseriformes; family Anatidae; genus Oxyura; species Oxyura jamaicensis. The sequence continues at coordinate 70,869,352 of NC_048896.1, read as the reverse complement.
TTGGACTGACAGAACTTCTCAAATACGATGGATAGTGGTTTAGCAATTTCATCTCTAGTTCCCTCAGGACTTTTGGGTGCATCTCATCCCATGGGCTTGGGCACCTTCAGGTTCTTCAAATGGTCTCAAATCTGACCTTCTCCTACAGTGGGCACTTTTTCATTCTCCCCGTCCCTGCCTTTGGATTCTCTAAATTGGGTGGTATGGCTAAGGCCATACCTAGGAACTACCTTCCCTTCCCCCCCCCCCCCCACCCCAGTCATCTCCCTCTGCTCTCCATCCCCACCTGGTTTTCTTGGAAAGAGAAGGAAGCTGTGTTTTTTTTTCTCTCCCTGACTTCTCAGTGTAGACAACACATGGCTCAAAACTGTGAGGCAATCTGCTCTGAGTCTGGATGTATTCTCAGTTCTAACTCAATAAAATGCTTCGTCTGAAGTTCCTATGGATGCAATTCTTTAGGGACAGCACAGAGAGAGAGATCTGGTTCATCCCACCTACAGCCAATGCAAGCCTAGTTCAATCAGTTTGAATGGATTGGCTTTTATACAACAGAAGAGGGGAAATAATTTGCATCTTCCTTTGCACACCCATATGTGGCTGATTGTAATCCAGTCTCCTCTGCAATTCTTTCAGCTATGTATGTATAAGGAAGCAAGAAATAGAAGCATTTGTTTCCCCCTGGATAAATTAAATCAATTCCCCTATCATGCACTAGTGCTAATGCACTGCCATCTAGTGTGTAAAATCAATATAACAAAAACAAAGCAAAAAAAAAAAAAAGGTTCAGCAACATGGTAGATGAAATGCTCTCAGGTTCCACCAAATGTTTTGAACCTATATAAAACATTCAATTCATACTATTAGTCACTCTTCTTTAAATATATATATATATATATATAAATCCTGCCTTTTATAGAAAACTGCTTGACTTGACAGACTGCAATGGCTTCCATTAGATTGTACTGTGTCAGGGCAGACAGGTTCATCAGAGGTCTTCATCCCTGTAGCCTCATTTGAAGTGATTTTGTAAAGCTAAAAATAAAATTCTACAGTATTTAACACCAATAATTTTTTGGTAAAAGAGCTTTTTCTTAATTAGCACAAACTTAATTTCAGAACAGACAATTTCAAGGCTTTATTCTCTAACTCACGGTCTATGAAAAGCACTGCATCTTAACAGATGGACTGCACAAGGAGAGATCAGGGACTCTTCAGTTTCGTCTCTTCATCAGCTGAAGATCTTCTCATATGTTTCAAGAAGATTTCTCTCAATACAGCCCCAAGTTTTTGTTGTTTTGCATCCTGTGCAATTATCTACAATTGCTCAATGGACACACAAAGGACCTGACCTGTTTTACTTGGACCAAATTTGCACTGATGAAGTTATGTACAAATGATATAAACCAATAGCATATGGCATATAATTTTACAAAGACTGCAGATTTTTTATAAAGACTGATTATCATAAATTGTTTCTTATTTCTGTAACTTGCTATAACCTCTATGTTACCACTCTGCTTATCAAGAATTACTCAAGCAACACTGCATTCTGCCTCTTTCCCAAACTATACAATGACAGAGTTATTTTACTGGCACAGATATTTCTTATCATCCCCACCACAAGAAAATCCTGCTTTGAATCCAGGCTGAACCAATGTCTCTTAGAGTCCACATAGCTAGTTTCTGCATCTTGATTAAAATGTAGTCACTTTTTTTGTCAGTATTGTCACTTTTTTTTAACAGTATTTTTGAAATACTGTTAATTTGGAGGAGAGAAAAGAGAAAATGTATTTATGTGCCAGTGACACTATTTTCCTATCAAATGTTATAATATTAAAAGAGAAATAAGTGGATAGAAAATCCTGTATAAAAGTAGAAATCAGAAAGAAGAATTATAAAAAGCATAATTACTTTAGCACAATCTTCTATAATTGATAATATATTTTTATTTGATGCAGGATTTAGCACTACATACAATGATTGCTGAAATCAATAACTGTATTTTCATACAATTTATATATAAATATAAACTGAACTAAATGCAAAGCCTTCAAGAAGCTTTCTCCCCAGATGAAACAAATAGTTCTTAGTTTATGCAAAATTATTTAGGAATTCTTTTGTGTTACAAGTCATACTGTAAAAGAAATTATTTCAACATTAAACATTCTAATAATCATGAAGGATCAATGAGATATTTGTTTGACTATTTAAAAATGTATGAAAAAATAACAGGCATATATGATATGGCAATAACATCCTGAAACATACTGGTGCAGCTATCTACTTCTTAAATGTTAATAAAAAGAAAAAAAGCAAAGTATCTTGTCAAGAATTTAACTCCTGTCAATAATTTTATAAGGGAAAATACTTTTCGTAAAGTACTTTATTTATATTCCTCCCAAACCGCCACAATATGACTCAGAGTACTGAGCCAGGGTATCACATCTAGCTAATGCCTTTTCTTTAAACATTTATAGATAGTTAAATATACATACAATATAAGATATATAGATTTAAGGTTATGACATCAGATTTAAGAAATATTTGGAAATACTGCATTGATAATTTGTTACTGTAGTTTCAATGGTAATACACAAATAAAGGTAGAAAGAGTACTGAAAAGAGGTCATAGCATCAACAGACACTAAGCTCCTCACTCGCATGATCATGCATAAATGAAAGGCTTTTATCTTTAAAATAAAAAGCAATTATCTGCCCCTCCAGGTTTTCTTCCTCCAGGAAGAAAGGATGACAGACATAAACAGAGTAATGAGATCAATTAAACTCATCCAGAGATGAGCCTAAAAAGTCCTGAAATGACAAAGTCAGCCCACGCAAATCACTGAGAGGTTAAACTCCATGGCTCACTGCATCTATGACATAACACCAACTTAGGCACAGAAAGGATCTACCAAAACCTCATGGCTGCTCTTCCTCAGGAACCCTTCCTTCCCTCTCTGCTATCATGAACAACTGGTCTATATGTAGAATTGTCCTATCCTAGACAGAAGTCAGTTCTTTGCTTATGGAAAGAAGAAAATGGAGCTCATAGTTTTGAATGTCTAGCAGTTTCTTCTAGGTGTACTACAGCAGATGAAATAACAGCAGGAGAAACCCATAATAAATTTCTTCTTTTATCATAGACTGTACACAATCAAGACTTTTTCCTTTTGCATTAATTATTTGCATAATTAAAAACAACTTAAAAATACACACATTTAAACTCAATATAACTTGTAAGGCAAAAAACTGTATCATGACAACATTTTTTTGGTAGCATCTTAGCATTTTATTGAAGATGCACCACAATGCATCACAATATGGTGGACATGAAGCCTTTAAACATCAATAAAAGGGAAAAAGTTCTAAAGCATCTTCTTTTTTCTTCACAGTTTGTTAGTTTGTCATGGTGGTAAATCAGACATAATGATAAAAAAAAAAAAAAAAAAAAAAAAAAAAAAAAAGACTTTCTAGCCACTGGAATACAAAATCACAAATACAACACTACAAAAAGCAAAACAGTTATTCCCCCAGTGAGGTTTGTGACACTTCCCTATTAGGCCCTGGATAGCTTTAGAAATCCACTATAGATCAGGCATATCTTAGGATGAAGGTATGAATTAATGAATCAGTACTTACAGATAGATTAATATAAATCCAGGAGAATCACTAAAAAGTAATTCAGCATGGTTCATGTTTGCTTTATGATTTGTTTCTTAAGTTTTCCAAACTACCAAAAAAAATCTGCTCAGCATATTTTCAGTTACTATGCAAATTGACTCAAGCTGTGCTGGGGAAAAATACAGAGGCAAAAGTATGTCACACTAAAGAAACCAAACACCAATCAAAAATATAAAAGTAAGGAAAATCCCAAAGAAATCCAAAGTGATCTGTCACATTTTTTTTTTCAAGAATTGCAATTGAAAATGGTTAGAGATTTAAACAGTAGTGATTTACTATATTTTCTTAACACATCTTTCTTCAAGCAAAAGGTGATCAACTACCATAGTAACATCCAACATTAATTTTGTAAAATTTGTGTAAGGTACTTTCTTATATGTGGCCTGTTCAACATTCTATGGTTTTGAATTTAAGTCAGAAAGTCCTGTAAAAAACATTTTCCTGGAGTATTTGTTTCAGTTCGGACTAGAGGTAAGATACAAAAAAGTAAGTAAAATGATAATGTTAAGTTCAGATTTTGAACCTCGTGACATTTGGAGCAGTCAGAATTTAAAGCTCTCTATAATCTACTTCATTTACCTGAAGCAGTTCCAATACTAAGTTAAAACACCTAGCACAGAATCACAGGGTAATTGAGGCAATCTCTAATCCAACATTCTGCTCAAAACTCAAAGCAAAAAGAAAGGTCTGGCATCTATGAGGCCACACCAGGTTAGCAGAACTTGATCTTGTTGAGTCTTGAAAACCTCCAAGGATGCCCAACATACACAGCATCAAGGCACAGCCTATTCCAATGCCTGAATGCCTTAATGCAGGAGACTTTTTCCTTCTATCAAGGAACTTATAAGTCTATTAAGAAAACTGAGTGTTACACAGCTGCTACAAGTAATACGGAATAGTCATAATTTACTGATCCATAGTCTAACACCACATACCTTCTTGGACAGCAATTATGGCAACCCATTCTGAACAACCAGTAATTACCCAGTAACTTGCAATAGCTTTACTATACAACTACTTGATAGTAGTAAATAGCTTTTACTACTATTGCTGTTATATGTACCGCTGCTATAAACTGATTTAATTGAGCAAAATAATGACTGAGAGGTAAACACTGAAAACTAAAAAAGGTAAATTTTGGTAAAAATGTCAATTTCTGTATTGCTAAACCTCTGATATAACCACAGGATAAAGAAGTCAAACAAGTATGTTTTTTTCTAAACCAGCAACATAAACTTCAGTTCTTCTGTTCCTATTGTTTGACTGGTACTCAAGGTGCAGATGCAAATTCTCCCTGAACTTTTCTGAATTTTCAGAAAATATATTCAAGACCACATGCATTGATTTGGAACTCAATTTTAGACTCATGCTATTCTCAAATGTGATTAATTATATGGTTCATTAAAAAGGATATCTGTTGTTGCTAGTAGCCTCAATATTGATTAAAAGAAGATAACTGTTTCCAAAAAGATGTATTAAAGATTTAAAAAGTGCATCTTCTGAAACTTCAGAGTATTTTTACTGTTTTCAGAAAATGCAGCTAAGCAACCCCCCAAGCTCCTTTAAACATTTCATGCATCTTAAGTGTGACAACATAGACAGGCTTGCGTGCAGTCACTTTGTCAATACTAATTAAAAATCAAGAGCTTTTACGTAAGTCTAAAAAGCAAATATTTTTTTTCCTAGGTGTTTTGTTTCCAGGTTACTTATAACACAAGCCTTTCTTTTCTACTCCATATTTTGTACCCAAATGTAAAGAATATTTGGATCAACCTTACAAAACTGAAGATCACTATTAAATAGATGATGGTGAAGATCACCAATAGATGAATGGTGAAGATCACCATTTCAGCAGCACCATTGAAGAAACTCAAATAACGCGCTTCGTCACTGAATAAACATTTGCTAGGTATAACTCTTGCCTTCCTGGTGTCTTTGACCAGAAACCATTGCTTTTCATGTGTAACTGAAGGAGTTATTTCTCATTTATTTTGTGTCATAAGAAGTTCATGAAATTGAATGGAGGAAGGAAAAAAAAAAAAAAAAAGAATCACTGCCCTGGGATTTCAAGGCTCTGAAGCAATGCCGTGATGGTGGCCTGCCATGAGTCCTCGGAGGACACAGCTCTTGGATTCTCTGCTTGTAGTCCCAGAAAGCAGACAATTGCAATTTTTTTCCACCCACTGCTGCCAGGCCTGGCTTTAAGGACCCTGGCCACCCACATCGGTCTCCTGCACAGGCCAGAATCCCCTATCAGGTCCAGGACCCCCAGCAAGGCCACAGCAAGGACAGGTTCCATGTCCCCAGAGCCCAGCCCTGGGCCCCAGGCCTACAGCCCTGCTCAGCCCATCTAGCCAAAGACACCGAGAGGCCCCCACATATTTTTGGCAGCACTGACCCACATTCAGCTCGCCCCTAATATGTCACATCCCTCAGACAAAAAAAAAAATAAAACCTCTGAATAGACCCAAACATGTACTTGCACAGACCACGCAGGCTTTATTCATCACCTCCACAGCAAGAGGATTTAGGAATAAAGCACTGCCAGAGCTCAGCCACCAGGGATGTGATTAGACAGGCAGCATTTACCCTAATCTCTTCTACAGCAAGTGCCTTCTTCTTCCTGTTAATTAAATGTGATCACAGATGCAGTTATTTAGGGGCATAATTTCACCAATTTAGACACCAAACTACTTCCATTGCAGGTGGAAAATGCAAGTAATGAAAGGGTGTGAGTGAAAATGTGAGTGTTGTTATGACTGGAGGCCAGGCTGATGTCTAATGATCATATGAATATATATAATCTTGGCAGGTTATGGGATAAAACAAAAATTCAATCAGTACTCAAAATGTCACATACTAAATAACCCATAAATTTCTGAAAAGTTTGTATCTTTTATCTAAGGAGTTACAGCATTATTCTAAAGCTTACAGATATTGTTATCTGTTACCCTCAATTTTTGGAGGGGAGGGATGGTAGCTTAAGGATATACATTTTGTCTATCATTGTCTATAACATTTAGAAATGTTATATTCATTGATTACATCCCCAGAGACAAACTGACAGCATGAAAAGATTTCATATGAAAAAAAAGAAAATGGTCAGAAATTGATGTTTGAGTTATGGCAAAACTGAAACAAGTAGCAGCTATGTGTAGCTTTCTAAGGAATTGTTAACATAAAAAAATTAAACTCTACAGGTATTAGAAAGGAAAAAATGCAAGCAGGATTACAAATTAGTGCTCATAGTTATATTCCTTTCATGTTTTTTGTTATTGTTTTAATATGACAAGGCATATGTCCATACACAGATACTGACAGTTCCTGCTCTCAAGAACTGGTTCTAAGAATGGATGCCAATTAAAAAGGAAGGTGGGGGGTTTGATGCCAGAAATTTGGAAACAAGAGGACATATCCAACCTTACTTAAGCAACTGTCCTATTCTATCTTGCATCATATATAGCTGAATTGTTTTGATATTTTTTCGTGAAGTCCAAGTAGCTTCAGTAATATTGATCACCCTCCCTCTTACAAGATTGCGTGCAGTTATTTTTAGAAGGATGGAATGAGTGATATTTTTATTCCTAAACACTGGAAAGAGACAAAAATAGGTGAAAAGGCAAGACCAGCCATGCCTCCACTTTGTTTCTGATCAACTAAAAAGCCACAGTAGGCATTAACAACATAAATAGCAACAGCTGTCTGCAAACAACAATACTGAGAAGTTACTGGCTATAAATGGGTGACTTAAGAAAAAGGGAAATAAAATGTCTTTATTAAGAAAGACTAGCAGAGAATGTTTTCTAGCTTTAATGTGTAGACAATACAGTGGAGAAAGACAACCCTGATAAATTTTCCAGACTTACTTTATCTGCCTTCTAACACTTTTGTAGTTTCTTTTCATATTATTTAGTATTCATGAATTCCAATGAGAATGAAAGAACCTTGGATTAAAGACCACAAGCATTACAGAATACTTCTATTTAAATATAACAGATATTTATCATTACTCCGGAAGTTTTGCTGGTATGGTGGTTTTAGAGGGGATTTGATTAATAGGCAGGAAAAAACAAAAACATCTTGTAATAAACTTTTTAAGTTATGAAAACATTGAAAAAAACTGTATCTTACCTTTTTATTTATATAATGGGTATATATGCAATTCTGGACCTCTTTAAGATCATCCTTAAAATATATTTCACTATATACAAATATTGGCACCACCCTTTTTTTTTTTTTTATTATACTTACAAAGGGTCAAATAATGCATATACTTCACAGACTCTCCAAGTTACATTCATGCTCTAATTCAGCTATTATGGAGCACAGTTAGGAAGGAATAAGTAGATTTCTCTTTGGCATTTTGATATTAGAAATACTGTGAATTTAAACTTTCAAAATATTTAGCTGAGCCCATGTTCTTTTCACTGAAATTAGATATATTTGGAAAACAAAAGTAAACTTGTGTGTCCTGTCAATAATAGGCATAATAGTTTAAATACACGGTCCAGTGCATACCACTACCAAACTTTCCTCTTGGTGTGACTTGTATCCAGGCTAGTCAGAACAGGGTAAGAAAATGGCATGCAAGCTTTAGATCCTCATTTCTGGAGCAAATGGTGGAATTGAGGCAATTAGCTAAACAGAAAGATGAAGGAAAAAAGCAAAGCACGGGGGGAGGAGAGAAAAAGACGAACAGAAAAAAAGATGAGCAAGTCTGAGATGAGAGGCAAGTATCAGCAAAGTAAGAGGCAAGTAAGCAGCAAACAGACAAATGTGGAAAATGTTTAATAAAAATCCTCTGGATACACTTATGTCAAACAGAAAATGAAAATCAGCCCTAGAGACTCTTACATCTCTCCAGGACAGGGAGGAAAAAAAAAAAAAAAAAAAAAGAATTCTACTTTTACTAGGTGGCATAGTATCCACTGAGCCCACTTATGGTTTTTTCATATACAGCTTGCCACCACCAAGTAAGTAAATGAAATCAAGACAAGGAAAAGTGAACTGATCTTCCAAAATAAAATTCTTCCTCTTAATAAATTCGTTTATTCTGGGAAATTGCTTATTTGTGCAAAAGGATAAGAATGCCTTGTGTTTGAGCATTTAAAATCATACTGCACATGTCCACTTTAATTCTTTTGTACCTTAAACTGCAACCATCGGATAGGATAGACATGGGTATTTCATTAGTAACCTGAATAAAGAAAGGAGCTTGCTAACTCTGCTGGGGAAAAACCTTTGAATCATGAACAATGTTGCCAGATTATACACCTATGAGTACCATTAACCATGTATGTACATGCATGATACACATACGTATGCATATAGACATGCTTGCATTAGAATTTAGACATGAATTTCTTATTATTTAACAAATATAAAAAGCTTCATGGTTATCCAAGAGGTATACTGGTTATATTTACTGGTTAAAAGCCTCTGGAATGATAGCACACATTAATAACTTCCATGGAATACACTTACGTAGTTATAAACCTTGAAAGAACCTATGAACATCCACATTCAAAAATGTATATACACAACAATTTCACTATTAACCTAAGTTGCAGAAGTCTGTTTACAACAAAATGCGACAAGGGTCCCTGAGCACCAACTCTTCTCTCTCTGGGAGTATTTGTTAATACTACTAAAGAGTAAATCCCAGTAAGGATGAAGAAGAAAAGATACAAAACACCTCTGGAGTTTTTAACAAATAAATAAAATATACTGCCTGATTTCATTTCTGAATCACATCTTTGTGCTAATGCAAAGAGAACATCTCTATATATTATGTACAGTAAGACTGAATGCATACTAAGTGAAGACCTGGAATATTTAATTTCATTAATAAAAAATAATGACTGTGTTGATTTCTCTTTAGTTTTTCATCCCTCTCTTTCTCCCCCGAAAGGAAACACGCAGCATATCTACTTCCATGCATTAGTTACTCTTGCTGTATGCACTTGCACTTTGGATTGAGTTGTTTGTCTCTGGACTGTTATTCATAGTGTTGTAAAAGTGTTGTAGAATCCCCTTCAAAAGGAATTTCTATTACTTTTTTATTTTATAATCCATTCTGGTTTTCCTTATTCACTAAGTGCATATCATTGAAACAGAAAAGAGGTCGGGCACAGCACACAGGAGCACTACAAAGCAAACTTGACAAGCACACAGCCCAGAGGCAGCAGAAGCCGCCTGGAGGCAGTGGCAATCCCTTGAGGCAGTGGCTCCCGTCTCCTCTGTGCTTCCTTTGCTCAGAGCCCCTGCAATAGAGTTCAGGCATATGAGAACAATGAGAAAAACTGAATTTTGACCAGGCGAAACGGTGATGAATGAATCACTGTATTAGCCATAGCTGAGAGCAGTCCTCCTACTCTTTATGGCCTGGCTGGCACCCGTAGGGTAAAGAATGGGTGAATATGTTGCTCCCAACCTTGTGAAGACAAGACAGAAGTCATACCAGCTTAAACATTTTTAAACCATTGTATTCATCTCTTCATTAAAAACAGGAAACGTTCATTGGCACCACTGTCATATTTACATGTGTGGTGAAGTCCTGAAAATGTTTAGAGATGTGATTACATAAATAGAGTGACAGCTTGCAGCTAGATGCACCCTTTCATTTAAATGTCTTCTGAAACTAAATTGTCAAAATGTAACAAACATAAGTTGAGGTACCACATTCTGATAAAATGCAACCAAAATTGAATGGCTGCATTCAATTATTTTACAAGTGCCATGAAAATCATAAATCATCATTGCTTGCCTCCTGCCAGGATTTTGTGTACTAGAAACAATTATGACACTAAATAATTACTCATGTAATTTGAATTTCACTTTGATGTGAAAGACTAGTGCAAGGCAATTGGGTGCCTCAGTCCCAGTGAAGGTCTATCTCGCAGTTGTGAAAGGAATTAAGTGTGCGTTTCACACACTATTTGTATGACTAATCCCACTTCGGTTAAAAATAAAAATAAAAAAACACTGAACAATCCTTAATGTGTATGAGGCAAAAGGTAAATATGCAAGGGCCACCACTGATTTAAAAATAAGAGAAAAAAGTAGTACAAAATATTTAAAGAGACATACTTAAACTCTACTGAGAATGATAATTTAGCACTTTTTTCTCCTAACGTTTAGTTAATATATGAACTTTAATTAGAATATAAATTACCTCTCCTCAAAAAGAACATGCAGTTTTATCAAGCTAGAGTGAACAACCTCCCCAGGAAATCCATCATGAAGCATTTGATTTGCTAAAGAAAAATGAAGTTTTGCCAGGTAATTTTTTTAAAGGATTTTCCATTGGGCTTGTGGCTCAATTTAAGAGCCATGATTTGAGAGTGCCATTACTATTCCTGCCACTTTAAGTAAGAAAAGTCTAGTGATGAGAAATTAAAGTCATCCTCAGACACAAAAATACCAGTATCTGCTTGCCAAGTTAAGATGTTATCTGGTATAGTGACTCCAGCTTTCCTCAACAATTATATCAAGTCAAACAACCCCCAGCCAAAGAATTAGCCTGTAGCATGGAAAAGCCTTGGAAATGTGAACTTGGGTAACTCAATTCTGTAACAGACTTCTTAACGTGACTCTGGCAGTGGAGCAATTAAGAGATAGAAAATGAAGGGAAGCCCAGAGCAGGGCCATGTTATTTACGTTTCCTACAGTGACACCCAGGATGTGCCTAGCTGCTGAGAGAACACAGAGCAGTGCTGCCTGGGAGCTGTACCAGGCACCACACGGGTCCTGGTCACCCCACAGGAGTTAAAAGGATGCACACCTCTTTCCTTCTTTGTCCTAGATACCTGCCTCAACAAAGACGTCACTCTTAAGCTGGTAACACACCAAAATGTGACTGATTATTTCTGGATGGTTTGTTCAGGTCATGCTGATGTTCAACTAGGCCACAAAGAGTGTTCTTCTTAGGCTTAGGTTAGTAGAAACCACTTCAGTCTTTCCTCATGCCCATAGCATTTTATCTTTGAGAGTTGGCTGACAGGCTTTTCATTTCTGGGGAAATATGTTTAAATGCAGAACTGTAGCAGAAAGAGGATAACGTGAGTATTGTTGAGCTCCCTCTTTGTGCAGCATTCAGTGAATTTTTGCACACTGCACAAATTCTAACAGTATAATGAATTCCATATTTGCTGCAAAGGAGAAAAGCAGCAGCGAAATTACCAGCCATATCACACTGTGAAAGCAAATATGTTTCAAAATATATTTTATTAGCAGTAATGTTTTAATTTTAAATCACGATGTTGGAACAGCATACTATGAAAAACTTTTGTACACAAATTCTATCAAATAAGATACGATTTGCTCATTCCACTGTCAAAATGTAAATATTTCCCTGCACCACTGTCATAAATCCTTGAAAATGCATGAAGTGATCTGACACCAAGAAGCAGTTTTCCTGAAAAATATTAGAGAACCAGCAAAGTCAGCTTCTCCAACATTATAACTTTGTTCCCAATGCATAAGAAGTATAAGTCTGGAATAGTTATCAAAACTAGTGTATTTCCATTTCCAAATACCAGAAATAATAGCTGCTTGTATCAAGGAATCTGTTACTCATCGAGTAGTGTTCCTAGTATATAATACCAGGAGAAGATGTTTCCTCTGACAGTCTCCAATTTTACTTTTAAAATACTGTGCAAGAGTCCCAATTCCTAGCTCCAAACATTAAAGTGGTTATACAGTACTTAAACATTTAACTTTATTTTAATAAGAGAATAACGTGTTATAATGATTCAAGTTCAATCACAAATCATTGTAGAGTCTTGTATACTTCTATCTGAATTTAAGAAAATCAAAAAAGTTCCCAGTATTATTTTTAGAGCAGTGTCTTTATACACTAGCTGTAGAGAAACTCTAGTTTTCATTATTTATTAAAAAGCAGAATTTGTTCTAATTCCTTTTTAATTTCACATCTTTAAAAAAAAAAAAAAAATCAGTCCCTGAAATTGAGTCTGTAGATTGAAATGACGACTGAAATTAGAATACCAATTTCAGTGAAATAATTTGGACTACTATGTCAAGTGGTGGCATAAGGAAGATATTCTCATAATAGTAATTTATGACTGTATGCTTTGATTCATCCTTTTATGTTCAGGGACGTGCATTTTGGAAGATGACAAGATAAAGCATATACTATTACTTATATATTTTTAAACAATATTAGAGTTAACTGGATTAATAAGCAGAACATCCTGAAGTTTTATGTCAATTCTCTAAAGTCACAACTTACAGAATCACTCTAAGTTTTAAAGAGCTTCACACAATAGTACCACCAGGACCAACATTTCTAGATTCTGATACTGTCAGAAATCTAAAGCTTTCCTACATCACACTTGTGATGCAGGGAGACGTGATGGATTAAATCCACCAACAATTTCCACTCAAATCTTTGAGACTCCAATTCAGGCTCAGAAAAAATAGCCCACCTTAACGTTCCACTGAGAAGCAATATCCTTATTTTACTTTCGGTTTAGTCTCCTTTCTCTTCTAAGCCTAGTAAGTTCCAGGTATTCATTCTATACATAAAAAGGGAAGTTTAAAAAAAGTATCCCAGACACACTCCATGTAGCAAAAACACTACCAAATAAATAGTGATGGATGAAGAGCAGCTTGGCATTGCCGGAGAAACCACCCACAAGATGGATCTCTTTACATTGTTCCCTCGGAACAGTTTAGGGTTACCTGCCAACACACCACCCCCTAGGTATCCCACTGGGATGATGAACTGGATTTGGTATTTACAGAACAATTACCATCTCAAACTATTTTACCTATGTTTTTTCCTCCATGTTTCAATCATCACCTTCTATTTTCTTCTCATCTGTATTAAAAAGATGCAAACACTGAGGTGGCAGTGTGGTATTTTGTTTACTTGTTTGTTTTTTGGGGTGTGAGTGGTTTTCTTTTTCTTTTTTTCATTGCTTCCAACAGATCATTCCCCTTCTGATTATGAAATTATTATCACTTGTTTATGACAATTTCCACAGAAACCAATGTAATCACTGTGTGCTATGACCAAGGGTAAAATAAGTGCCATAAGTTCATGCAAATGTCACCTGTTATAAATAAAAATAGGAGACACGGAAACAAAATGTCACATGAAACAGGGATATTGAAACAGAATACATTTTTTTTTTCCCACGAAATATTACTGTCTTCTTACAGTATGCATGTCAATTCAGAGTGGATAGCTTCCAGCTGAGCATGATGCTCTCAGCACCCATAAGTCAGATTGTGTAGCAGATGTTAAATGTAAAATCCATTAAGACCAATTAGATTCTACAGAAGAAAAAAAAAATACAGTAATAGCATGCACAGGCAATTCTACATTACACAATAGTATCAAGAGATACCATGAACCACAAAAGACAAAAGCTTAAAAATGTAAATTACACAAAATCCTTACAGAGACCTGCTAATGGAGGATCTGCTAAGTTGTTTGCAGCCATGTGAAGTAAGGTCTCCTTGCTTCTGGTTTCCCATCTCCATATAGATAGCCCTCACAAAAGTTCCATCTCCTATGCACACCAACAGGTAATTAACTAAACAGTGGTCCACATGATGGCCTGAAACTAACGAAGCAAAAGAGCTTGAGCCTCTTTCCCAAACTGCAGGCACATTTCACACTGTGATAACAGAACCAAATCACTCTCCCATGGGCTAAGGTCTGTAAACTTCAATAGCCCTAGTTAGTCTTCAGGCTCTGAGCAAGTATAGCTCAGAGCTGAGCTATTGGGGGGAAAAAAAAAAATGAAAAGTGATGCACTCTAGTAGAGCCCTTTTGATACCACATTAAAAGCTACCAATTTTGTCGGCCATTAGGAGAGAGAGTTTGTAATAGATACATGGAACAGATCTGTTGAGCACTTTCCAGAACTGAGCCATCAGTATGTAGTAATTGTGGAGACAAATGAAGCAGTCACTGCACAGGTGATAGTTTGCACACCACTGGAAGCAAATAATAAATCTTTATTTTATTTTTGTTAAGAATTGTGCATACTAAGAAAGCCTGTCTCTATGTGTCAGGACACATTGCCCAAGACTAAACCATCATCTCAAACAACCACTGGTTCTTGAGTCAGAATTGAATCAAATAATCCATCCATGGATACTAAGCAATCTAAAAACTAACTAAATTATGTTTAGTACCCAAAGTGAATTTCATCTGTCACAACATTCAAAAAAGTGGAAATTACTTTCTTAAAAAGTGAGATGGTCTTTTCAATTCAAAATACAGAAGATAGAGATACACTAGAAACAGACCTGAAATCCATTTCCCAGAGCAGAGATTAAAGGCCACCTTTGGCCTTCAGATGTTCCTTAGTAGCTCAGAAAGAAACTCATTCAGCCTGAACTGATCTAAGGCAATGCCTAGAACGTGTATATCCTCATGTATTCTTCCACACTTCCACAGTTGTCCTGTGGACAACTTCCACAGAGTTGTCCACAGGAGAAACCTGTGTGGCTGCTACAGAATTACAAACTAACAACTAATATAGCTGCTGGTCACAGGTGCACATGATGTGTATGTACCAAGCTGTGTTTATGTGAGTGAATAAGCAAATATAGTCCTGGCAAATGGTCTTGGAGAGACCACAGACAGTAACCTTGACCAGCGTTCTCCCCCCTGGTATACAGCAGCAGGGCAGGCTTTCAAGGTGTGCTGTCCCTTCAGTGCATCCTTTATGCAGGAGTCAGAAACTACAGAAAGCACCCAATCCATCCAGAGCCCTCCATTATAAAGCATGGTTTTATCAGAGAACTCCATCAGCTGGACATTTAGTCAGTTAAAAAGAAAAATAATCTCTAAAGCATTACCTCAGGCATTGTGCTCTGCTCGTTTCTCTTGACATTTGGGTGACTTTTTTTTTTAAGTTGTCTCAACATTGCTACATTTTGGAAAAGTCTACCATATAATCATACAGAAATTTATAAAATTACATTAAGCAAAGTTTGTCAAATGCAAAACTAAGCTACAAAAATTAAAACTTGTTCACCTTCTTTTAAGCCTACTTTAGTTCAGCCATTGTCTGTACCCAGGAGTAGGGAAAAATAATAATATTAGGCAAAAAAAATGAAGTCTTCAGTTATAAAATTAAGTATTTAATTACCTGTTTTATTTGTTATAACACAGTAAGCTAGAAGCCAAAAAAAAAATCAAGGAGAAATCATGGTGTACAACATCCAATTCATCCCTGGCATGATTCCACATAGATCAGTGGCATTACACTGGGGATTAATTTGGAATGCTGATCTGAACCAGAGCACTGTTCTATACAGCCACCTCATCATAACACACACACAACAATCCAAAACATTGTAAGCATCACAAATGCCCACAAATAATTAGGCACCTAAAAAAATCTATGTCTGAGCAAACAGAACAGGCTATTTCATAGTCTTGATAATAACAGTAAGGAATTTCTACTGTTTTGAAAATTAGTAGGTCCCTCTTTTTCAGAAAGGAAAATTAATTAACACATATTTTACAAGATTAATTCCGCACAGAAGAAAGTAAAGCTCCTCCAACAACTCAGTTTTTACATCTCCTAATCAGATATGACCAGCTTGATAGGTTACATAATGAATCTTCAAAAGCTGTTTTAATATAGTTTTGAAGACTGAAGAACTGAAGTTTGTTCACCAAAGGGTGGTTACCACCTATATAACATAGAGCAACGTGAACTATTGAATAAATTTCTCCTCCGAAGAGAAAGCCATTCACATCTCCCTCCTCTACTAAATCCTGTGCCCAAGTCCGGTTTTGCACATAGAACAGGTTGCTTCTGTTTAGCCCCACTCCTGGTGGAGTTTGGGGTCGTGTATCCCACCCAGGGGCAGATGGATGCTCGACTAAAGCGCTCCTCCTGCCCTCAGGCAGCGGGAGACCACACAAAGGCAGGAGGAACAAGGCAGGGGATGGAGAACAGCAGGGCTCTCTCAACTCCCCAAACACACCAATAAGGTTTAAGGCTAACCTCTGCCTTTTAGAGACTAATCTCTGCCAAGGGCTGGTGTTTTCCATCCAGCTGCTGTTTCAGCAGTCCAAACCCCTGCCCTACAAAGAGCTGAGTACTTTGCAAGACAGAAACCCGGCATTCACCATCACTTGATTCTCCTAATTGTGAGTGAACCGCAACCTTTAAGGTTGCGCAGAGCCAACAAGCGGAGTTACTTAAGAGCTGTGTACACACCACGGAGTTTTTGTGTATGCATTTGTTTTTTTTTTCCTCCCTTGGAGCCAGGCTCCTTCCTGCTCCCCGGGACGTGGCTTTGCCCTCGCTGCCCTCACCGGGAGCGCACCCGCTGCCAGCAGCGTGCTTACTCCGCAGCTGACAAGAGCTGAAGGCGATGTGGTAATGAAATATTAAAAACCCTTCCTCTCTCCCAGCTCCAGCGGCGCAGTCCCCGCACCACGGAGCGGCACAGCCAGCACCGGGACCCGCCGCGATGTCCCCGGGGGAGACCACGGCACGGGGCGCGGGGGGGGGGGGAAACCGCTCCCGTCCGCACTCCGGAGACATCAGGGAGCCCCCGGCTCCCCCCCACACAAAGTACCGTGGCAGTGACAATGCTTAAAGAGGGGTCGCAGCCCCAATTTTCCCCCCAGCTAGACGTTGCTGCGGGACAGCAAGGTGGTTTTAGGGTATTTTTTTAGGGGGAGGAGGGGCAGCAAGGTCCTTTTGTTTTTTATTTAGGGGAGCATGGAGGCAGATTTAAGCGGACGCCGCCGCGCAACTCCTACTCCCCCCCCCCCCCCCCCCCCCCGGGAGCAGCACTTACTGAAGAAGATGTACTCGGTGTAGCTGCTCCAGATCTTGTCGTCCCTGTACTGGTTGATGAAGGCGGCGGTGCCGGTGGAGTTGCAAGCCACCATGTGGAAGCCCGCCTCGGAGAGCCGGTCGAAGGCTTGCTCCAGGTAGGTGAACTTGAGGTAGAAGCGGGAGGTGTACTTCTCGGGGGGGCGGTCGGGGTCGCGGCTCTCGTTGAGGGTCTCACCGAAAACCTCCTTGGCCAGGGCGATCCTGCCGCACACCATGATGCGGGCGACGCGGCGGAACTTGGCGTCCGCCTGGTTGTCCCGCACCGTGGTGTAGGAGCCGCGGTAGCCCACGGTGAGGAAGCCCGAGCGCTTGTCCAGCGCCGCCCGTTGCAGCCGGTCGCTGCTGCCCTGCGAGTTGCTGTCCTCCAGGTCGCTCTGGCAGCCCTCGTCGTTGAGCGAGCTCTGCTTGGTGACCTTGGGCGACAGCAGCTTCACCAGGTCGCCCAGCTGGAAGTACTCGGCTTCCCGCAGGAGCCGCTCCTTCTCGGGGAAGTGCTCGGGCAGCGCCAGCTGCTTGTCCCGCAGGTAATCCAGCACGTACCTGAAGAGGAAGCCGTCGCGGTCGATGAAGAAGCGCGCCCGGCTGTCCCTGGGCAGCTGGCGGGCCGCCGCCGGGCCGCCCCGGCAGGGCGAGAACATGGTGGCTAGCGTGCTGTCCGGGACGCTGAGCAGCGTGGAGTGCCTCGTCACGTACACCTGGCCCCCCACGTTCAGCTCCACCACCTCGGGGAACGGCGAGCCCGACGGCCCCGACACCATGTCGCTGATGGGCAGGATGCTGCCGCCCGCCTCCTTCAAAGCCATGGCTGCGAGCGGGCGGCCGCGAAGGAGGGTCTCCCTCCTAAAAAAGGCGGCCTCCCTCCTTCCCTCCCTGCCTGCCTCCTTCCCTCCACCCACCCCACCCCTCCTCCTTCCCCGCCGCGCCCGGAAGCGCCTGGACGGAGCCGCCGCTCTCCGGCTCCGCCGCGGGGCGCGGCGCCGGCCCTCACCTGCCCCGCGGCGCCCCCTCGCTTCCCCGCCGCCGGGACGGCCCTGCCCGGCCCGGCCCAGCACAGCACAGCCCGGCCCGGCCCCGCCCCGTCCCGCCCCGCCCGGCGGCGGGGTCCGCAGCAGCCGTGGTCCCACGGCCGAGCAGCCCCCGGAGCCGGCTGGCACTTGGCGAAGCGCTGCCGCGCTGCCAAGCACGGCTCAGGGGAGAGCCAAGCCCCTAGCCCGGCTCCTCCCCTTCGCCTCGGCTGCTGGGTGGCTTTTTTTGGTTCGCTTCGGATTATTTTTATTTATTTGTTCCCCCCGCTTAAAAGCCTCTCAACCTCTCCCCCATATCCTTCTGTCTCCCATACGCTGCCGCGCCGCTCAGTGCTTGCAGAGTTTCACAGCCAGAATGACGGTGGTCCGTCCAAAAGTAGCATCCAGCAGGGTGCATATGACAACATATTTCACCGTATAATCAGCATGCCTTCACTGCGAGGGAACGGGAGGAATTTAATTGAGGGCATCAAGGAAATGGGTGTTCAGCCATGCCAGTGGTACGGCTCTGACAGGCCGTGTTGGGACGCAAATGCTGCATGCATCATGCTGCTGCTTCACTGGGACACGGTGTGCTGGGGTCTTGATTTTTGGAGCGCTGTGGCAGAAGCTCAACGCGCTCTCTTGCTTCACAACAGAACTGGGGTGATTCAGAGCAGAAAAGAAACTCAGCTACCACCGGGATCCAGATGCCAAATGCAGATTTTGACTTGGAACACATCACCATCTGGATTGTTGGCTGTGCAACAACTAAATTTGTACTCTATTTAAAGAGTAGATTTTTTAATTTTTATTTATTTGTTCTTAGCCAGAGCCACAGCTCACGTGCATCCAGATTTCTGATGCATGTACTTTCAGTCTGTGCTGCTGGAACGCACTAGAGTGCAGACTTGTGCCCATGTATTGGAAGATAGACGTGAGATTGCTCTTGCCAGTAGAAACTGAGGCCTAAAACTGACAGGATTTCTCAGACTCCTAGTGGCAGATCTAAGTGTGACTCCATTCTGCTGGGTACTTCATGGCAACACTTTAATGTTTTATGATTCCTTACAAGTTAAGTATTTAAACCTTAATTACGCCATATAGACGTGGTAGCCCAGCACATTCATAAGTTAAATAACGATCACACCAGTTTTCAGAAGACATCCATTCACAGGTAGATACAGTTGCAGGCTGTTACCTCCTCAATAGAAGGTGCTGGTGAAGAAGTTTCCTTCAGCAGTCACCTAAAGCTCAGTCATGTTCTTCAACCTATTTAGAGAGAACTTCTCTAGCACGGTTATCTCTCCAGCACTTCATCCCACCTGCCTTAGTACCTCTTCTGAGGTGGGATGAAGCAGTCTATGGTGCTACCATATCCCTCCATTTGTTGTCAACAAACCCTACATCTAATGTTTAGAGAGCATTCCTAACTCTCACATGGCTAATGTCAGGGGACGTGCATCCCACCTACCCATTGGAGATGAGTAGGTGGGATGGAAAATGTTGGAAAGACTGAGAGAAGACTTCTAGAAAACTAGGTTATGTTATGCTTCAAACTTAAAAATTACTTGGGTCTGAAACTTATTAGAGAATAAACATACAGAAAAGATCTCTTCAGTGCCTCTTCTTGACCACATGTTAAAACTGATGAATAGTTTTGAAAACGGGGATGACAGTAAGAAAATAAGCAAAATTCTCTCTCTTTGGTTATTTGTTTGAAATGCTTTTGAAATATATATTATTTATAATAGATACATTATTTATAATATATATTATAGAAAAAAATATATATTCAAACTGCTAGACAACAAGAAAGCAGGACATCACTGTTTATTGACCATTTTGTCACATATTTCTTTAGGTGCAAATCCTTAAGGCATGAGAGAAGACAGTTTCCTTGTCTTATTCGTGCCTGCAGGGTTTCTTCTTGAGAATTCAGTTGAAACATTTCTGCTAATTTCTAAGAGGACAGATTTCATACCTGCCCTCTTCTGTGTAATATGGAATAATAATTTGTCCATGTCTAAGACAACTTGTGCCAAAGCACTGCATGGCTGCGATGTGACAGCATTGCACCGATGAATGGCACTGAGGTGCTACCATACCCAGTGCAGTGCAATTAGCAAGGAAACAATCACTGCTTGTCTTTCTCATCTCCAGAAACACATGGCTACCGCACAACTGTGTGTTAAACTTTCTCTCTACTGACTTGTGTTTGTAAGGACATAATCTAAGGATATGCAACTTGACAAATGTTAGAGTGAGATCATTTACCACGTAGGATTGCCCAAGTTTGGCAGGTTGCATAGGAGTCATGCATAAAACAAATGTTAACATATTACTCAGAGAAAGTAGGTATTTCTTCTCAAGATTATTGGGGGGGAAGGAAAAATGAATCCTTCATTCTTTCCAGGCTTAACAGCCATTGTCTGAAGCACTGAAAAATCACCATACTGAATGCTTGCAGTCATTTCTGCATTAAGCTCCTGTATGCTGCCAATTATTTGGTCAGTTTATGGTTTCCTCTGTGAATAAGTACATTCTGTGCCCAACAATGCATATGTCTGGGTCAATGACCAAACCTCATATAAATTTCAAAAGTAATTTTTCATGAGAATGGGGCGGAGAGAACATATTTGTGCTCTATAGGATAATAAGTCTCTTCTTCCTTACATAGTATGTCCCAACAACATCCTGCAGTGCCATGTGGGTGAAGCCTGAGGCCAGTTCAACAGAAACAAGTAAATGTGCAAGTACATAAGTAAATTTCCTTATGCTTCAAATGGGTGGTGGTGTTTGATTCCTAAAGCAGAGGGGGAAAAAGTGCAGGTGAAATCAGGAAAGTGCTTTCTGGAAGCATTTTAAGATAGGGCAGAAGACCTCATGTAGGCAAGAATTTCTCTTTGAGATTCACCAGTCCTGGCCTTAGGTAGGCACACTGATGCAAGCAACAGACAGCAACAACAGCTGGGAAAGCAGTCAGCCTGGACAGACACAGGCAGACCATATTCCTCAGTGAAAAAGCTTCCTTTTACCATAGTCCTTCCTGCCATGGAGTCATTCCAGGTGCTGGCCTGATCAGGCTACATGATAAATCCAAACTTCTCCACGACAATCATGCTGCGAGGGGAAAGTAACAAAAAGGAGGGTCAGGGAGATCGTCCAGACTGTATCATCCAGATCGACTGGGTCATCCTTATGAGAAATTCATATAGATACAAGCACGTGTTTACTGCTGCTCAGACTGCTCAGTTCTGAAATGGAAAAGAGGATATTAGAGACTAATACATTTACTTGGCTTATTGCTCTGTCAGTTTTTGAACTGATAAAGGTTTACACCTGTAAATTTTTTACACCTGTAAAAGGTAAGTTATTTACATTTTTAAAATGTTTCTGTAATCTCTGTTATGAAAATGTATTTGGTTAAAAACTGATAAATAATATATGTAAGGTTTCTGAGAAGAAGAGTGCTGAAGGTCAGAGTTACCTTCACAAGTGACTTGTCCCCAGACAACAGTTAAGATTAGAGCATATATTTTAAAGATACATTTCAACATTTTATAAAGAGATATTAAAAAAAAAAAAAAAAGAAGTTTGCTATTACTATCCAAGGTGGTTTCTGCTGTTAGTCTTATTTTTACATAGCTGAATAATGCAAAATGAAAGATTCATAAGCACTTTTCAAATTAAATTGCAAAATACATCATATTCCCCTAGTGAAAATGAACAACAAAGTAGAGGATAACATGTAGGAGAAGAACAAACAATGAAATTGGCTGCTTAATCAGAGGTTCTTAGAGAGAAAATTATGAAAACTCTGTAATCCCGGTAAGTGAATAAATTAAGTGAACTTTTTTTAGCAAGAAGACTCTTCTGGCAGATTTCCAGTGAAGTCAAAATGAATTGTTTCTCTGTCCGGAATTGCAGGATCAGGCAGGAAGAGTATCAATCAGAAAAAGTTCCATATTATTACAATGAGAGGGTCTATAATAATTACAGAAATCACCTCCTAAGCATTTAGGATGATTATGTTGTCTTTCAAGAACTCATCAGTCTCCAAAAAATGACACTAAAATTGTAGACAAGAGTGTGACAAACTGCCAGCAGAATTGGATTTCTCTCTCAGTAAGCCCTAAAAGAATTGGCCACTTTCATGGTTCTCTCCTCTTTTTGTTATAATTTCTGTCATTTTTCTGGTTATTAATATTTTTGTATTAAGAAGTTGCACATCTCTCTTGTTCTGTGTTGACAAAAATGCAACATTTCAAAGAAATGGTTGTTGCTTTTTGTTGTTGTTGTTGTCTTTTTTTCCTAAAGACTGTGAGCTTGTCAGGTTTCCATTCATCTAACAGTGGTCAATTCGGTATATGTATTGTATTTGCTCCTTCTTGGGTCTTCTCCTTACTACATTTTCCTTCTAGTCCTGAATCCATCTTTTATAACCTTAGAAGTATTTCTGTGTAACGTTTCATTATTCCAAAATGATTAGAGTTCTGTCGTACAAGAATTTAGAAATAATTTTATTCATGTGATTAATTCTCAGAGTTAAGCAGAAGCACACATGTAAACTTAGTACTGTGGGAATTTGTACATTCAGGACCTAAACAGCATTTCGAGTGTACACAACATTTCATACATTTAAATGAGTATTATAGATTATTTAGTTGTACCGCTGGGACTGAAATCAGGAGAAACTAATCTGCACACTTGATTCTCAGAATGTGGGAACTTTCTTCTTTACAGTCTGTAGTAATTGATTGCTCTAATGTAAGATGCATTTTGAAATGTACCTGCTGGTTATTAATGTTTCAGAGATTATACATTCTCAGGAAGAAAAGATGTGGTGAGAAGTTTTTTTTCAGTCATGTTAATCACGAAGAATTTAGCAAGTTTTGCTTCTCAAGGACTGGAAGTTTTAGTCACTAACAGCTAACATACTTTTTTTTTTTTTTTTTATTATTATTAAAGTATTTACAAAGATTACCATTGTTAAATCAGCTCTGTTGTACTGTGGCTGAAGTGAGTTTTTTTAATATTCATTTCAACAACTGGACAAGCTTTACGTGATGAGTTCTTAGGGTCCAAAGTCATCTATGGAAGTTAAAATAAGCTGGGTCTTTCATACTGTAGCTGTTTGAAATGTTCCCTATACTACATATATGTATGAGAGAACACACACACAAAAAGAATAACCCCAGGAATTATAAACCAGCCTAGCTTCATTACAATATTTCAACTGTATTATTTTATCCAAACAATTATGAGAATAATTTGATATTTGGTGTTACTGGACTCATTACACAAAGAATGCACAATTTCTTTTGCTTAAGATTAAAACATAGTAGAAAACAATATAGCACTCTGAATTAGCATACCCAGAGTACTTAGGTTCCTTTTCAAAATGGAAATGTGTCTTCTTTGTGAATTTACACTAACCTAAATCTAGCTAAATTCTAGCTTCACTGGAGCAAATTTTACATTTAGCATACTCTGCTTCTAACCACCCCATAGTAAGAATGTGTTAGCTTGTTGTTAATTAGGCCTAATAGTCTGAACAGTTATGCAAGTGTAACCTGGGTATAAGGACATTTTTCTCACTTTTCTCAGTGTAGTCTGTATTCAGCATTTGGATGTACTATTTTTTTCCGTCTTCTTTCATTTATCTTTTTAAAAAACCCTCTTTTAAATGTTGATCAATGTGAAGTGATCTCCATAAAAATCCTGTGTATTGACGTTCTGCTCAGCTGCTCATTTCTTTCTTATTCTCCAGCAGCAATTTTCCAAAGCCTGCTAAAATGAACAGCCTGACAGAATACACATACATCTGGCACAGCAGTGTTTCATTATAGTGAAGTTAGGTTACATTTCATTAATACCTGGCTCCTAAATATTAAGTTTTTAATATGTCCTCTTAATATAGCAACAGATATTATGCAGCTATGCTCCTTTTTGCTATTGTCCAAACAGGGATCCTCATATTCTCTTGCTGCCATTTCTTTATGAACGTAAGTTGAGACAAATTCAGAAGCATCAGGAACCAATAGCACATATGGGTAGTGGTACGCACTATGTGCTGGAACAGCTAGAGGGAGTCTGACTGTAACTGTTTTGTCAATAAAAAAATTGATTTTTCTGTTTTTGATAAATTCTACATAATCACAGCTCCCTTTGGCTTCAGCTTGTGTTTGTGGTATTCAGGAATTCTTATAAGTAGGCACTTAATGTCTGAGTGGGTATATATCTACAGTCTAGCACATGGAAATTAATGCAGAAGTGTTTATTTCAGGAACTCCCTCCAGTGGTACAAATTATGGCTCCACTAAACTTGGTATAGATTTTTCCTGTTTGCTGTAGGTTATCTAATATTGGAATGGATGATGATAATGATCTTTTCCTTCTTCATTAAGGTAGAAAGTATCAAAGAAAATATAATGCACAATACTTCTGCAATGTAAGATTATACCTGAGTCAAATGCACATACCCAAGAAATGTCATGTTTCTGGTAATATCACAGCTTGCCATATTGTACATCAACACTGCTGTTGGATGAGTCAAAAAGGATGTGTCAGACATGGCTCTTATTCTACAAAACACTTAAGGCCAGATCTATAACAGGATATACAAGACCCTATCATGATACACTGGAATTAATGTAAGTGAAATGCCTAAACAGGAGATAAGTGCTTCAATACTTGGGTCTGGATATATAGAAACTTTTGCAATAACAGCAAAAAAGAGCCCCAGTGGATATGATGAGGTGGATATTCACATGCTATGCAGGATCAGAGATTATACTGTCTTTGCTTCTCTGTCAGTTATACTGATGTTTCATTAGTATGAAACAATATTTATATAGAGCATAAAATAATAATTCATAATGCTTTAAAGCATACTGTCTACTCATTTCGTTCTGAAAGAGACAAAATTACATAGTGAAATATGAATTTCTGTTTGTTTCTTCTGTATATTTTTTCTTCTTTCTTTGTGTACTTGATACTTTCTTCCTAACATTCCTTTGAAGAACAAAATCAGAATATAAAGATAGAATTTCTTTGTCATGCAGGGAGCTGCATTCACAAAAGAAAGCTGTGGAATGGATTATAATGATAAATTAATGATAGCTTTAAAGTAGAAGAAAAATTATGAAAGTGACAAGGCTTCGATGAATAGCAAAGTAAATTTACACGTGAATGCAAAAATCAGTATTAACTACTAATAACAAAGTGCATTTGATTTTTCAGCCAACAAAATTGTTGTCACTATCAAAATAATATTAATAAAAGCCACAAAGTAGAAAAAATAAAGTTTTTTTTTTTTTTTTTTTTTTCTGTGAATGTGTGCTGGACTGACTGAAAGGATTTAGAGAGGGCTACCTCCCATTTCTGAGAGGACAATAAAAAAATGAAGTTGGGATTTTCACAGGTGCTATGGAAAAAAAAAAAAAAAAAAAAAAAAAAAAAGACACAAAACCACACATATAACGGGACAATAACACCAAGAAAGGCATATTTCATTAGAAACACTGTACAATGGTTTTTTCCTTACTCTCTTGCTATAGTTTATGACCATTCATGTCGTGATTGACACTTTTTTATTTGTAAGAAATGAACCTCCTTATCAAGTGTATATGTATGTATTCTTTATATTAAAGTATGTCAAGTAAAATGTTGTTAATTAACTGTAAATAACTACTTCACTGTTACATGGTTTTTATATCAAAATAGGCAATTACATCATGTATATATTGATATATTCATTCCTGCCGACCTTTTCAGATTTAATATATAGAGTGGAGGGAGGAAAGACTTCTAGAAATGATCTGAGGGCACCAGTACTCAAGTGTTTATTTGTTTTCTACCATCATAAGAGTATCTTATGATCGATAAGGGAGTATCTTATAGTCAGCTGAAGCTATTGAAGAAAAGCCAAACCCTTCCCAAATATGGCCTCTCTAACAATTGTATGCATAGAGATGACGAAAACAAAAAATAGTGTAAATGCTAACAGGAAAATGTACTTTTGTGGTGGAAATGTGCTACATAGGAGATTAATGGGGAATTTATAGTCATTAATATACAGTAATGTAAGCTCAATAATAAAAGGTTGTTAAAATGCCTGTATAAAATGGAAAGAAGTCTAACAAAGTAGGTAGGAGAATGAGAGAGCTAGTCATATGAAGAAAAGTAGGATATTACAGGCATAACTTAAATATGGCTTGAAGATTACATTAACTGGGCTATTAACAATGAAAGATATATATTAGATGAAGCCAGCAGAAATGTGAAATAGGAAGTCTGTGCAATGGGAAGCCTTTACCTTCCTTATGAGCAACTACTCTTATGAATGAAACTACTTCATCCCCTTTTACTTGGGGGCAGAGGACCTGGAAAGGGGTATAAACTGTTGTTCTATCAGCTTAAATTGGCCATCCAATTCAATGTGGAGAGCCCATTCTATGAGAGAAGGGTTTCCTTTTTCCTTCTTTCCCATGACAGGTGTTCATATTGGCACTGATTTGCTTATTCTTCAAGTGAAGAACAGCGGCCACCCAAATTCCTGAGGCTGCAGTGTCATTAGGGGTTGAATTTGAATAGGTCTCAGAGAATAAACTAGTTACAGAAATATTGTATATTCCGCCTTCTCCAGAAAGAACAGCTCGAGTGTGAAATGACTGAGGAAATGAAAAGGCATATGGAAAGGTCAAGAGAGCTTTTGGAGTAATGGGAGATTTTCTTAAACTAGTCATAGATTTGAGAGAATCAAGTGGAAGAAATGAAGCTAGTAGTGTGTATGTGGAGATAAAACACAGCTGCAGTTTTCTATGTAATAAATTTTAAAATACTTTGAGCAAAAATACTGCTGATAATCACAAAACCTACAAATGTGGAGAAGTATGGAGGATGTCAAGCTTAAACCTGAAATTATAGCTAAAAATAGAGGTGAAACAGAGGTATGTCCTATTAAACATCAAAATGCAGGAACTAATAATTAAAATACAAAAGGTTGAGGCACTAGGGAACTCAAAAGATAATTCAATACAATTATTGAACATACTAAAGGTAGCTGGTGCTGCATGCAGGAAATGAATGTAATATAAATACTTATAAATAAAATATTAATAAATTATTAGAATTAAGAGCAGAAACATTGCCACACAATTTTGGATTTGACAAATAAACCTTGTATTGTAAATTATATTAACATTGATTTCAGTTTTATGTGCATACCTTGTATTAAAATTCATGAAACTTTTTTGGTTTTGTTCATTTTTCCTTCTGCTGGAAATTGGGAATTAAGAGATCATACTCCTAAAACAACAGAACATTCGAATCTTCAAACTGACTCTTTTGTCTTTTTAGACGTTTTTTTTTTTTTTCTTTGTGTATATTCCAATTTTTTCTTAAATTGAGGTTGGCAGCCTGTGCTCCATCAGCTCTTGGGGTTCACCAAAATGTAGCTAAGGTAAGCAGAATTAACACTGACCTAAAACTAACATTAATTCTCAAATATTTTGGTACTGTGCAGCAAATTACTTCAAACATCTTTTGTAACTGGATTGGAGAAAAAGCAGAAAAAAAACCTTTAATATAATTTGGTTGGATTTTTATTTTTTTCAGAATGTGACCTACAAGAATACTTGCACTGATTTTTCTTGTTTTTATTCCTATCTCCCGAGCTGATGACAGTTTCTGTTGTTACACACAAGAACAACTGCACTTCCCCAAAGTGAAATACATCTTTTTTATTATTTATTTATTTTTTTTTCTAATATGCGTCATAGAAAAAGAATTGTGCTAAGCTGCAATATGCTAAATGATCAAATTCTAGTAATTTAACCTAGTGAGACTTCACTGTGTGTAAATCAGTAGAATTTGGCCTCTAGAATCATGTGTATCTCTGGGAGAAAAAGCACATTTTTTTTTCGGTAATGTTAAACAAGGAATGAGTGTAGCCAAACTTTGCACGTGTGGAAGGAATACGGTCTCAACCAGTTTATTCATCCTGTAGGCATGATACTGTAACATATAATTAGATTTCTACTGCATAGTTAATCACAGAGGCTGGTTTCAGATGAAGTACAGTGTCTGGCTGCCATCCATGCATTTTTACTGTGCTAAAAGAAAATTTGTTGATAGTGTCAAATTCATATTCATGAATATCTGTGGTTGAGAGAGCCCTACCTAGGAACAAACAACACCACATTTTTATGGTGCCACGATCAAAGGATCAACACATTTAAACTCTTTTATTTGTAAAGAGGTAGAGACAGAACACTTTTTTTTTTTTTTTGTCTTCTTGAAAGCTTCCTGGTTTAGTTTTCTCATGGTTAAGAGTTACCTCTATTTGTTCAGTGATGATAATGGGCTCAGGACATAGATCAGAACAGACATTGGCCACGGGAGCCTACAATTCAAGAGAGGTAATAAATTATGTGGTGGACCAGGTGTATTCCTAATAGAGCAGTGCATCGAATATATTTTCATACTGATGGGTAATAATACTTCCTAAATAATTGATTAAGGCTACCTGGCCATTGGGAGGCATATTTCCAGGGAAGAAAATGATTGCTTTCTATAGCATGGAAATCACTTTGGAAGAAGACACCTTGGTATTCCACTGATCTATAAGAATAACCATATGGGGACACTAAAGGAGAATGCAGCAGAATGGGATGGCAGAGCTGAGATTTATCTCCTAGAGACGTAGAAGGTAAAGAAATTGAATAAAATCCAGGCCTCCCTGAAATCACTTGCAAAACTCTCATTTACTTGGGTAGGATTTAGTCCTGGAAATCGAGAGTTTATCTTTAAGCTCAACTAGTACTCTGATTTAAAAAATTCCAAGTAGACAAATTCATAGTTATTAAAACGCAGAACAGTAATCTAAAGACTTTAACCCTGATATGAAATAAGTTACTTTACCATCCTCAGCCTTTTTTAGACCAATGCTGGCTTGAGGGGATTTGTTACACTTGGATGAAATATCTGAGACAAAAAGCTCAATGAATCATGCAAAAAAGCAGTGAAAGTGCTGGGAGGTGCAGAGGGAAAGATTGCCTGTTAGGGGCTTAAATAGAAGGGAGAGTGGAAAGGAATCATTTTTTGAACACATAAAAATATCACCTGAAACAAAAACCTCCAGCTCTACAGAAATATACTCTAGAGACTTTAGGGAAAACTAATTTTAAATGCTGTTTTTCCATGTCTTCTTTTATAGAGGTTTATGTCTGATCTACAGCTATTAATGATGAAACTCTCCCATGTTAAGAAGCAGTACTGGGCCTATGTACTCCCTAAATCTCACTTAAACCTTCCAAATTGGGTGTAAGCGAGACAATAAAATGCAGTACACTATTGTGAATAATGCCAGATAGCACATTTTCAAGTTATAATGAGATAAAAATACATTTATTTTTTTTTCTTCAAATGAGCAGTGAAATGCTCTCACCATGGGTCAACAATGCCCCATTGTTTTGTTTTCACCTGCATGCTTTAGGCAAATATTTCATTTCATATTCAGTTGCTATACTGCATAGCTTGTTATACAGAGAGTTGTCTGAGTTAGGTTACATTTATATTCAAATGACAAGTCATGATTCATTTTTTAAAAGATCCTTTGATAGCACTAAATAGCCTGATTAGAAATATATCATTATGGTACATTATGTCAACCAAATCTTTATGAGGCAGCATTCAGATTGGCTTTAATGTTTATCTTCAGTGACGTCCAGAAACGGAGACTGAAGCCAAGCATGGTCATGCCGAGAATGGAAATTTGAAGAGTCTTTTTCATTTATAATAAACACACCCAGCTGGGAGCACAGCTGCTAACTAGGGAGCCAAAGCTCTAGCTTCCTGCTACCTGGGAGGGTCTAATTACAAAACCACCTAGACTGGCTCTCAAAACTACAATAGCAGGGTCAGGAGTAATTTAGGCATGGTCCAGAACGCTGTCAAAATAAGGCATCTGAAACACCACCATATCACTAAAGCAGTGGGGATATTTTATACAGTAATATAAATCCAAAGAGCTATTAAATGAAACTGAAGTAATATGCTTCCAGGGGTATTTAACTTCAAAATCCTATTTGACCCAGTGTGCCTGATCTCTTTTTACAAAGTCATTTGGAAGATAAACAAATGAATAGGAATTTTGACCTCAGTGCCAGGGAAGCTCATGGAGCAGATTATCTTGAGTGTCATCATGCGGCACTTGCAGGGCAAGCAGGTGATCAGGCCCAGTCAGCATGGGTTTATGAAGGGCAGGCCTTGCTTGACAAACCTGATCTCCTTCTATGACAAGGTGACATGCTTAGTGGATGAGGGAAAGGCTGTGGATGTGGTCTACCTTGACTTCAGTAAGGCATTTGACACCGTCCCCCACAGCATTCTCCTCAGGAAACTGGCTGCTCATGGCTTGGACTGACATACGCTTTGTTAGGTTAAGAGCTGGCTGGATGGCCGGGCCCAGAGAGTTGTGGTGAATGGAGTCAAATCCAGTTGGAGGCCGGTCACTAGTGGAGTCCCCCAGGGCTCGGTACTGGGGCCAGTCCTCTTTAACATCTTCATCGATGATCTGGATGAGGGGATCGAGTGCACCCTCAGTAAGTTTGCAGATGACACCAAGTTAGGTGCGTGTGTCGATCTGCTCGAGGGTAGGAAGGCTCTGCAGGAGGATCTGGATAGGCTGGATCGATGGGCCAAGGCCAATGGTATGAAGTTCAACAAGGCCAAGTGCCGGGTCCTGCACCTGGGGCACAACAACCCCAAGCAGAGCTACAGGCTGGGAGATGAGTGGTTGGAGAGCTGCCAGGCAGAAAAGGACCTGGGAGTATTGGTTGATAGTCAGCTGAATATGAGCCAGCAGTGTGCTCAGGCGGCCAAGAAGGCCAGCAGCATCCTGGCTTGTATAAGAAACAGTGTGGCCAGCAGGTCCAGGGAAGTGATTGTCCCCCTGTACTCAGCTCTGGTGAGGCCGCACCTCGAGTACTGTGTTCAGTTTTGGACCCCTCGCTACAAGAAGGACATGGAGGTGCTCGAGCGAGTCCAGAGAAGGGCGACGAAGCTGGTGAGGGGCCTGGAGAACAAGTCTTACGAGGAGCGGCTGAGGGAGCTGGGACTGTTTAGCCTGGAGAAGAGGAGACTCAGGGGTGACCTTATTGCACTCTACAGGTACCTTAAAAGAGGCTGTAGCGAGGTGGGGGTTGGTCTATTCTCCCAAGTGTCTGGTGACAGGATGACGGGGAATGGGCTAAAATTGCACCAGGGGAGGTTTAGGTTGGATATTAGGAAAAACTTCTTTACTGAACTGGAATAGGCTGCCCAGGGAAGTGGTTGAGTCACCATCCCTGGAGGTCTTTAAAAGATGTTTAGATGTAGAGCTTAGGGATATGTTTTAGTGGAGGACTTGTTAGTGTTAGGTCAGAGGTTGGGCTTGGTGACCTTGGAGGTCTCTTCCAACCTAGACTATTCTGTGATTCTGTGATTCTGTAAATAAGTAAATAAAAGGGGAATTAAGAAAGAAAAAAAAAAAAAAAAAAAAAGGAAAAGAAAGACACTGATAGAAGTGAAAGTTCAACACTTAAACTGAAAAACACATTTTAAATAAGTCCAACTTCTTTAACAAATCTCATTAAGTGAAGATCTAGAATATCAGATAGAAAAGTATTCCATACAAGTCCATCTTCCTTATTCTTGTTATAAGAACAAAGGCTATAATAAACAAGGAAGCATAATTGTCTTTACTATATTTAGATACTCTTGTAATTACACTGCAATTTCCTGTATTTGGGGAGACTTTAAGATAGTATAGGAAAAAGATTTTATAAAAAGTAAAAATTGAATTTAATTAGTGAGTGGTGAGATACAGATATGGATCAGTAGTTCCAATAGGCCCCCTGCTCCAGGATTTTGCAATTGTTTTCCTTTGTTTTGTGTGTATCAATAACCATGTTTCTTTATATTTCTAACAGAAATGGCCAGTCTCTGTCAGCCCCTTTTCTCCACAGAATCATGAACAAACCATAACTGGTTTGCTTATTCTCTCTGGCTTGGCGCCAGCTGGCTGTGGCCAGTGGAGAAATTTTTTGTAAGAAGGGAAAAGCCTTCCTCTTCCTCAGTACCCCACTTCTTTCTGGACCTGCATAGTAGGAGGAATGAAGAAGGAACAGAAAATTTCACAGAAGAAGAAATTAAGAGGTTATTTTCTTAGCACAGACTGCTGCTTCATAATATATGCACAGGACACCTGAGAAGACAAAAAAAATCTCAGAAACCTTTTAATACTTTTACTTTAGGATTACTTTGTCATTTCACCAAACTGTGAGGCATGCAAAATTTCAGGGGAGAAGTTCTATTATGTTTCTATTTTCTTTATCCCTTGAAACATTTTGATTATTCCTGAGTTCTTTGGCGTTAATAGCCTGAAGACTCACCAGTATATGACAGTCCTGTAGGACTTTATGAAGTGCAGTTCTCCACATCAAACCACTGTATGACATGTGATGTACTTTTTGTGCACTCTGCTTCTGTGTAGTTGCAGAAGGAACATAATGTTCAGACAAATTAAGGGAACCAGGCAGTGGCAGAGCTATGTTTAAATGAGATTTGGATACCCCCAAGAACTACAAATCACATCCAAATGTTGATCCACATTGATTTTTGGTATAGGAATTTATGATCACCATGTTTTTGAAAAATGGGTAGCACTGAGATAAGTCTAAAGTGCTTATAGTCTTTTCCTTCATAATAAGCTCATGGCAAAGAGCGGCAAGAGTTCATGAAACTATCTTTACTGATAATTTAAAACTACCATAGCTATCACTCTTGTCCTCTTCAATCATTTATCATTTTATTTTCATTCAGAATCAGAGAAGAATTCCAGGTATTTTTCAAAGTCTTGCATGCATAATTAAAGAATACAATTCTTTCCTGCAGTCTGTTGTCTAGCATGTTTTTCCTTCAATGTAGTTACTAGGGCAATAACTTCCTCAAGCACTATATTAACTGAAGTTCAGTCCAATCTTCACATTCTTGCAGGTTCCCTCAACACACTCTGGAGTGCATTTCCACAGCTGCCTCCATAGGGACCTTCTCTTGGGGTCTAATTGAGGGCTACTCCGAACACAATTCCAAAAAACATGTAAGGGAGTAGCTGCTGTCTGAAGCAGCTTTGATGAACAGGCTGGAATTAAAAGGGAAACAGTTAAATGAAGAAGAACATTCTTCATTTACCCTTCTTCCTAGTTTTCTACCACTGGGCTATGTTTCAAGAGGGTTCAGGACTCAGGAATAGATGCTGTCTTATGAGAATGCAGAGTACAAGCTGTATATGCAGTTTCACGTGTGTTGTGTAGGATCAAAAGCTAAAAGCTAGCTTTCTCATTTTTATTAACTAATCAGCTGCAAATCTGCTTCTTTTAAGTGCATAAGGGTTCTATTCTTTCTAAGTATCAGCTTCCTATTGATATTAATGAGAATTACATGAGCTTAGTTATGGTGATATTAATTTAGTCATAGAAAAACATTTTTCTGTTTTAAGTAATTTGGTTGTAATTTCCTAGGACATATGTGTTTTTTTTTTTTTTCATCAATAGAGGGGCCTGTGGTTTACACTAACACTTGTTAAATACAGTAGAGTATTTATATCAATGTACAACACGTACTACCCTACCTTACTGGAATGATCTCATTTTGAAGATTTCCTCCTACAGGAAGGAAAGATGTGGAGAGTTTTATTTGTTTTTCAGTAACTTATCTATTTCTATTGATTTTTAAAACTCTTTATCAAATTGTTATTGCCTGGATTTATAATTCCTTAACCCTGAGCTTTATTTCCACTGTAGACATGCTAACTCTGTTAATTATTCAAGAGGCTCAAACAACTTTCTACCAGTAGTAACCAGTACAATAATGTTAAAAATAAAGTGTTTTTTGTTGTTGTTGTTTGTTTGTTTTTTTAAATGAAAAAAAAAAAAAAAAAGTGAAAAAGGCAAGATTCTTCCAAACACTAACCTTCCAAATGTTTCTTGGTTATTTAACATGGGAAATAGCATTCCCATGAAATCTACTTTGCACTAACAGCCAGGTGATTTCCTGATGCAAGTGGTCCACAGAGGGGAGTACAGATCTTACATCTCCTTTGTGTACGCTTATATGATAATCTTCCATCCAGTTCTTAATCAGAGGAAAACTCAGACAAAAATGCAGGACAATAATCTACTTTAATCTACTGCAGAGATTAAATGGTGAAGATATAGTTAATGGAACTTTATTTGTTAGTTCTGAGAAAGATTGCTACAGCAGCCAAAAGACACACACCTATATATCATAGAGCAGTGCAACATCTAGCAAAATAAGAAAAAGGCTTGTTGCTGTAAGCTTCCTGGTAAAAATCCCTCTTAAATCACAATAAAAGACTCAATCCCTAGCATAATACTTTCTGAAAAGAAAAATATGGCCTGCCAGTATCCTGCCTTTAGCTAGGAGGTTGGGAAGATTTCATTCACTGTTTATCAGTGTTTATGTCCATGCCCTTTCTGTACAGATGGAAATGTAGTGAAGCAGAAGCTATTTGGGGAATATAAGCAGGCTGGCAAAGGCTTACAGCAAGATATGAAAATAAAAGGCTCAGTCCTATGTGTCAGAAACAGCAATGCAAACTAGCTCCAAATCTGGGATGAATCCTTCATTTTTTTAAGTGTTCCTAGTTTTATTTTTGAGAAGTTACTGGTCTTGAATTTCTGTTAAATAAGAGCTGTTAATCAAATGGTTGTTTTGTGCTTCAATTACATATAGATGGATAGCTGACAAAGAAGGAGAAATAAAACATCAAATTACTGTGTCTGAAGGTTTGTTGAATGTTCACCACAGTGTTTATTGTGTCAGTGTCAGTGGTGGCTTCTATCATGTATTTATCTGGCTCCTGGTCTAATAAATGAGCTTGATGTCTCCCCGGGGATTGACACAGATATTTTGTTTTCTATTGAATACAGGATATCTCTACAGTCTTTCAGAAGTGTGTGTTTCAAAATATTGGAAACAAGAATTGGAATCATTAAATGAATGTATCCAAACATGCTTAGGTACTTTTCCTCAAAGGCTAACCAAATCACAGATCCACAAAACAGAGAGAAGAAGAAACCCCTCAGACACCTCTATACAGGTCTATAGTCTTGAAGCCCATGCTTGGTGCAAGCAGTTAGGACTGACAACAGACAAGCAAGGAAGGAAAGGAAATTTATGGACATGCGGTCATCCCCAGGGTATTAACTGCTCTGGGACCTGCCTTAATCTTTGACTCCTCCACTTTATATTATTGCTGGAAACCATGTCCACTGCACTGTAGCAAGTCCTAGGTCTAGGACTTGCTCTGCTCGTGTCCAGATTGATTTTGTCTATTGACTCCATGTTTGTCTAAATCTGCCTATTTAAGAGTGACAGCCTCTGTCCCTAGCACAGTATTCTCATCTGCTTAACAAAAGAAAAGGGTTGAGGTGAAGTAGTTAAAGTAGTTAAAGTAGTTATCTTGTTGCTATTTAGTTTAAAACAAGATGAAATGCAGATTAAACACTGAGAGCAAAACCCCTGTTTAAGGACAGTCTCTCTGGAGCACTTTAAGCCCTTCACAGATAAATTAAAAAGTCATGACAGATTTTAGTGTTTTGTAATCTGCCCCTTTTCCTTACTGGTTCCACAAAAAGGTTGATTTTAGAGGTAAGGAAAAGTTTTTAGATTGCCTTGTCTGTCCCATGCCAGGCTTGGACTACGTTCACTGGTATTATGCCAGTTTTCTAGCCACCTCCAGAGCAGCAGCTTATTTTTTCTCTTTGTCAAGGATACTGCTCTATTGGCAAGAATAGTATGAAAAAAAAAATATATATATATATATATATATATTAAAAAAAAAATACTGCAGTATTTTCTATGGAGACCAGCCAGGAGAAAAAAAAAATAAAAAATAAAAAATAAAAAAAAGATTGAAGTAAGAAAATGAGACTGAGAGGAGAGACAAAGAAGGAAATAATGAAGTAGAAAAGAAAAAATAAAGACATGAAGGAGCAAACAAAATTATCAGGGAAAATAGCAGAAACCTAAAAGGAAAAAAAAAAATCTTAAAATGCATATTACTGGTAAAAAAAATCTATATTTTTTTATCCTAAAATATTCATATGTTGGCACAAAATTGTCAGAAAGAGAAGAAGATAAAAAGAACTTGTCATTTTTTTTATTTTATTTTTTTTTTGGTCC
Organism: Oxyura jamaicensis; assembly: GCF_011077185.1. Taxonomy (NCBI): domain Eukaryota; kingdom Metazoa; phylum Chordata; class Aves; order Anseriformes; family Anatidae; genus Oxyura; species Oxyura jamaicensis. The sequence goes on along the minus strand of NC_048896.1, from coordinate 70,832,571 downwards.
TTAGTATTTTCCTGATGTTCACCAATTAAATTCTATTCTTTTATTCTTTGCCCCATTTTTTTTTTTTTCTTACTGACTTTCTTTTTTTTCCTAGCCAGGTAGCTTATGCAGTATTTTTACTAGATTACTGGGGCATCTTATTACTGTTTTTTGTTGTTGTTGTTTTTTCATGGTGAATCAACTTTTATTATGTCTCAGTGCAGTGACTTACTCATTATCACAATAGCCACAATCTTTGGCTATTTAGTATTACATTCACTTTTAATATTTCTCTTTTAAGTGATTTTTTTTTTTTTTTTTTTTTTTTTTTGTCCTGGTCAAAGAAGTGGAAAGTAATAATGGGAACTCAAAGACTGCACAAGGACAAAAGCAATAATGATTCATATTTCAAATGAAATAAGAATTACTACTAACTTGCTTACCTTTGGATATATGAAACAATAATAAAGTTTTCATTATTAATCTGGGAATAAAAGGACAGGGCAGTCAAGAATAGGCAATAATTCTGGACCAGATCTCTTCTGTAACAATATTAATTACTACAGAGGAGCATAGCTCTAATCCAAGTTTGTCAATATATGCAAAGACGTTATTAGGCACAGTAAAAATGTGGACATTAGCCAAGATTTTTGAGAGTAGTTTTCCAAGCTTTATTTCTCTTAACTGTCCCTAAGTTCTCTCTGCTTTGCTGAAATACATATTTTGTACTCCCACACACAGGAGTAACATTGTGGCCATGAAAATTCTGGCTATTCATAAAGAACTTTCTTTTTCTCTCAGCAAATTGAATACTAGAGTGGATTTTCTTTAATTTTGGCAATTGTAATTCCCAGAATATGTATAGGAATATTCTTTTGATAAGAATTATTAGGTCATTGAGTCCACTGGAGTGAAAATGCAAAAAAGATGTTATAAACATTTTGTTCAGAAAACTGCAAAATACTTCTCAATGTATGTGGAAGTCAAGAATTTGTATCATAAGGGATAAAAGGGAGACTCCGAAGAATAACCAATGTCCCAGAGCTGGGTAGCGACTGGGAATTTGTTAGGTGAAAATTCCCAGGACATCACTTCTCATTGCTTGTTATTACAGGCAAACACATTAGCTAAGTCTTTTAGATTCATCTCATTGATAAATTCTTCAATTCTCTTTCATGGCAATATCACATTGGCATCTTGTCTTTTTCCTTTCACATGCCAGGAGTTATTTGACAGAAAAGAAAATATTTCTCCTACTCTGACATTTCAACAGAAGAGTCCACTGTTTATAGAATAAATTCTTACTGTAAGTCCATAAGTTCATGTCCTCCTATTTAACATTATTACATTTCAGCTTCGCTTTAGCCTAAGGCTGGTTCTTTTATATGACATTCCAGTCCTTCTCTTAGCTGGAAATATTTCACATCTGATGTTCCCACATTTTGCAGCAAAAAATTGTGGAAGCACTGTCAAAGTTTAAATCCAATCAGTATTTTTTTTTCTAATACGGACAGGATTTACATATCGATTATTTTCTCCTGATTTCCTATTGAGACTATGGTTTTTCTTTTGTTTTCAGTAATAGAGGCAAGTCAGCCAACAGAAAACTCAGTCTCACACATCATGGTTAGTAGCTCTTTTCATGCCATCTTTCAAAAAATTTTCCTTATATGTTTTATCACAATTGGTAAAAAAAGTCAAGATGAGTTTGCCAAAAAACTTTCTCACAATATATGGCAAGCCAAAAGAGCATATGTTTCATACATAGCTCTTCTAGCTGAGAGAAGGAAACTTGCCACAACAGTGAGTACCACACTCTCAGGTACTGGTGGGAAAGAAGCATGAATTAGCAGTTCTTACAGAAGATGTGTCTCTTCAAGAGACACATTGACCTATAGGTGAAAAAATATGCCAGGTCCTTTCAATATACATATAAATAAAATAAAATCCAAATAACATCATAAGCTTTCATTACTTATTAGTCTGCTTTGAATATCAGAAAAGTAAATCCCACTAAATCCTACATATGCCTCTGAGGTAGTTTAATTACTGGTAACAACTGTGAGAATGGTGTTTCAAGTAGGAGAGTGTAACTATTTAAATATCATGTTTACAGCTGCATCAAACACACACAGGTAAACTGCTCTAGTGGTGGAAGTCCTGATAGCCATTACGGCTTGCAACATTTATGCTCCATTCTAAATGCTGAATGGAGTCCTCAGGACAAAGCTGAAATGTTCAGGCTGTTGCTTAGATACTACTTTCACAGACTTCATATGAAAAATTTACTTATGCAGGCAAATAAATAGATAAGAGTTAATAGGCTGAACCTACAATGGACAAATACAAATCACTGCTTTTACAGTATATTTGAATTGGAAGAAACAATGTGGAATACGTAGAGGACTTGCACAGTGCAAATGAAAATAACTGTGTTTTGCTGGGATATGTCCTCCATGCACGGATATTTGAGGCCAATTTGTCTTAATGAAAAGAAGTTACAGTAAGAAATTACATGAATTTGAGTCACAGTTTATCTATGGGTATTCTTTCTGCAATAGGATACTTGAATATTGTGTTTGTTTGCCTATGCAGGAGTATCTTACCATTTGGGAGCTTGCAGATCAAAACCTATATCATATCCTGAAATTTGAAAATCACCTTAGTTGCGTACACGATCAGCTTTATTTCCTACCCCAGAAGAGTTAAATTTGCAATGGCTCACATATTGTATTCAGCATACACAAATTATATCTAGTAAAAACTGCTTTACTAAAAATAGTTGTTGCTCTGCATAAGTATTAGATTGGTTCCCGCTATACAATTTCGTCAGTAGAAAAATAAACAAACAAACAAAACCCCAACAAATTCTGATATGTGTTCTGCTTTACTAATATAATATTTGTTTTTTTGGCACCAATAATTACTGACTCAGAGCAACACACTGAACAAAAAAGGCTCTGTGTAAAAACTGACAGTTACATCACAGTAGCAGAGCATGATGTAGTTATGGTGACACACACTATTCTTGTGATACGCACTACAAACTATATAGGATTTTTGAGTAACTCCATTTTGTTCTATTGAGCAAAATGAAATGACTACACAGATTATTACATTTTGTCTTTTGTTATATTTTTTGTTAATCCCCTGCAGGATAAGTGTGTGTCTTCATAGGCTTTGCATTAAGAAAACAATTGTGAAAGCAGCAGAAGCAAAGAATTCAATACCCAGATTACACTGGCTGAAAGGATAGACAGACAAATAATTTTGAGTGATAAAAACAGTTATGTATTCTAAGAAACCATTCAAAATCTTCAAAATTTTCTCTCTTTGAACTAGCTTTTAAGTGCTTATATGGTTCTGCCTTAAAGATTATATATATGTATATATATATATATATCAGTTTGTCGTGTATTTTATATGATTACTACAAAAATTTTAAAAATCATTCAAGGTATTTAAAATGAAAAATCAATCTAATAGATTACTTATTCCACATTACTTGTACTTTTCATCAATTTCCACTACAAAAGTGTATAAACTATCTCTTATGTACCACTTCTGCTGCAACTTCCAGATGAATACATACATATATATGCTATTTTTTACATTTCTGAACCTGACTCATACCTGGTAGTGAAAAGGAACAGAGTAAGTACTGACAGAAGCACCTGTCTTTAAAATACTTTTATAAAAAGTTAGTCTAACAGGGATGACATTCTTTACATTACATACTATCTCTGTATAGTTATCCCAGGGTAGGTTATCACTTTCCAGACATGGGTTTTGGTGAGAGACACTGAATTTTAATGACTGATTTCAATGTTTACTTTTATGAAATAAGCCATGTTCAAATATTGTCAGTATAAATATCCTTAGAAAAAAAGAACTTAATCTTCTCACCTGGAATCACATCTCAGCAGAGGTGATCAGTTTTGTTTGGTTTTCTTTTTCTCTAAAGGAAAATAACCTTATTAAATATTATATTTTTATAAAATATGATGTTTGATTATTTTTTTCTCAACTTTTCCTTAAAGAATGAAGTGTTGGTTTGTTTTCTGTCTACAGAAACATGTGATTATTTAAAATCTATTTTCCATTTAGAACCAAGCAAAATTAGCCCAAATGTTTAAATATCCAGAAAACAAGGACACCTGAACCATTTAATTACTTCTTTTGGCAATTTATAATCAAAAAGAGGAAAGTCATGTTATAAACTTCCCAGCATGAATCAAATACTATTCCTCAGTTCCATTCCCCTGCATAGGACCACACTTTCCTTTACTTAGAGGAAATACCACCTTGTCTCAGATGACAAAGAGATCAGGGGATGCCTATACAGAAAACTAGTTTAACAATCCACACCTATTTGATGCTTGTAGGTTTTTCAGAATAGGATGTAATGTATTCATTTCCTTAAAAAGCTTGCTGAATGGGAGCAGGTAAATGGGAGGAAAAAGTCTACTCAGCCTTAAGGTCACACTCTGCATGCCCGAGAACCAATGTGCCATGCAGATCCCTGATGTTCAGGTCAGGTACCCAGCAGGACACTTGGCAGCTCCCTCTTGACCCATGGCCACAGAAACCAAGGTGTGCAGATGCAGGGGATATATGCTCAGGTCTTGTTCTGGCAAAGAGTCCAAAAGCCTGGAGGTCATCCCTCACAGTGCAAGGGCTGGGCAGGATTCTTGTATCCCATGCTGCAGACATAGCCTGATTTACCCATCTGAATCTTCATACTTCTGAACTTGTCCTTGCTAACTAGGGTCTGGTTCCTGTTGGATTAACTTTCCAGAAATGCTATAAGTGTATATTTACCCCTTGATAAAAGGTGATGGAAAGAGATATTTCCTAACACAGTATTCCACTGTAGAAAGTACCAGTATGGGGAAAAAGGACTTTACAGAGGAATGTGTCATGATTTATGTCTCTTGGTATCTTGTTTTAGCAATGGTGTAGTTCTACAGTCTGATGGAGCTTTTGAACAAGTGCCTGAAGGAATCACACTATATACAACTGTGCTTTTTATTGACTTTTAGTTGAGGTATTTTAATGTTTCAGGAGTAGGATAGGACTTGATTCCTTTCCATTTTTACCAGAAGTGATGCAATGGATAATATTGGAATAATCATAGATGCAGGTACTTCTATTCATAACTTATAATCGTTAAAGTCTAATTTTATGCACATACTGTTTACTGAACTGTACATTTAGAATTAATGTTCAAATACAGTGTATGACAATTTCAGATAAGCCTTTGGAACAGTATATACTATATTCATTCTCCCTCTAGTCAATCAGTGGAATTTCTTCCCCTTTCCCTTCCTTTTCCCTTCCCCATTAAACATTACAGTTCACCAACAAAAGTAACATGCAGACAGGTTCAGCTAATGTCCACAGTCATATAGAAAATTGTAAGAACTGCTGTTTTCAATGACTAGCTGATGTTTGCACTAATAAATAGTGAATACAGAGCTGAAAATTTCAATATTATTATTTTTTCTTTTTTATTATTACGTTTTGTTGATTGTTCAGCTGGTCTCAGGCAAGTTGGCTGGTTTCAGTAGCCCCAGTTTCTCAAGATGGTGTGGATCCTGAGACACATATAAGTCTGCTAAAAACATAGCAAAACAATAAGGTTTAATTCACCAGAGCATTACAGCTCTTGTTCCAACACTGAAGATCTTTGGTGATAGTTTCATCTTCAGAGGAAGATTGCTTTTGTTTCAGTCAAGAAAACTGTCATGTTATATATATATACTATATATATATATATTTCTTTTTATTGGAGACAATCAAATACAACAAAGAAAATTCACAATTAATTTTTTTCCAATTGTTTTATTCATTTTGGCTAAGCCTGTGCTTAATTTTTTACCTGTAAAAGTAGCTGTCCTTCAAAAGGGCATGAAATGGGCATGTAAAGCATTGCATGTTTTTAATTTATTGGAACGGTACCATCTATTTATTTCTTCATTCATTCATTCATTATGCTCTCTAATGATCTTTACACTTATGAATAATGAAGTCACAGAAAACTGCAGTTCAGCAACAATATGTCACAATTTAAGTTTATGAGCTGCCCCTTTGAAATCACATGTATTAGAGGGCAGAGTGAACAATTTGGAAGCTCAGTCATGAACAACAACAACAACAATTTTTTATATAACTTATCTGCAGCACATTCATCAGCCAATGTAACTTACAACAGCAACACATATCCTAGAGTACTCAATATTCTGTACAAAGAAGAATGGAAACACATTTTTTTTTTTTGTAATTACAAAAAAGTATCCAAACAATATAACCACATATTTTATTTATGTTATACATGACAAAATTATAAGAGACTGGACCAGTAAATGACAATACTGTTTCCTTCAGTTTTCAGCTAGCTGAACTCATTAATGCTTACTCCGTTGATGTTAAAAACCTTAAATTATATTCTATGAAAACATTTCAAAGACATAATTTGGTTAATTATCTACTGCTTTTCTACAGGAGAGGAGTGTTCAAACCACAAGGCAGTACCTGGGAAGGTATTATCTCCAGGAGGGCTTTGCCACTGGTTGCTTGAAATGTCTCAATATATCTTTCAGTCAGTCTGTTTGTGGCAGGACAGTGAAGAGCTGATGTGACATGCTTGATATGATTTCTTCTGACAAATAATAGAAACTCTTTGAGCATGAATTGATTTCTATTGTCATGTACAATCTGTTCAGAAGCTCTCTGTCCTTGAAGAGAAGAGTCTTGAGAATTCACCATCTGGGCTGAATTAGCTGAATACATATGGAATAATTCAAGCCATTTACATTAGTCATCCACTACAAAAATATATGTATATACAGGATATATGTATATATATATGCATGTATTCTACTAGTGATCCATGTAATTTTTGTGGAATCCTCCTCATGGAGTTGGAGCTACACTTGGAGACTGACTTCTGAAGGGCATTCCTGCAGTCAGGGAAAACATTTTAGAGTGGCAGAGCACCAGGGCTAGAATGAATGCAAACATGCAGTCAATATGAGCAGCCAAAGTCAACAGCAGTAATCTTCCAAGCAGAGTTCAATGAGGACAGAGACAGCTAATAATCTTTTCCTATTATTATTTAAGGGGTGAAAAAAAGGGAAAGAAGAAACTGAATATTTTTAACCAAATACAGCCTTCAGTTATTTTTTTAATTCTCCAGACTAACCTAAGAGGTTTTATGTCAATCTGGACAAATTTGGAAGAGCCTTAGAAGTCAACAGTCCTTATAATATGATTATCTTCTATGTATGAATTATTACTCTTCCTTCATATGGAGAATCAACTTAAAGTAACTTTAAGTTCTTGTGTCATGGCAGCTTTGGATGATATAAACTTCTCATCTCTGGCAGAAACTTCCTGAAGGTTTATACATCAACATCTAATAGTTAGTGCAGAGGAGGCAACATTTCTCCTGTGCTAACCAAGAATGACAGGTAACCGAGTACTGACAAAGCACTGGTATTGTAGTAGGGACACCTTAAATCAATCTTCCAGTGAGGAATACATGTAAAATGTATTAGATTCACAACAGACTCTTGTTAGGGTACATATATGTGCATATGGCCAGCCCCAACACACAGCTACACTAAAAAAATAACACCAGGAGAAATTATAAAATGCTGTAGAGGGCAACAAAAGGGTGCAATGTATATGCAGATATTTAATCCTGACTTGTGGCTACATTAACAACACAATGACATAAGAAGTAGCAGTAATGAGAAATATTATTGATTAGAAAAGAAGGTTACTAAATTAAAGCAATTGCTGATCAAGACAGAAATTACCAGTGCAAACATACCACAAATACTGAAGAGGTATAAAGCACCAAAATTAGGAAGAACAGGAAAGAATAGAGACAGACTATATCTTGGAGATGATACAGGTAGTAAATGAAAACCCTTGGAAGAAAAAATAGAGAGAGGGGGAATACAAGCAGAAATTTTCCATTTTACTCGCTGAGTACTGAGTACTTGTTGGGCAGCCTTCTGTTGATCTGCTTGGAGAAGGAAAATAAAGCCTTTATTGCTTTGATCGTATGTGTTTCTGACTTTTTTTTTGTTAAGAGTATATATGAGGTGTTTTCCCTAAGGTTAGTGAGAGAACACCTGGAGGGGGTGGATTAATCCTAATAGCTGTGGTATTTAACTTTCTGCAGAATCCGTATTCAGAGCTAGTCATCTAAGCTCCCTTATAAAATTAATGGGCTCACAAATGCCAGCAAGCTTAACAAGCCATTCCTAAGTGATGCGAAACACCCAGTTCCTTATGCTAAGCTGAATTCAGTATTCAGTATGGATGCTAAGTGCCAAAACTGGTTGTCACTTACCTGTGCTCAGAGTATTAGCATGGAGGTAGTATGCCACTTTTTTACTCAGTCCTGTAATAGGAGAGGAGCAGTTTGGTTTCTTGCCTGAGTTAGATCCACATCTCCCACAGCATAATAAGAAGGTATATCATGTGGAAGACTCTTGATCTTTTCCAATATACTTTGTATAATATACTTACATAATTAATTTATGTTTGCAAATCTTCTAGTGTAAACTACACTAAAATGTACTTTTATCATTGTTTCTCTTTTTGTGACCAAAGAACATGGTATAACACTCAAAAAGTGAATAATCTTGGCACAGCGGGAATATCTGACCCATTAATACTCTCTAAGCTAAAGTATGTTGCTGGGATTGATAACATGTAGGGTTAATTTCTGATGCAGAGATAATTTTGTACCTATAATTTTCAATGACTTCAAATTCTAGCCCTAGGAGTCTCCTCCTGCCTGCCTTCTGCAGGAGATAAATACTAACATCTGTAGCAGACTGGCCTCCTCCAGTGAGAAAAACATTAGATGTCCAGTCTGGGAATTTTACTGGGCCTCAGGCATAAGATACATGCTGAACTGCTCAGTGTTGTCAAAGCTTAGTTTCTACAAAATGGATATCTGGAGTACTGTTACATGTCCAAGGCACCTTTATGTTTATGACTAAAGTTGCTTGGATAGCCTCACCAGAGTTATACGGAAATTCAGAATATATGTTTTGTATGTCCAAGCTTTACTGGCAAAACTCAAGCACATGCCTGTTTTTCATATGTTCAAAAGTTCTGGTTCTAATGTGAAAGACCCCACATGCCTTGTGCTGAGTATAGCTAATTTTTTCATGGGGGCTCATCATTTTTAGGAATCTGCAGGAATTTTATACCTTGCTGATTACAAATGAGCTTCTTACAGCCATTTTCTGAAACGGAGGCTGCTCACCCTTTGTTTTACAGTACAGAAGCTCAGCATATGCTGTTTACAGTTTTATGTTACCTTCAATATAATAAGGCCCAGGCGGGTGATATCTGCTTTAGAAGCATTGAGTTTTTCCACAACTTTGTGGTTTTAAGTAGTCTCTGATTGCTCTGCTGTGAAATTAGAGAAACAGCATACTTTGTACCAAACTCCATTTTAAGTTTTCCCCCTTCCACTTGTAAAGGGAACAAATAACACTACATTTATTGTCTGCTAAATTAAACAGTTGTGGAATTGCTATAATGTTCCCAGTGGCTGCCATGTTGCTATCTACAAGCTGACAAAACAGAAGTCGTCTCATAATGTCCTCCCGGGACGGTGGTTTGCTTTTTGTGTTGATCTGAACATTTTCTGTATATGTTACAGGTTTTGGTGCTTTTTCTTCAACCAACAATCTTTTGTGTTGTATGACCACTTTCTACAAGAAAAGCAGGCAGTCTAATTTTATGTGTTCACTAAAATACAGTGAGACTCATTAAATCAGACCTTTTTAGATATCTCAGTAGACTGTCAGGCCCTCATTATAAATAGTTATGTATCATCTCATATGTTTAATTTTTTGACATTATTGGCAGTTTTGGTACAAAAATATTGAGAATTATCTTGACATTAGAAGATAGGTGTACTCACAGCACATGCCCTATGAAGAGAGGTTGAGGGAGCAAAACTAGTTTAGACAGGCAAGGAGAAGTTTAAGGAGCAACCTAAGGGCAGCCTGCAGCTTTCTGAAGGACAGTTCACAGAATGGCTTAGGTTGGAAGGGACCATAAAGATCATCTGGTTTCACCCTCCCTGGTGAGAGACATCACCCACTAGATCAGGTTGCTCAGGGCCTCATCCAACCTGGCCTTGAACACTTTCAGGGATGGGGCATCCACAACTTCTCTGGGCAACCTGTTCCAGTGCCTCACCACCCTCTGAGAGAAGAATTTACAAACATGCTAAGCCAAAATCCTCAGCTGCGGTAGATGGCATAACAAGAGGCAATAGCCACAAATCATGGCTTGGGAGGTTCAGGTTGGACATCAGGAGATGGTGCAGTACTGGAACAGGTTGCCCATGAATGCTGCAGACATGCTTGGAAGAATTCAAGACCTGGCTAGACAAAGCCTTGGATGATATAGCCCAGTGCTGGGGATAGCCACTCTTTGAGGGGGAAGGTTGGACAAGGTGCTCCTCTGTTTTTTCTTCCAGACATTTCTATGAGTCTGTGATGTGTTTCTGTCATTTCCTCTTCTTAGTTCAGTAGAAATGCATATAGAAAGCTGCTCTTAATCTACAAATGGATTATTACACTGAGTGTGAAAATAGTTTAACATGAACTGATTTTTATTTTTATTTTTATACAGAAAATAAGTACATACATGAAGGACAATGAGGATTCTGGTTATGTAGTAAAGCTTCAAACTGCTCTTCCATTTTGCATGTGGCAGGCATGGAAAGGCAGAACTCAAGAGAGAACTCAAGGGAGAAATCAAGGCTGGCATTCACCAAGACAGTAGAAATAATCATATGAATTTTATTTTATTTTATTATTTTTTTTATTTTTTTTTCCCATGGAGTAAATGTATGTACTCTGCACGTTATAGTGCTTGGGGAAGTGATTTTACAGACATGATTTACAGGATCAGTAGTCAGACTTCATCTGTAATATTTGAAAATCTTTTCATTGTTAGTTTACAAAAACAGCTTTAAGAGTAAATAGTTATACTCCTTGATTCCCTTAAGGATACATACAGACTTGCTATAGATTAGACACCTCCAAGAGACCTTTCAGAATGTTATCAAGGAAACCTTTGGGATCTAAGCAGAGTTCTTTGATGGATTCAAATACAGCCGCTGCACTAAATATGCATCTCATGAAGGGAAAGTTGGGTACTGAATAATGAATTCTGCCCAAGCCTCAAGCTCTGCTAGACTTCTCCCTATAACTTTCTGATTATTTGGTAGTACTGCACTAAAGAAATAGATTAGAAACTAACTGATCCCCTTCACAACAGTGACCTCAATTTTGTAGATGCTAAGAATCACAATCCAATCAAACAGTCTCCATCTTTTCATTAGAGACAAGCATTTTATTTTACTTCTGATTTGTATTTATTTCTTTCTTGAGAACATCTTTAGATTCTAACACCAAATAAGACCATTTTCCCTGAGGTATATTGTGATTTCTCAGCTTGTGAAGAGAAAAAAGTTTACAGGAGGCTATGGCATCAGTTAATTTATTTACAAGAACTTGCTTCTACTGATTAATGTTTGTCTGAAACAGAAGGAGTCTGCTTTCAAGTTTTTTCATTAAAAACGTGAAAGCAATTTTGCTATCACAAACTATTCTTTGTCAGGCATGTCACAGTTATTTTACACTCCAGAGAAAGTCAAAAACTCTTTTTTTCTTTTTTTTTTTTTTTTTTTTTTTTCAGTCCTTAAGCCTAAATCCTGCCATTACCCAGGTATTTGGTGTTGCCCAGACATCTCACGTCTTGATATTCCTAAGATCAATTCACTGATATTTTTTAATGACTTTACTCCAGAATTACTTTGGTGTAATTCCAAGTAAAACCTGATCTTCTTTGAACTAGTTTTCCATCATGAGTAATTGTGTTTAGTATCATTCTTGGACTTGGAGGGAAGACTAATTCTCCTTACTGAAGGAACCTGTGGATGGGATTGTACATTCAACATTAGCCTGGAGGTCAGCCTACAGGATCAGTATTCCTTATTACTTTAAATGACAATTTGGATTGACAGATTTACAAAAGGCAAAGGGCACAAGCTGAAACACAGGATGTCCTGTCTGAACCAAAAACACTTTTTTACTGTGCAGGTGACTGAGCACTGGCACAGGTTGCCCAGAGAGGCTGTGGAGACTCCCTCCTTGGAGATTTTCAAACGCCACCTGGACATGGTCCTAGTCAACCTGCTGTGGGTGTCCCTGCTTGAGCAGGGAGTTGGACCAGATGGCCTCCAGAGGTCCTTGCCAACCTCAGCCATTCTGTGATTCTGTGACAGACAGTGTAGATGTAGTGGCTTCCCCACAGTTACCAGAAAAACCTGATTTATATATAATGAAGATGCAGCTCTCAGAATATATGGTGAGTGATGCATTGCTATCATAATATCATTTCTACTGTAAATATATATGACAATAAACAATACCACATGATCTGGTGTCTGTGTGCCCAGCCCAGCCACACTTGGTACTGCCCATACTCACCATGCTGTATCCACTTCTCTCCACCCCATGCTTTTCAAAAGACCTGGGACTGTGCTGCCTAAATGGCTTCCCAGTGCCACCTGAGCAGTGGTGAGAAGAGACAGGAGGTGGCTGGCATCCTTCCTTGCTTCTCAGTCTGCTGGTGGCATATCACTCCCCAGCACGATGCAGGACCCTGCCAAGAACTTCTTTTTTTTGAGAACCTAAGTAGGGGGAAGAAGACCACTGGGCCTAGGAAGGACAGTGGATGAGGGCACTGTAGTGATAGTGGTGTGATAAGGGACTGCAGAAAAAGAGAAGGGATTGTGAAAAAATGATCACATTTCCTTTGTCCAGCAGCATCTTGTGTTTCTGACTACAGTGTTTCTGTCTCTCCTGATGGTTCATCTGAATGGCCCAATGCTTAGCTCTGACTGGCCAAACTGCAAAACTTTGGCTCAGATTGCTGAGGAAATTCACTGTTGTGAGAAAGAGCTGTGAAGAAATCTATAGCAGAGCCATAAGGAAAAACTTAGAAAGATTATAAAATCCTAAAAGGAAATCCAAGGAGCTGGATGACAGCACCTGGAAACTGAGAAAGACTATAGCCAGCAAGTCTCTTCAAGCATCTTTTTGGGTGGTGAGCATGCATAGCATAGCAGCTCACTAGCCATCTTATAGAAAAAAAAAAAAAAGACAAAAAAAGACCAAAAAAATGTAATTATTTTACACTTTGAAGCCAGATACATGCTGATCACAGCATCTCTTTGTGCAAGGCTAATGATGCCTGAACAAAATGACCCAGTACGACAGGGTTACACAACCAGTCATCACCTGCATAAAAATCCTAAGGATCCCAGACTAACCACCAACCAGACTGATTAGCAAATGAAACAAAAAAGAGACACAACCTCCCCCTGCTCCTTGTACACTTTTCCAGGGTTCATTTACTCCTAGTTGACAAGTTTTAATAATATTGGGATATGTGATGATATCTATTATACTGGTTTTGGTGTACAGTTTATGAACATTTCAAATGGCATTCACCATCACTTCCAGGAATTTGTATATTCTCAATTTTCATAGCAAGCACTAAAAGCTCTGCCCTAACACCAGGAAATCTAGTGAAAGTATTTCTATTGACATTGATGGGTGATGGGTCAGGATCCAAATGAGGTAGAAAACTATTTTCACTACTTGCTGTTTATTAGAAATTAATCTAAAGAACAGCAGACTTAAAAAGAAAATAATGAAAATATGCTACTCAGTCTAATTGCTTTGATGTTATAGAAGTATTTGCCTAGCATCAGATTAATTGGTATGAAAGAAACATTTTGGACTGACAGAAAATCTTATCTTTCATTTTCCTTGCTTCTTGATTTCAGCTCAAATTACTTAATAACAGAAAGCAACTTTATAAAATGCCACTGCATGAGAAAAGGGATAAGCAAAATAATACAAGCACTCCTGTGATGAAGGCATTGAACTATTTTCCTGTGTTTGTATAAAAAAAAAGTATAGAGAATAGCACAATTTCCTCTTCTCTATACTTCCAAGTAATAAAAAACTACACAGTGCTTTTTCAGTGATCCAAGTCAACTGAAATCTGAGACATAACAGCTTAAGTCAGATTTGTATTCCTGAAACTGAAAACAGCCCAGCTTTGTCATACTATCCTTTTTGGTCGTCTTATCTATTTGTGCCTATGCCTGCACAAAACTTGCTGTCGCCAAGTGATATTTGTTGGTGTGGGGATTTCTTTTGGTAAACATGGTCCAGTTAAACACATGCTGAACACGAGTCAGCACTGTGCCCTGGCAGCCAAGCAGGCAAACTGCATTTTGGGATGCATTAAAGACAGCTAAGCCAGCTGGTTCAAAAGAGGTTATTCTCCCACTGTATTTAGCACTGAATATTGCATGCAGTTCTGGGCTCCAGAATATAAAAATGATATTAAAATACTTGAATGCATTCATAGGAAGGCAACAAAGCTGGCAGAAGGTCTGGAAGGCATGCCCTATGAGGAGAGGCTGAGGACACTTGGTTTGTCCAGCCTGGAGAAAATGAGGATGAGAGGCAACCCCACTGCTCTTTGCAATGTCCTCAGGAGGGGAAGGGGAGGTGGAGGTGCTGGATTCTGCTCCCTGATAACCAATGACAGGATGCATGGGAACAGCACAAAGATGGGCCAAGGTAGGGTTGGACTGGACAGTAGGAAACATTTGTGTACTGTGAGGGTGATCAAATGCTGGAACAAGCTTTCTAGCAAGGTAGTTGATGCACCATGCCTGTCAGCGTTGAAGAGGCATTTGGACAATGCCTTCCTTAATATGCTTTAACTTTTGGTTAGCCCTGAATTGGTCAGAGAGTTGGACTGGATGATTTTTTAGGTCCCTTCCAACTGAACTATTCTATTCCATTCTATTCTACTTTACTGAAGTAAAACAGGGTAGGATTTTCCAGTTCTTCCAAAGTTTTGATGACTGTTGAAACCCCAATTCCCCCTCAAATTTCCAGTACTCAGGTTGTGTTGCTGTTTGTTAAGATGAAATTGTGATTTGTATCTCTGCTTTGAACAAATAGGCAGACTTGTCAGGAAAACTGTTTCAGATGAAAACTTTCCACCAGATCTATCAAAAAATCATGTGCATCTATTTGCTAAAATAGAGTATGCCCTGTCAAGGACAAAGAGAAGAAGATACTATAAATAGTTGGTAATAAACAGAATATCAACAGCATATGATGGATTAACTGTAGCAATGAGTTATTGCTGACCATGCACATTATCTTGTCACACTGGACTGCATAATAATAGTATTAGTGGATTTGGCTGCAAAGATATTTCTGGAACTCATTGAGCTGATTATTACCTGCAGAAACAAACTGACTGATAGAGTTACAGATGTTTGATTTTTTAAAACACTACAGGCTATTTAAAAAATCAAGTTCTTCATCAATTTAGCTCAGAACTACTGAACTAACATCTTGTAGGGGTCACTTGAGCAATTTACCAAGTTCCATCTAACAAGGAGCAGTGTGCTGGATCCAGCTCTGCCAGCCAGCCTGGTGTTGTGATCTGTGTGTACAGTTGGAAGTCATCATTCCACACAGTGACTGCAAACCAACAAGTCAGGAGACCTGCAAGACAGACTAAATTTACCACAATAAACCAGGTCACATCACAAGTTGGGGATGTTGAATGTCTGGGTAAGAGTCACTCAGTAACTCTGACTTGGAGACTGAATTTCAGAACTGATTTTTGGTAGAAGCCATTTCCTAACCCTTAGTTGTTGTGGGACAGACAGCTAAGCCTTCCCACTGGCCAACATATACACAGGTTTGAGTGCTGAATTTAATTTGATATAAACAACTCCAGTGTTCTCAGCTGTGTCCTATAGGACACACCCCTCATGCCAATAAGCTGTGTAAACACTTCTTGGTTCTGCTGTAGTTTACGTCCCCCATTAAGACACCCAAACTAGGACTGTGAGTTGCTCATAACTTTTCTTCATATTCATTTTAAACTTGGTCCACCTTTATTTTCCACTCTTCATGTTGATTCTTGGAGGATCACCAAAGGTAGATAGAGGGGGACTCTGAGGTCTTGTTTTTGCTTCCTCACCCTAGGGAGATGTGGCCACTAGGAAGAAGCAAGGTGTTGCACAGCAACAAGGGAAAAGGCAGAGAAGGAAGAAGAGAGCATGGCAAACAGAAGAACATCCTTATGGCCTGAGGCTAGCCATCTGGTTCCAGCATGCTAGGCAGGCAATACGCCATTCATGATAAGGGATGTCCCAGCTGAGATGCAGACCATTAGGTATCAAAGCTGGGGGCCATCCGTCATGCGGAACTTGTGTCCCAGTGAAAAGATAACTTGTTAGTTTGGGAAATGGTTCTTCACTACTATTTTGTGAGAGCTGAGTTCAGGCTCCATCTGCTGAGTGCCTGGTAACCTTCAAGGAGCTAAGCTCTCCCCTCAGCATATTTAAGAAATGTGAAACTATCATTATCCTCACTGAGGAATCACAAGACCAGATCCTGATAGATGCTTGTCTCTCAAGAAAATCAGCTGGATGCATCACTAAACACCTCTGGGATTCAAAGCCTAAACCACTGCCCAGAGTCCCATAGGAAATCCAGTGTGATTCAGAGTTGAACTGAGCACAGCCACAATCTATTGTGTTAACCACAGTGATTACAGAGCAAAATGCTTTCTGGGGTGCACCAGTCAGGCTATACTTAGAGAAAGCTTGGCCATGTTTTAATGAAGTGTTAACATCAACTGTGCCCTGCTAGTCGTATTTTGCTAGTATAAGCTGTTGTGGGAAAGAGGCACTATTCTCTGCTTGTACCTTGCCTAGCTATCATTCTTGATTAGCAATTAGGCACTACATAATAACGGTGAGGATGAGAATAATAGTTATAAGAGTCATGGTCTCAAAGCCCCATCTAGCTCAGTATCCCATTTCTGACAGTGGCCAAAAGTATGTTTTTTAGCAAAGAATGGGAGAAAGTGGGCATGCATAGAGTGACTCTTCCCTAGCAATAAGCATTACATATGTCAAATCTGAAACCAGATTCTCTAGGTGGCCTCAGTTGCATCATCTTCTCTGTTGTAACTTAATGACTCAAAACCAGAAAACCAGGAGATTGTTGCTGTGCCTTTAGCATCTGTGCCAGTACATAAATATTTGTACATAAAACAAACATCCACTGCCCAGAATATGACACCTACCATTCAAAAGATAGGTGCATATATCTTCACTACAGTCATTTAAAAGGTCTACTGAGAGAAAGATTAAAGTTCCTACTGAAATTCACTCTGTTGTATCATGGTATCAGAAATGTCAGTCCTTTTTTGTGGTAGAGGATTTATCAAATCTATGATTATTCAGCTTCTATAATGGTTAGAAAGTTCAATTTTAATTAGTGAAATAGGAAAATGTTTTTCTTTCTGCTTGATCATATAATGCATGCAATACTTCATTTGGTGGTCCCAGACCTAGGACCTGTAAGGGCTGTAGTCATGTCAAGAACTTAGCTCTTTGGTACACCACAGACATAGCACAGGAGCTGAACTGCTGTACATACATGTACCTTCTGGCCAAGAGCATCAGGGAGAGAGAACAGCAACACAGGTATGCTCTATCTTAGCAAGAATGTCTCTGCTTTACTCATGACACCCAGGTTGTGGCTCTGATGGACACTTACATGGAGGAGATCCTTGATGCATCTCAGGGTATTTTCGGCAACTGCTCTTAGCAAGTGATTTGAGCCTCCACGTCTGCAGCAGGACGTGGTCAATAATCAGACCAGTGTGCTGGAAAGAGACAATAAAGTATATAGGCAATGGTGATGGTGAAGCAAAGTGCTCTTTTAAACATATCACCTCAGTGTCTGCCATTAGAAATTCATGCGTCTCCAGGGTGAATTTCTCTTTTGAGAAGTGGTCCTTTTTACAAGGCAGGAAGCATTAGGTATGCTCATATCTCAGTCAAAGGGTTTCCTACGCAGTGCCAACAGTTATTCAGCAGCACTCATTATGCAGGTGAGATGTATCGCAGTGCTGCTACTCTGCAACACTCTGCAGATCTCTATGCACCATGTGCACAATGTCTTAAATATAAGCAAATTTATGCTGCACTCATCCTTTCTGTGGTTATTAGTGTCATTTAGTATCATCTTCCTCCAGCAAATTGACTCACCAAGCAAAATGCACAAGTGCACTTTAGAGTGGATCACATTATCACGCCTACTTCTTCTGAAGAGCCAAGTGCCATTACTACTTTTCACAAGGAATAACTGCCTAAACTATTTCACATTCTGCAGTGCATCAACAGCGTACTTCCTCCATTCTGTTAGCAATTCAGAAGAGCGATTGAACAGTAATGCACAACTATCATATTGTTCTACAATGGGGAGATAAAATCTAATGCATCACTTTATGCCTCTTATATGTTAGGATGTTCTTTTCTGGAGTCTTTTCATCTAGATATGCAATTGTATCATTCCTAAGGTCCTGATTGTATTTGGGGCTTCAAGAAGGTATTCTATTGAAAATACTACTTTTATTCATAAAACATATTAGAGGTTTATCTCTCAATACTACTTCTGAGATGACATATAATCCTAACTGCACAGTTAATTTCACTGAAAGTAGACCAAAAGGACTAATGATGGTCAAGTGCTAATGGGATTATTTTTTTTCCAGAAATGTTCTCATATTACTCACTAGCACTACTTCTTCCTCTGTGTGCTTTATTTTCTAGAAGGGAAGCAGAGCACCAATGAAATACAGCATGGATCCAGACTGTTGAACGCTTAAGATTATGACTAAAACAATAAACTTGGAACCAGAAGACATGAAAGCTAAATTCAGAAACGAGAAGAAATTTGGGATAAGAGGTATAGGAGGGAGAGGGGCTAAGAGTCAGAAGTGAGAGCAAACAATTTACTAAGCTGTAAAGCAAAGCCAGAGCCCAGCCAGAATTTGTATCATACATTTAGAGCTGAGACAAAAAGCAGCTGGTACTTGAGTAAGACAAGCTGGGACCACTCAAGGTCCAGGGATGAGTGTCAAATAAATTGGAATAAAACAAAGGCAGTGGTTTAGCCAGGGATCACATTTTGCAACCACACATGGGGATAGCTTCATATGCTTGATTGCTACAGCTGTCTCTACCCAGAATCACATGTGGGTCATTAGTCTCCTGGGAGACTGACTGTGGTAACCCGGTGGCTCCTTGCTCCTTGATTGCTTAGAAGTGCTTGTCGAGAGGCTGTCAGAAAAATCACCAAAGTATACACTCGAGCTCAGCTCTCAGTGACTTTCAGCAGGACTGACCTTTGTGCATCTGAAAATCTACCCCTTGTTCTCTGCAAAGTGGTGGTGACTTTGCACAAGTTCTGTTTACAGTTGTGCATGTTTGGTGTTTCTGTGGCCTCCTCACTCATTACCACTGCACTTAATATCACACCAAAAGAAGAGTAATAAATATATATTTCTTTAAATTGTAACTAAAGTGCTACAGCAGCAGAGGGGATGTGTTGTCCAAGGTCTTTATTATGCAACTGTATGCAGATCACTGTGAATTGCATCATTCATCTAGTTCGGCAGTGCAGCACCAAGGTCACCAGGCATTTTTAAGTTAACGTTGAAGCCATAAGTCTAATAAATGTTCTTGGTAATCACAGCAAACATATTGTCATTGTTACAGAGGTTACCCTTTCAAAATTGCTTGGCAAACAGGACTAAAACATAGCCCTTGTGCATGCTCTGACCTCTCTTAAAATTGCACCATCAGGAACCTGGAGTAGGTGAGATTGTTTAACCAGACAAGTCGTGGCCTACAGCTAGAAAATCAGTACTTCTAACAGCACCATTGCAGTTTGCTTTGAATAAACATGCAAGCAGCTAAATTAGCATGGAAACAGTGAAGGGCAAATTTTGACAGGGAACAGATTTTGAAAAGGAAGATATCCATTAGTAATGCCAACACAGGTAGAAGAAGTCAGTTTCATATTACAATGATCTATTCAGATTGACATTAGCTACCCAGTTTATTTTTGTAGACTTTATATAACAGTAGCCCATTCCTTGCCAATCCAGTGGCTTTTCATTATCTGTCAGAAAATGCACTAACCACCAAATGCATCATGTCACTGTGAGCTTTGCCATTATGTGTAGTGACTCTCCATGTGGTCTACCTTGACTTCAGCAAGGCTTTTGACACCGTTTCCCACAGCATTCTCCTCAAGAAACTGGCTGCTCTTGGCTTGGACTGGCACACGCTTCGTTGGGTTAGAAACTGGCTGGATAGCCGGGCCCAAAGAGTCGTGGTAAATGGAGTCAAATCCAGTTGGAGGCCGGTCACTAGAGGAGTCCCCCAGGGCTCAGTGCTGGGGCCGGTCCTCTTCAATATCTTCATTGATGATCTGGATGAGGGCATTGAGTGCACCCTCAGTAAGTTTGCAGATGACACCAAGTTAGGTACGTGTGTCGATCTGCTCGAGGGTAGGAAGGCTCTGCAGGAGGATCTGGAGAGGCTGCACCGATGAGCTGAGGTCAACTGCATGAAGTTCAACAAGGCCAAGTGCCGGGTCCTGCACCTGGGGCACAACAACCCCAAGCAGAGCTACAGGCTGGGAGATGAGTGGTTGGAGAGCTGCCAGGCAGAGAAGGACCTGGGAGTGATGGTTGATAGTCGGCTGAATATGAGCCAGCAGTGTGCTCAGGTGGCCAAGAAGGCCAACAGCATCCTGGCCTGTATAAGAAACAGTGTGGCCAGCAGGGCTAGGGAGGTGATCGTCCCCCTGTACTCGGCTCTGGTGAGGCCGCACCTCGAGTACTGTGTTCAGTTTTGGACCCCTCGCTACAAGAAGGACATGGAGGTGCTCGAGCGAGTCCAGAGAAGGGCTACGAAGCTGGTGAGGGGCCTGGAGAACAAGTCTTACGAGGAGCGGCTGAGGGAGCTGGGCTTGTTCAGCCTGGAGAAAAGGAGGCTCAGGGGTGACCTTATCGCTCTCTACAGGTACCTCAAGGGAGGCTGTAGCGAGGTGGGGGTTGGTCTGTTCTCCCATGTGCCTGGTGACAGGACGAGGGGGAATGGGCTAAAGTTGCGCCAGGGGAGTTTTAGGTTGGATGTTAGGAAGAACGTCTTTACCGAAAGGGTTGTTAGACATTGGAACGGGCTGCCCAGGGAAGTGGTGGAGTCACCATCCCTGGAGGTCTTTTAAAGACGTTTAGATGTAGAGCTTAGGGATATGGTTTAGTGGGGACTGTTAGTGTTAGGTCAGAGGTTGGACTTGATGATCTTGAGGTCTCTTCCAACCTAGAAATTCTGTGATTCTGTGATTCTGTGATCCATGTCTCCATAAGGTGCTGCAACCACCGATTTCTTTGAAAGGATGTACATCATCTTCCAGGCTGGGCCACTAGATTGTTCATGTTATGACTTCAGAAGCGGTGTCCAGAACTTGTTGCAGTTTCACTGCCTTGAACCTATCATATATATGCATATATTTTGCTACCAGGCATTGAAAAAGCCCACAGCAGCTTGACCACTAAATATGCTCCTGACAATAGGGGAGGAAAAGGAAATTCAAAGCAGACACAATTTATTGAATTTTGCCTTCACTCATACCCATTATGGATATGAATAAAGGTCAGTAATTCAACATTACTGCAAAATTCACTTAAGCTCATTCTGTGGACAGAAAATGCCATCATCTAAAGACTGCTGTTTAGCAAGGGACTAAAATAAACATGGTGGCAAGAGAGGTCTAGGACAAGACACAGCTGTCATGTCTCATTCTCAAATGGCATATTCAATGCAGTCGCAAAATCAGTTTCACTGCTTTTTTATATAATCCTGTGGCTTCCATGCTAAAAACAACAGAAAACATTACCCTTTGTTAAGGGTGCTATTTCACTAAAACGCGCAGCATGTGCCCAATTTACTGTGTCAGCAGCTTTCAATCCTCAATTCAGTTCACCAACAGTTAAACTATTCTAGGCCTGTGTTATAACCTTTTAAAGGTGACATCTGTCAAGATGATTTTTGATAAATAGTAGGACCTTTTTACTACTAACCTGGGCCTTCGCTTGCCAAGGAGACCAGTTCTCTGGATGCAACCTGATGATTTGTCAGCTGTGGCTGTTCAGATACCCATTTTATCATCATTGCATACTCTGAGCCAATGCTACAGTCTTCCCTCACTCACAATATGCTCACTTTAATACTCTCCTGCATTTTGTCACAATTCAACAGCAAAATGTTTAGACTACACCAAAATGCTGCAGGCTAGTTTCTGAGGGTGACCTTGAAGACATCTGGCACACAGCAAATGTGGTGGAAGACAGGCAAATACTTTGTCCTCTGTACCACCTGGGTCCAGTGCTGGTACCACCATTTGAAAAACAAAACAAAACAAAAAACAAACAAAAAAACCTAAGTTACTACACATTTTTGTGTGTAAATACACATTCAGAATTGAACTTTCATGTGCATGCTGAGGAAAATCAAAAACCCATAGACAGATCAGCAACTTTTCCCCTCCAAAACTGTATTTCTTTTCTTTTTTCTTTGAAGTTTATGTTTAAGTCTTCTGTTTTTGTAACTCTTCAGGGTGGGAAGCATGAATTAAAAATCAGTCTTTGACCCATTACTATTTTATAATTCTCTCTTTGGCAAGTTGAAAGCAATAGCTTGCCAGGCTTGTATTTAAATTTTCATGGAATGATGTGAGGGAGTGAAATACGATGGCCTAGACAAGGTACAGAAAACCTAGGTGGCGGTGGGAAGGCCTGCTCAAAGAGATTGCATTACTGAACATATATGTTTTGAACTGGTTTTTAGATCAAAATAACATTTATTTTAGAGGAAGTAACAGCTTGTAATAGTGACCATAATATTTTTAGATTGAGGAATCACAGTAATTCTGGGGCCAAAGGCAGCACCATGGCTGTGTTCAACTTCAGAAAGGTGAAGTATGTTAAAAAGAGGATACTTGTTTAAAATAAGTCAAAGGAGGATGGCTAAGAGAGTTATCCTCACAGGTTCCTCATGGAGACCCCTGAAGGACACTGTGATGGGAGGTAGCACCTGTGCATATCGCTTGGTGGAAATACGTTGGGAAAAGGTAAAAGAAAATCAGCATGGCTAACGAGTAAAGCCAGGGAAATAATTAAAATTAAGAAGCTAGTATGTGAAATGAGGCAAATGCATCTCAGTGATGGAAACAAAAATGTTATAAATCCTGAGAGAATAAATAACAAACAACACTATAACTAGACTAGCATTTGCTTTGTAAATATAGTGGGAAATTTTCAAGGTGCTCATTTTCTTTGTAAGTAATTTGACCTATCTATGACATCAAAACACAAAATGATGGCTTGATTCACTGGTTCTCCTGCCATTCATATTATGCAGATTGGGATGAAAATGAATATAAAGTGCCTTAGAACAGAGGCATTTTATACTTGTTTTAGTCTGTATGGATGGTAATATGAAGCATGGAACAAAAGTGGATCTAAATGTTTCTCAACAATCTTTTCTGATCTCCAGAAGTGAAGCCATATCAATCTTTTCCTATTCAGACATAAGAATGCTATTAGTGCATGGTAAATCAAACTGTCTGATTTTATAACCATACCCTCGAGTCATTTGATGTGTTTTTCTGCACCTCATTAGTGGCAAATTTACTCCCTAATGCAGCAGGGCCAAATCTGTCGTGTTCATAAATGCTGATCTTCTAAATTCGTGAAGTTCCCATTTATGTACAGCTAGATCCTGTGTACAGGATCTGATATACAGAGTTTTCTAGGATATATCCACAGTTTGCCAGGGTTATACGTCCAGCATTACTTCTCCACACCTGTGTTCCTAGCCTTGCAACAAAGACATAGATAAATGCAACAAATCTTTTTCTATAAATGAGCTGTGATTTTTAAGGATTGGCTAAGTACACATTACCTTTTTTTTTTTTTTTTTTTTACTTAAGACCACTTGTATGAATTAGTTCCACTGGAGTTTAGTACAATGAATTCCAAAAAGGTTTCCACAAGCGTTCTTAAAAAAAAATAAAAATAAAAATAAATAAATAAATAACACACAAATATGTGAGCAATGGGAAATATTTTTTACCAAAGGCACTTTCAATTCAGAAATGGAATCACTAGTGTGAGGACAAACTGATTGTCTAACTTACCTCTGACCTGAAAAGGATGAAAAAGATTAGGAAGAGAGTTCTTTCCACATATTATTGAGCAGTTTCTTCATGTTAAGCTTCTCCGTAAGTGCTTTTGCAGTACCAGGACTCTTACTGAATCATTGGTCCTCTGTCTAGAGAGAGAAATATTTTGCAGGCATTTCACTTAACAGCTCAAAATAATTACTAAATTGGAGAATAATTAAAATCATAAAAATATTAGACAAGAGAGAAGACACACTAAAACACTGATGAAATAATCTGCTGCCATTTATTTCCTTCATACTTCCCTTTATTTCATCTATTTCTTTTCCCTAGCCCTTTCTACAGCTATATTCATTTTCTCTACCACCGCCTGCTGGATTTTGCACTTGTTATGACTGCACTTGCATCTCTGTTTCCTCTGGATGGCTTGATACTTCTACTATTATATTTTGAAACATCATCCTGTGCATTCTGTGCTTGATTGCTATTATAAAAATGTTGGGTTCCAGTATCACTAAAAGCAGCAAATAGATCGGGGGAAAAAGGGGGGGAAGAAGGGGGGGGGGGGCAGATAACATTGTGGAGGTTTGTATTTTGCTTGCTTAAATACAGTTCTGCCTTTCATGAGACATTTTTAAGAGCTGCATTTGCTTTGTGCGGTGCTTTTCTGCAGTGACAGAAGGCGGTGGTTTAGTGGCAATTCTAAAATGTAACATTACTGTACATTAAAAACAGTACAATAATGTTTTGGACAGCAACACCTCTTAAAAATAAAACAAGATGACATTCCTAGTTTCCTTCCTCTGTTGTAGCAACCTGTTCTTCCTGTTGCTTGGACAATCCTTCAACATCACAAAGCAGTGCCACTCACTCTTCTGTTAAAAATAATAATAAAAAACACATAAATTCAGTAACATTATTAGTAATCATATACGCTGTTTTTTCTCTCTTTTTTTTTTCTTTGTGAAACAAATGTGTATTTTCACTTGATTTACTAGGTCCATTACATATTTGGATTTTTGCTTCCAGTTACTCTCTGCTCAATGCATTAGATATATTAAACACTCAGAAGACAATATATTCTTAAAAATTAACATTTATTTATTTTTTTGCTCTTAGTACACGTTTTTCTCTATGCTATAAGATTTTCAAAACATCAGCAATGTAGACATCTACCTGTTACTTGTATTTTATTATTATTTTATTACAAGCCATTAGGTAAAAAAAAAAAAAAGGTAAGTTGTATAATCTAATTTTGTTAATGGAACTTAATGCAATTCTAGTCAATCTAAAAATAACTAAATAACCTCTTACCCCTCCAAAAACCATAAACAAACTGTAATAAGGCTATCAGAAAATACACTTCAGAAAACCGCCAGAAGTGCAAAGAGTCCATACAGTAAAGCACATGGGTATGCAATAAGAAGCTGCTGTCCTTCCATGGCCAAGGCAGAGGTAAAAATTTTGGACGCTGACAAACTGCACCATCCAATAATAAACAGGGCTAACAAAGTTCCCGGGATCCCTCTAGAAAATAAAATAACAATAAAAAAGAGTACAGTTGTTAGCACATGTAGCATCAAATCTTACCAAACTTAGAAACAAAAGCTCACATCTTGCAACTCATTACTGGTAAGGCTGCAGGCAGTGGCAGAACCAAGGACTGACTGACATAAGAAAAGTCCAATCAGAAAAACAAATTAGAATATTAATAGGTAATTTCTTCAGCGTGGATAAGAATAGCAGCTTCATCAGTCATGCTGCTGGAAGTGTATTTCCAGGTAAATCTTCTGGGGCTCCAACAGATGCAGAAGCTAAAGATCTTTTTTAAGTTAGCGAAAATCTTATTGAAGCCAAAAATCATCAAGCAGAATTTGTTAGGATTTATAATGACACTACAAACCTAATCTTCTATCAGCAGCCTGGTGACCTGGAGGCAATGTATTTTTGTAATAATGTGTCAAAGGTTTGAAGTGTGCCTCAGACTCTGAAGAGCAGCAGTGTGGCTCTTAAAGACTTACACCCTGACTGACCATACAGAAGGTGTCAGCTGGCTCCCAGGAGAGAGCCCAGCTGGTCTTTTGCTCATGAAGAAGTCCTTCTCCACACTGTGGCTTTCCACACTGCCCTTCGGTGACAGATGAGTTATTTTGAAGTTAAATTTTGCTGTTTCTCAGGTGCAGGGTGGCCAGGAGAACTGATGATTATGAGGCTGTGGTCAAAAGCCCACTGACAAATTCATGCAGATTATAAAGAGCTCACTATTAAACCCTGTAGGAGCAAGACTATGCCAATAAATAATGTTTCACATATGCTTTATTTGCACTCTGTATTTGCAGACTGCTTCTGTAAAATGCATGAGCTCATGCGTGTAACATGCTGCTGAAGTGCATAATGAGATCTGCTGCATTACGCACGTTCACTGTGTCAATCTCAAGGACCTTCAGAATGAATGAACCTTTGCCACTTGCTAAATGATTTCCTGGTGCTCTGCTCTTTCAAACCATCAGCAAAACAGAAGCAGAAGTGAGAAACAGACTATGTATACCTGCTTAGGCTCATTTATCAAAAATAATCTCCACTAATCTTGTTATTGCATCTAAATCATGGTTAGTAAACTCTCCTTATTTAAGTGCCTCAGTTTACTTAATGCCATGGCATCACATAAAATCATACTTCAGTTCTTGGCAATACAGCTGCCAGGCCAATAAGGTACTTGGTGTTCTCAGCTCTTGTGACTTTCTGGGAGAAAGGAGAGAACTGATTTTAAGGTGACTCAGCACCTTGTTGCAACTTCAACCCATTAAAAATAAAACATTAAAGACCGTGTGATTTAATATTCTCAGTTGAAGTGTTCCTTTAAGCCTGTACAGTGGTATTCAGGGAAATTACACCAGGCCCTGTGAACCAAGCCTCTGCTCCAAGTAGAGATTCTACAGTGCTCACTTAAACATCCAGCCAGAAATTCAGAGCTGGTATGGATGACTCTGTGAGCAGGCACCCATGGTGGCAGAGGGTTAGGATGTAACAGGAACATGCTGTCCAATTATAATTTTCAGCTAGTATAATGTCTGTTTATGGGGCCTCTCATGAGAGGCCTCTCATGGTTTATTCCAGGACTGACAGTGAGCAGGATGGAAAGGTGACATAAAAAAATTTTGCAGCCAAGAGACACGTCTGTACACTTATATATTCAGTCCTTGATCTAACAGTGATTTAACTGCCAATAGGAATGGTCTAGCTTTAGCAGAGTGCATGTGTCTAGTGTGTCCATGAGGCTCACACCCTCATGCATGGGAGAGAGGCAAGAAGGAGGTGTTGTGCTCACAGTGACCAGGAGGACTGAGAGTGTACTGACATGGAGGTTGAGTTGGGATGGGCAGACATAAGTGGTGCCTCTCCAGTTCTCTCTCTCACAACTTCCAGATATGCTCACCACATGGGTCCTTTACATCAGCTGGATCTAAGAATTCCTTTCGCCTGTTTTACACTCACCTCTTTCACTGTTTAGTCAAGGAGATGCCATGGCTAGTCTGTTCATGGATTCGCTAGTGAAGACTTACTGTTTTTTTTTTTTTTTTTTTTTTTTTTTTTTTTTTTTTTTTTTTTTTTTCCAGGAAAAAAGTCTGCTGCTATTTCTCCCAGAAAGGTGGCCTAATCAGCTTGGGCTCTGACATGATGTGAGAACAGATGGGCACAAGGAAAGCTTTGAAGCAGTCTGTTTCCACACAAGTCTGAACAAGAGAACTGGTCTTCTATTTGGTGCCATTCAACAACCAACATATTTCATATTTTTTTTTGCTTCATTCCTATTTAACACTGAAATAGCTAACTGTGAATACCACAATTGTTGCATTAATATCTGTCTTTGCATTTGATATGCATGTTATCTTAGATATATGTCCTGTGAAAACAGATTGAAGTTATTCGATTCTTTACAATATTAAATTGATAAAATAACATTCTTACAAATATTAGGAAAAAATCATGAATGTATTGCTGTATCTCCTTTGTCATTTTAAATAACTTTAAAAATTAAAAATAATGACACATATTGGATTTAAAAGTTGCCAATTGATTTTAATAGCCTTTTTGTAATAGATAACCTCAGTACTTGATGTGTTCAAGCAGTTTTAAATAGTGAATGAGAAAGGACTGCAGAATCCTAAACATCCTAAAACAACCCCTAAACATTATCAAATCATTTCAGAAATAATGGTTTAATTTTGTAAAGCCTACCTCAGTACACTATTTATAGATTTTCAAAAGATGTGTTTTCTCTAAATTCACAGCATTTTACAAGCATACAGTCATGCTTGGGAATTCCTTGTACAGACAACAGTACCCTGTGCAGTTCTAACAGCTGGTTTCGAGTTAGCCCCATCTGTCCTATGATTACATATCAACACCTTTTATTCAGGTGGATTATTAAACAGGTTAATCAAGCAAATATGGGAAGTGTAGGAGAACAGAGAATGAGTGGCTTCTTCAGTGTCACTGCTGTTCATCTTGTCAAGGACAGCTCAGAAACACTTGAATACAAGCAATATGGTCAGGCTAACCCATTGTAGCACTGCAGAAACATGCAACAAGGATTGTGCTAAAATCTTGATACAACTATATCATTTCTTTAAAAAATAAATACATACATAAAATTGCTGCTTTACCACATAAAACAAACAGGGTCACTTTCTTGCTCATCAACTGGTAAGTCCCATATTTTGCAGATTGGAAGGTTTAAAATGTGTTCATAAAGACTGAGAAAGGAAACCATTATTAACTATGTGTTAACTATGAATAAAAAGCACTGCTCAAAGCCTTCAGGCAAGACCTGGAGCTTCCTTGTACTTTGCTGTATGTGAACAAGGAGGTCAACAATCTGTATCTCAAGAGGTTTACAGAATGAGAAGAAAGGAAAGGCTTGCATGCAAATTTCCTAATTCATATGTATATTACTGAGAACTCTTCCACACACACACACACACAAATACATACAACATTGCATTGTTTTTTTTCAAAGCAATTACACCATTACTATTATGACTATTATATCTTAAATGTTTGTCCTAATGCTCCAGATCATTAAGGGTTGCCTGATTATTTCATTCAGTCACACAGAAGCAGAAGTCAGTCTACAGAAGGAAAGGAAATACAAGGATGGGAGCCTGATACTATGAATAAAAACAGGATCAGGAGATCCAGCTATATAAAACCAAAGTCAGTGAATTGCTTTTAAAATTGATGCTGAGTTTAGTCACTGTTGGCTCTTCAAAACAAAAAGCACATTTGAGGCTGCTGCAACAATCAAAGCCACTCTCAGTCCAAGTGGAAAACAATGGATTTAAGGACTTGTATTAAAATAATTATATATAACCTCTCTCAAACACAGACACCCCACCCTCTTCCATTTTGCCCGTTTTCATCTATATATATACACACACAGAATGGTGTTTTTCTTCAGTGATGGAAGCCCAAATTCACTAGATAACTATTTCCAAAATGTTTCGCATGACAGTAGCCTTCTAACATACTGTGCTTCAGACGATTCCTGCTGCCGTGCACTGGTACTTACTGTAGTGAGAAGACAACTGCAGAAGTGGACAGAATCACCATGGGTAGCAGGCAGTATCCCAAAACACTTGCAACACAGCCATGTGAGACCCCAGAGGTGCTCATCAGGTTCAGTAGTGCATGTATAGCAAGGCACCCAATGGCACTCACACCATACACATAGCCAAAGTGAACTTTTCCTGCCTGGAACAAATGTAAGTAAGCACAAAGTGTTGGAAGTGAATAAGAGATTGAAAGGTGGTGGGCTAAGTCAGAAGACAAGCACTAAGTTTGTTCCTTTTTCTTTTTGACAATCCCTTTCTCCCCACTTGCCTACATTGGTTCAAATGTAAACCATGGCTTCTACTTTTGGGTGATTTTTGCATCAAAACGTTCCAAGATAGAATTGTGAGAATGTCCTTGTCACTAAAATTATAAGGCTGTTTCTCAGTCTTACTGTCATTGGGCTCTGGAGTACAACACTGGTTGGTTAGGGAGCCTTGGACAGGTCTAACTGGTAACAAACTGAGAAGAAATTATGGACACGGAAAACACATTTTTCCATTAGGAAAAAAAATCTATTCTTTACAGATATTGGAAACGACAATCTTTACAATTTCAATACACAGGATTGTGGAAAAGCATCCTAAGTAAACCCACTTACTTTATATGCTTTTCATTTTATTACAGCTTTAAGCAGGCTT
This sequence comes from Oxyura jamaicensis, assembly GCF_011077185.1. Classification (NCBI taxonomy): domain Eukaryota; kingdom Metazoa; phylum Chordata; class Aves; order Anseriformes; family Anatidae; genus Oxyura; species Oxyura jamaicensis. The sequence continues at coordinate 70,802,123 of NC_048896.1, read as the reverse complement.
TCAAACAAACAAACAAACGATCAAAAAACCCCACCTGTGCTTTTTTTTTTTTTTTTTTTTTTTTTTTTTTTTTTTACTACTGTAGTAGTAACTGTCAGCTTGTGTTCTTTTGTGCTCCAGTGAAGGAAAAATTCCCCAGGTGTTTTGCTGTTGTTGGTTTTTTGTTTTTCTTCCAGGTTTTATTCCTTTGTGTGACTTTAGTGCCTGTGAAAGGTACCAGTCTGACAGCCTGGAGCCTGATGTTCTATAATTTATACACAAAACTAGTACAACAGTGGCCACAACACCACCAATTTCTTCATCTTCTCTGCCATTGTTTCAGAGGATCACCTCCAGACATGAGAGCATTGCTCACTCCCAACAGATTGTTAAATCTCTTCCCCTCTCTTCAAGGTTCTAACAAATGAACTACTGAATGCCAGGTATGCAATACTGTGATTTTAACATCTGTACATCAGAAATAACCAGTGATCTGGGATGAAGCTGGTTTTGTTCGTTTTGTGTTAGAACTTTGTATCCTGAAGATAACATGCATTTATGAAGGAGTTAGATCAAACTTGAGGCTCAACTCTCAACTCTGTACTGTGGAATAAACTCATCTTTTTTAAAATTATTTTTTATTTTTTAAAAAGGGGTGAAGGTTGTGGTGCATCATCTCTTTAATACATAATAATACATATATACATATTTAAACCACAGGTGAGTTTGTGCATACACCTATATATTGCACATTTTAATGACTCCTGGGGGAAATCAACTATTTTTGAGGAACTTGCTTCTCTGCCCCACCTTCCTATATCCATCTGGGTGGAAATCGATCACCATCTGCCAACAATATTTGAGCTGGGCAGATATAAAGCAATGCAGAGGAGAGAGTCTAATGTAGTGATGACACAATATTGGAAGTCCTAAAGTTGCAGTTTGGTGCCAGCTCACTTACCAAAATAAATGCTTCAGCTAGTAAGGCCTGCCACTCCATCAGCACTCTTACCCTGTATTTCTACTCAGCCTGGCTCATTGCTGAACTCTCTTCTGGTTCCAGTCCTTGGGTTGAGGTTATGTGCAGTCAGGTTGCCCATATTCTCACATTGTTCCGAGTGCTGGCCTTTCTCCGTACAGTGCATGCCATCATAAAGCATGGATAGAATAATCTATCCCTGAACTAGCAGCGTAATAAATCTTATTTAGGTACAGAGTCCTTTGCTGGCATATCCATACTACTGGTCTAAAACATTTAGGAAAGAATTGTTCACCAAATAAAATTAATGGTAACTAGAGATGGTGTAGAAGAGCAATACTAGCTCAGATTATCATCTGCCACAATTTCAGTCATTCAAGTTTTGTAGTAAGCATAACGTCTGCAGCTGTTTGGGGCAGCATTTACTATCAACCTACTAAGAAAAGCTCTGCCTCAAAGAGATACAACTACTGTAAGCTAATATTTGAGGCTGTTTGTTTCAGTGTTTTTAATTATTCCACACAGCACTATTTAGCAGCTTAATCTAAGACTACCAAATTACCGAGAGAGGGATAGCACTAGCAGGAGCAGCCAACTGAAATCTCCGCTTGGTGCAATGCTTGATTTGTGGTGCAGGGGACTGAGAGAGTGAAAAAAAAAAAGCAGCTGAACATGTTGGTTCCAATTCTCGCTGTTCCTAACTTATGTAAATACTACACTGGCTCATGCACATGGGAATACTCCCAGTTCACAGCATTGTAAGCAAAACCCGAATCAGGCTTGATTAGCCTGGCAGGCTTTGATGAATTGAAAGCACTAAATTTGTCCTGTACAAGGAACAAGGTTAGAAGAAAGTCAGACCTTGTTTGCATCTGCCTGGAATGGCTTCTGCTACCCTTACTTTCAGGGTGTACAGAGAAGAGCAATGACAAATGACTATGTAAAATGCAAAGCATGCTAACTTTTGCACTGCTGTTGTTTTCTCCCTGCAACACAGCTGCCCTGCTTTCTGCCAGCGTGTGGAAGATCAAGTCTTTCTTCCAAGTTAACAAAGCCTTTCTCCTTTTGTCTGAGCTTTAGAAGTACTGCTACTATTTGAAAAATATCTTTGCATATTTTTCAAAAATTAAAAACAATTAAATGAAAAATAAATTATAAATTATTTTTGAAAATGAGCTCTCAACCAGATTATATTCCTGAATTTATATTAGAAAATAATTCTTCAAATATAGAAGGACATCATGTTGACATGGCTGAAGAGCCCCTTTGGTATTCAAATGAATCCAAAATAAAAATGAGCAGCATGAATTTATAAGATGGTGGTGGAAATCCCACAGACATTTTTCTGTGAAGTTGTGGCACAAGAACACTAGACTGTGTCAGAGGAGTTCTTCTGACCAAAAACTGGAGCACTGAAAATAGTTGTTTTTCTAATGACACTTAAAATGTTTAATACCTTAGAATAAATATGGTAATTAAAATGCTTTATTTCAATAATAGTAGTTAAATGTTCAATTTTTCACTGTCCATGGAGAAAAATCAGCAGCAACTGTTTTTTTTTTTTTTTTCCTTTTAACTTTCCTTCCATCCTGGCTATAATCAATTCAAAGCTTTCTCCTTTTATTCCCCTTATGCCTGTCTTCTCTGGCTTCCTACCTTCTTTTCCCTTTATTCCATTTCCTCCTGGTGCTTTCACCCTTTTAAAAGACTTTTATTTTTATAGGGGCATAAATACTAACACTTGCCTTTTATATTGCAGTTCGCACATTCAAGGTACTGGACTGCCATTACAAACTGAGTAAGAACTTGCAGGAGTCTTCTGATTCAGTACTATTTATCATACAGGAAATGGAGAATTAGAGCCCCATTTCCCTCACCTCAGTTGCTAGAGTAGCAAAGTCCTTCCCAGAACAGTCCCATCTTACTCCTGTCTGGCAAATTGTTGCCAACAATCAGAGCTGTACTTCAGCAGCACTGTAAAGCTCCTGTTGGCAGTGATAAATAGATGAATTTGGAGTAGTGTACAGTCTCTGTTTCAACATTCTTGCTGTATGAAAGCTCTATTCATAAAGATGAAAGAGGCTATCATATTTTGTTTTGCAGGTGATGTAAAAAATGAATATAAATTAAGAAAGTGCTAGCAAAATTTATAAAAAGGTAATGCAAATTTGAGGGGGCAATGGAAGAAGTTTCTATTTTCTTTTTGGAATGATTTTAGTTACATAAAAATATTTTTGATTTTAATTTCTGCACTCCCCAGGATAACAATGAGGGAAGGTAATTTAAAAACACTAGCAAGAGTATTAGAAAAACTGGTCTGGTATGCCATACCTTTTTATTCCCTCCTTTGAAAACTCCCTGTAAGGTCCTATCTAGGTCACACTGCCATGTGTCAAGTGCTCAGAGCTTGTCCAATATATACGCTGTGCAGATCTGTCCTTTGTGCATATCAAACACACCTCCCCCTTGCCCCCCTCCCGCCCCCCCCCAAATTAAAAAATGTATTATTTCCAATGTAATACATCACTTCACTTCTATTACATCCCCATTACAATTAAGCATTATGTACTTTCAAGCAAGGAGACTTTTTATATAAAATCTCAGGACAAATGGCAGCAAATGACTCATTTTATGCCAGTACTACATCTTCTGTTTTTTCACATACACTATCACCTACCAGCAGCAACGTTGCTCCAAGGGCCAAACAGAAAACCATAGGTCCTGTGAGGTCCGTCTCATTCATAATGCTGCCATCTGCAGGTTTCATTGGATTTAGAACTGTTAAGGTTTTTTGCCATATATGCTCAAAATTAATCCCAAGTTCTGCAATGAAAAATTCCATGACAATTAATTGCTTACAAGAAAACAACACTTTAACAAAAACTCATTAGATACCACAAATCCCCAAAAGAACAAAAGAAATTAATCGCTTTCATGAAGACAATGTTATAGGATGACATATACTGTAGTATGAACATGTTGTACCTGCCCATCCAGTATATTTGAGAATCAGCTCTGATTTCAAACTGGCAATATTTATTAAATCCAGTGAACCAAAAAATGCCTTCAGCATTTTGGAGTTAATATTTGTTTTCATATATATATATATATATATATATATATAACATATATATTTATAAGCTACACTAAGTCAAATGTTGAAAAATATGCTAATTAACAGTAACTGCAGAATTCAAGATACCCTAGAACACTGAAGACACAGATATATGCTTTAATTCTGGTAAATCTGACAAGAGATGCGTCTTAAGCCTGAAGTGCCAGAGGCACTTAAAAATGGCATTCTTCCCTTCAAGGCAAGATAATAATTCTTCATTGAGTGCTTCATAAGCCTTTTGCATTTAAAAAGTAATTACTGAGAACCCCCGAAAAGAGAACAAAATTCTTCCCTATTAAAACCTATGGGAATTCTGCCACTAACATTACTGGGGCAAAGATTTCTCTTATAACTTCTGTGGAAACACTTCAGCTTGCAAAAGCAATCATTTTCCTTAAGATGCTCCAGCAAGGAAAAGCTAGGTTCAGAACTGGGTGCCAGAATTACTGAAACTGACAATGTGTTGGATCTGTTTGGAAAGCAAAGTCTTTACCTTATTCCACCAATTCATCATTTCGAGCTGAGCCAAAACATCATATCAATAAAGCTGTTCTGTATTAAAATGTTTGTCTTTGGTCAGATTTATTTGGCACACAGCCATAAACATCTCTAAAGCACTGTGGATCAGAAGCAGTTGTATTTCAGCATCCTTTTAAAAGGGTGAGTTAAACACTTGGAGAACCAAGAGCTGGAGGTGTAGCAGCTACCTTTTTCAAATCAAATGATCTTGCTATTTTTAAGGGTTTAGTAGTATTTTTTAAGAAGCAAAATACCCACTTGCCTTCTAGAATACAAAAGCAGGCTGCATATGCTCTTTTTGTATTATGCTGAAGTAATCACCAACATTTTTTTTCTCTCTCTCTCTCTCTCTCTTTTTTTTTTTTTTTAATTTAATGCAGTACCATTATTTTGTAAAGTAAATGTTCATGTAAAAATCAACCACTAACACTAGGATGGTTCAATCATAAAGAATGATATTGTTCATGTAGTTAAACATTCAACTAATTGAAGCTGAATGCAGCTTTTTCAATTTCTCTCCCAATGAGGCAAGCTATTTAGCATCTTTGAACTATTAAATTTATTACTAGATATGCAAAAAGGATTGTTATCAATGTTTATTAATTATAGATGTTCCAATATGCATGTAGAGTAAACACAGATTGGAGAAAATATTTGGAAATGTGAATGCAAAACTTATTGTTATGCTGTCATCTAGTGGTAGTAAAGTATACACTCTATATACCGTAAGAACGAACGAATCCCTGCTGATCTCAGAAAAGAAAACGTAGGCTTGGGGACTAGGGAGTGATGGCTGAACTTCATAGAGGCTGCATACACATAAGCAAGCTTAAGAGCCAGGAAGAGTAGTTCTGCTGTAGGTGCTCTAGTGAGTGATGCAGGTTAGCAAACAAAAGCACATGTACATTCATTGTCCTTGGTTTTATTCTTACCTTCTAGCAAAGGAGGTTCCTCATCAAAACCATCAGTGTAGCTAAAGTGAGAGAGTGTGTTGGGACTGTATGTTGGCTGTAAAATCTGACCCGTATAACTCTGAGAGGGCAGAAGCATTTCCGAAGGGACAAAAGCATTGGCTGGAGGTTGGTCTCCTATCTGGCACCTGAGACAAGAAACAAATCACAGTAAAACAAGTAATGGCAATGAGCAACTTCATGGCACCTTAGAATTTCTCAGCCATGTGCCATGATTTACATTTTCAACTATTTTCAATAGTAGCACAGATACCAAAACTTTAGGGGTTAGGAAAGGTTTAATTTTAAGTAATTATGACATGGGGAAAGTATAGATGATCTGAAGCTCCTTCCTGCTCTATTTTCTGTGATTCTCTAATTATTATTATATATGATTTTATTTCTGTATGACCAGATTGCACAGGGACAGCTAGAGTCAATCTCTCATCCTTTGACTTCCATCTCAGTGCTTTAGCCAAAACTATTTCTTGTTTCCTTATATTTTCCAGAAGTGAGTTGCAGGTTCTGTAGAGCACTACCAGCACAGGCAGGAGTGACTAAAGAGCTTAGCTGTTTAGCTTTAAGCAGTTTCTTTTGCCCGGATACCTAACTAGACAATAGGGAGGAATGCTGTTGATTTGACCTGGTTTGTGCCATTTCAACTCTTTCTGCAAGCCCTGGGACCAGCCAGATCCATCAGCCTTTGAACAGGAAGGCTGTAGCTATGTCCAGACTCTTGCATGTAGAAATCTCCTTAAAGGGAAACTCACTTTTCTTCAGTGTCCCTCTTGCAGGGACAGAAGTCACCAAAAGATTTAATAATAATAATAATAATAATAATAATAGGATTATTTCCATCTGTCTACTGTATTTGTATTTCTCCCTTAAAACTTCAGCTGTGTTGATTACACAATCATTTTCTTGCAATTGCATGCTTTTGTCATTAATTTCATCTGAATTTTTAAATATATATATATAATCATACTTACTTTCTTCTTGCACTAAGGTTGTCACTAGACCCATAACTGTTGTAACCTTCTTCTTGGTCATCGATGGTGTAATTGGACTGGTAAAAATCACAGTGAAACTGCTCAAAATTTGACATGCTGGTGAGAAAAAAGATGGTGAATATTGATAAAGTAGTCTTTTGAGCAAGGAAATATCTATGTTTTGGCCTCTCCTAACCTGGAAGGGAAATAGTAAACCTTTAAGCCACAAACTCAAGAGAGTCTTTTTGTAGAAACTCACAATAATTTGGAACAGACAAAAGTGGACTCTTTATTTTCTTTTTGTATAACAAGAGAAATTAAACTTCTGTTACCACATTACTGTATATTAATTTCTGCATAGTATAAGAATGGAGAAAGGAACTTACTCCAATAACTAGCACTTGACTTCCTGCTTTGTTATTGTTATCAAAAATTGCTCAAGTAAGTTTGAAAGAATGTATATCAAGAAAACTATTATTTTAAAAAGTTTGTTTTTCTTATTTTAAAAGAAAACTGTGCTCAAGTCTGAATGCTTACAAATTAGGGATTTTAATAACTATTTTAGTTTTTAAACCAAATAATATTTTAGCTTTTTGTGTTTTGCAATTTTATATATGACCATCTGAAAACACTGGGAAAAAAAAATATATATATATAGTCACAGAATTTGTGATTTACTTTCAAGGAACTGTAGCTGGAATATTAGAAATACAAGGGAAACATTCTCACTAGTTAGTTATGTGACATTGAAGAGGATAGCATAGGAGGATTGTATATTAAAGAAAATAGGGTAAACACATCTTTTGTTTCTGCTGACCCATACTCAGCTCTGTATTCACAGACTGATGAGACTAAGAAAGGAACAATTAGGCTGTTTTCCCTTCTATTAGGTAACCTAGGATGTCTGCGAAGACTCACTCTTGTACATAAGGTCCTTCCTGTTTTGACTATTTTAATTTTGCACATAATAGGACTGTATCGCATATCCTGTGTATGGGTAGGACTGGTTGTCTATGTCATAAGTAAGCAGCATAAGAAATAAGAGGCACATTGGCTTTCTAAAACATCATGTTCCTTTTGGTTTTTTAGTCATACAGTGTATTAAATTGTGCAGATGTTTTGGTAATTCTTAGATCAGGTTTAGGTGTTTCTTATGTTACTAACACAGCTAACTATAAATCCACAGAACATCATAAAAATTACAAGGTCTACTAAGATAAATAATTCCATCCCCGAGTAAAGGTATCCAGAAGATTAAGAATTGTAAGAAATGATGCTGTTTTACCTTATTGTTATCTTTATGGTGATCTTTCCTTTTTTTTTTTTTTTTTAATTATTTTTTTTTTAACCTTGTGTTCATCTTTACTCCCTCACATCAGGTGGCTAAGATCCCCATGAGCTCTCTCTTCTCCAGCCTGAATTTCTTTGGTGATTTAATCAAAGTTCTGAGAGGGACCTTTGCATAGATGTATACATCTATAATGCACAGATGAGGTATGTGTTTCACCAGTTGGCTAACATTTAGGTGGTTAAACTCTTAAAACATACAGAGAAGTTAAATGACCTGACTCATAACCATAACCATGTACGATTTCCTTAGATTTTCATGTATGATATTAGTTTCCCCTAATATTTCCTCTTTCCCTTACTTTTGTCCTCTTTTCCAATACCCCATATGCCATTGGCCAAAACACTCTTTTCACTTTTACTGCATCTCTGTATTTATCAGGCACATAGTGCTTACAGAAAAGATCTTTGCAAGTCTGTTTGTAAGGTAAAAGTTATAAAGATTGGTAATTCATCAGGGGCCTTGAATACTGCATATTAAAGTTTCTCAACTGTACTTCATAGTCACATTAAATCTGTAGTGTCCTAATTTCTTTGTTTATCTGGAACATTCAAAGTATAAATTAGACTTATATAATATTATTTTCTTTACTGCTGAGCAATCATGAAGGATTTCCAAATTTAGGAAAGAAAACAACTTCTATATTGTAAACATGAATTACTGCAAATTAATTGTACTAAATTATTTACTGTCATTTTGTTTGTAATTTCAGGACAATTATACATTTGTTTAATAAAGACTTTGCATGGATTATATTTAAAAATTGTAGTTGGTACTTCCAGCCTAATAGTTCAATTACAGTAAGTCTCTAATGTCCTTTGCTATCACTATGAGGAATTAAATAATTACTTAACCAGGTATGCTACAATCTGTGCGGTACAGTTCAGAAAAGATAAAAGTTATTTTCAAAAATGTTGGGGCTAAGGTTACTTACTTTTTAATATATTCGATGAAAACTCCAGTCTGTTGGAAAACACCTAAAATATCCTCCTGCTTTTAACAGGGATGAGCTTAGTGCTATTTATAAGATTCTAAATTTGATCGTTGAACAGATGCATGCGAAGGAAAAAAAAACACACAACCTGTCAATATCATGGACAGCATTTAACAACACATGCAAAGGAGCTAACAACAATAAGCACAAAGGATATAAATCTTCAAGGAAAGCAGAACAAAATGAGCAAACTGTGTTATATATATTTCGGCCCAATAATTTATTTTAGAGCTTCTTCATTAAGTAGGTATTTATAAAGATCCTGCTGGAGCCCTCATGAGCTGAGCTTTTAGACATTAAACAATTAAAACAATACATAATAATACCCATTAAGGTAGTAGGGTAAATGTATTTTGGGGGGTAGGGGTTCTTCTAGCATCTATTCCTGCAGGGTGCATTTTGGGCCGTGCATATGTAGCCTTAAAGCTGTTCCTTGGGGTTGGTGAAAGGACCTTTTGGTTGTTGCATGCATCTTGGAGGGAACATGATGCTTGCTGGGACCATAACAGCAGACAGAGGAAGAACAGACATGTTTAAGAGACAGGTCCATCCCACAGTCAAAGGCACATCAAGGTACATCCCCCTGCCCCACTGCTTCAGCCTCAGCCTGCCAGAAAGTCTATGACAGTGCAGCACCCACCACACCACAGTTATGGCAAGTCTCAACTTAATAGATGATGAACGCTTCTCATCACTATTTCAGGGCCTTTATTGATTGTGCAGACATGAGAGCCTGGTTAATTTTATTTTTTCACCACACAGCACAATATCCCCTTTGCTCTTCTGCCCCATTACACAAAGCCTTAGGAACTTCTCTTCTACAGTCCTGACTGCTAGAAAACTTGCAGCACAGCACAGATTTTGAAATAGTACTTGAATTTCAAATAAAGTTTTCTATTTCCACATACTTTAATACCAGGCACTCAACTAGTCATAACAGGTGCTGCCTTTTTCACTTATTTATTGGACAGTTTCCCCATGAGCTCTCGGACTCGTTAATTTAAGGGATGGGGCATTAAACAGGATGCATTATCAGACCATTAATCTGTGCCTCAGGTGCATACTAAATTCTGTGAGGTTGAAGGCCAAATGACTTCCATTTCATTAGGAGAATAATCATGCCCTGTTGGTACATGACCTACAGACAATTATAATATAGGTGCCTTTTCAAAGAAGAAAAAATGAAGTATACTAAGTTTTAACTTGGTACGTGTCCCCAGAAGAAACCAGAACCAAGGGGTGGTGGGAAGTAGAAAAATAAAGCATCTATTTCTGCTAATTTGGGTAAGTTAACTATGGTATTTGTTATAGCTGTTGTTAAGAGTTCCTCATGCTGTTAATTTTTTTGTCACGTAATTTCCATGTTGCTATAAGGTGAATTTTCAGTTTCAGTTCTTAGCAAATTATTGATGTTGATAATGGTTAATCATCTGTATTTAGACAGTAGTGTTTAATCTTATTTATAACAAATGGGGGGGGGGAGGGGAATGATAAAGGATTAGCTTCTATCCTTGGGGAAGGTAATTCAATTTTTTTATTATTATTTTTTAAAGGGATAGAAGAATAAAGAATACTTGCTTGTTAGGGTTATGCCTGTTTAATTACAAATAATAATATGGCTACTTTTACTACTTTCAATTAGAAACTGCCACACAAATAAATATGCACATACATATATGTATACATGCATACAAATATGCATATACATATATGCATACTGGTTGCTAGATAAAGACTCAGAATAATTATCACACATTGAAGAAGGAATTTAAAGAAAAAAATACAGTCATTGAGAGTGGGGACTTATTGAACAATATTTTAATAGCTGTTTAACACAGCAGAGTTAGAAAAGAAAGTCACAGGTAGATTAAAATATATATATATTGAGAAATTAAAATAAAATTAAAATATGTATATATTTATATCTGTATATAAAACTGAAATACAATATGCCTTATATATATTATACTTTAACTTATATTACATGAATATCCCTATGTATATAAGCATATAAATGTGCATCTAGCATAAAAACACGGAAAGTGATACTAGTTAGAAATGATGATGCAGAAAATGTATTAAAAAATAAAAAGAAGATTAAGTATTTGATAGAAAAGTGATCAATGGAAACAAAGAATTTCCAAGTTTATTAGAATCAGAGAGAATCGTACCAATACTGTCACTCTTCTACCAGAAGAAAGACTGATCAATAAAACAAAAAGACAGAAGTGATCAATTAAAAATTACAAATGATGATTAAATATATTCAATGTAAATAGAATATAAAACATCTAAGAGTTTTGGAAAAACTAATTAAGAGCTTTCTACACTGAGATGTTACAAAACAATAGGAAAGTTTGAAAAGACCAAAAGTAAGTAAAAATGCCATTTTGTAAAAGGCTAATGAAATGCCATGAGTAATTATTGGCCCTTCAACATGAGATTAATCCCAGCAAATTATGGGCTCAAATAATAAATAACTGAATCAATGAATCCAATCAACGTGGGCTTTTGGAAACTAGGTAATTTCAAACTAATTTATTTTTTAAATGAGATTTGTATTTGGGAAAGGCAACCACAGATGACCTATATGTATACAAGACTTTTTACTTGATTTTGCTTCAATAAATATAGAACCATCACTGCTTAATGGGAGAGCCATTATACTGATTAAATAATTGCTATCTGATGCCTCTCAAATGCAATTGTAAGAGGGGGAGGTGACTTTCTAATGGTGTTTTTCAGGACAGAAATTTTGTAAAACTAATCTAGCAGACACCTTGACGCAAAGTCTTGAAGCAATCAGAGACAGTTACAGGGTGATTTGACCAGAATCTCTTAGCATAAAATAGACAGCAATAATTAAGAGATTCTTGAAGTTATTATCTAAAAGTAAAATGAAACTCAAAGTAAATGAGCTTGGAAACTTTCACAGTGACACCTGCAGTTGACCACAGAGAAGTTTAACAGCACTACCAGTGATCATGCTCACAACAGATGGCTATCACAAACACTAAATACTGAGATTTGGTCTGAAAAGAGCACATACTCAATGTTTATTGGCACATGGCAGTAGACAGAGCAAAGGGACAACTGATCTGAGCATTCCTTCAGGTGCCAGATGTCATTGACCCACCGCAATGGGGATGGCTAGCACATGTCAATATAGGAAAAAATAAAGTGCTGTACCTCAAGGTTTTAGAATACAATGTGAATTTTCTTTGAATACAATGTGAATTTTCTACACTTTCTTTGACTGTCAGGTAGACAGGATGTTAATAATTCAGTGGAAAAAAAAAATGGATGAAGTCTAACCATGAAAAATGAAAATGAGGATTGAAGATGGTATTATAAAGATGATGAAATATGAAATATTGTGAAAAAAAATGAAATATGTGAAAAAAAATCTACAAGAAAGGGAACTTTTTCTCTAGCTTTTTTGTTAACTACTTTTCCTATGTATTCCTGATTTTCTATCACACACACATAAAAAAGAATGAAAAGGAAAGAAAAGCAGGAAAAATGAAATAACACCAGTTTTCAAAGAAGACAATTTCATTTTCTTTTTTTTTTTTTTTGACAAAATATCGTAATTAAAGTATTTTAAAAATTTTAATGAAATTTTCTTTTATTTTTTAAAATTTAGATTACACAAGATTAAATGGAATAACATAGCAAAGGCCATAGAACTCTGGCTATAGAATGAATCAGCTACTTAACCCTATATTTATTACTCAATTTTAACTGATGACCATGGCAAATCCATTATAATAATTAGTCAATTATTCCGTAGGGTTTTTTTTAAATGTAAAAATTAATCATGTTAAGGATTAATTCAGTAAGCTTTAAACTGAATTACTTACAGTAACAGGGCCTATTAATAATTTTATAAGTGGGACATTATTAAAATATGTTATTAAAGAAAAGAGGAAAATTTAATTGCTAAGAAATATACCGTTTAATACTTCTACAAAATATTTTTTTACCAAATTAATTATTTAAAATGTCTACTCAATTTTATGCATACAGGGCTCACACAGCCATTTTAACACCCTCATTCTTTCTTATGATAGGTCTTCAGAGACTGGGTAAGTGGAAGAAAAAAAAAAAAAAGGAAGTAAAATCCAAAGAAAGTAGCATTTACATTCTCCATGCTGAACAATTTGTTAGATTTGAACAAACAAGTGAGAAGTTATGTGTTCCTGCATGACTGGTTTTATGTATCACAACTCACTAGCAGTCAAAAACAACAGAATGGTGTTAGAAATTATTAGGAAAGGAGAAGACAATAAATCAGACAACATCATTGCACCACTGTATAAATCTGTGGTTCACTGACAGCTTGAATAGCATGTAAGTCTCATTCTGCTATCTTATGTCCTGAGAGAAGGGCATGAGAGGAGGGTATGGAATGGGTTCCACATGAGGAACAGCCAGGTCAGCAAGGAGTTCTTGGCCTGGTAAAGGGGGTTGGTTCTTGGCCTGGTGGAGGGGGTTATACGACACAGAAGTTTACAAAATTATGAGTGGCATGGTGGGTAGGGATAGACTGACTCTATCTTTTGGAAGAATCAGACCCACAAAGTGATAGTATTAGGTTTAAATATATGCATATATATAAAAAGAAGGTAATGGTGCATGGGTTCCACAGGAAGTTATGCATGTAGAATATTTGTATGAATCAGAACAAGTCCATGAAAGATAAATCCACGGAGATTTACTAAATACAGACAAACAGTATGCCATTCAAGAAGTCCATAAGCTGCTAAGCGTAGAAGACTAAGCAAGTATTAAGAGGAAACACTCATATTCTTCACCTTATATCCAGTCATTGTCCTTAATGAAGATAGAAATTTAGCCTAAACAGACTTTCTTTTTTTACTCATATGGTCAGTCTTACTGTTGATAAGCAGCATGGTGCAGCAATCCTTTATCTATAGAAAACAAGATGCTCATATTAAAGAAAAGCCAATAATATATATATATATATTTGGTGTGTGTGTGATTTTTATTTTTTTCTACATACTTTCTGTTGTGTCACAGTCTAGTGCAGTTTCTTTCAAATCTTCTTGTGGAGACATTAAAGTAGAAAGGCATGAAAAGGATATGTATTTACACTCCAGGAGAGCTCAAATTTGAAATCAATATAAATCACAATTAAGGAGGAAGAAAAGAAAACTCATTTCCTGAGGTATACATTTTGAAGTGAAGGTATCTAGTGTTATACTAACAGAATTTATATTTCTAGTAGTTAACACGTAAATATACATTAATCTTTTACTTTTTTTTTGTAGTAATTTCTGCACAATAGATCATGAAGTGTTTTACTCAGGACGTTGGTATTGTTTAATAATTGAAAAGAGAGTTTAGGCAACCTATTAAAATGTACTCAGTCAACAATGTATCTGGGAACAGAATTTTAAGCTACTGAGACAGACCTAGGACAGAGTTTTACTACTATTCATAGAAATGTTGGTTCTGTGACAAGTTTTCTATAAGACCGCAAGCTTTAAAATAAAATGTGATGCTTTTTAACAAGCACAAGCTATTCAACATTTGAGAAGTATTGTTCCTTACTTCTCATAGGGCTCTTAGTGGGGTAGCTAAACTGCAACCATGCATCCTACATAATCAACATGAATCTTCTAAAACTGTACTGAGAAGACGAGAGATTATAACATTTCAGCAAAAAAAGTTTCTTCTACGTGGAGGTCATAAAGCTCCTAAGGACAAACTGTAATTATTTCTTTAGAATAAGCACACATAGGCTCATAAGCTCTAAACATTTCACAAGAGCAGCTGCAGCATTTTGTGTCCATAATCTATGGATCACAAGTTGCCTAAAGGGAATGGTATCTCCAGAAAGTGAGTTTGATTTTTGGAAAATATGTAGATGCATTCAGTATCCTTACAGGGCTTCTCAGGCAAAATTTCAGTTTCCTTCCTGTGCCTAAAGTAATTATGCACAGAGCAGTGTAGCCAGGCTTGGAGCCATATAAGAAGCAGAAAAAAAAAGTTGATGATGATTTGTAAAACAGACAATCGACCTCTGGAGATATATGGTGCTTTGTTGCTCTTATTTTATGGATATAGTGGTTGTACAGGACAGAAATGTTAAAAGAGAAAAGCATGTGACAAAAGACTGTTATTTTGCTCCCACAGGAGGGGAGGAAAGGGAAGAGGAAATAAATCCAAATCTTGGAAATAAACCTAAATCACGGGGAGAAAGCCTTTACAAATAATTAATCTGGGCCTCCTAATGAATTTCTCTTTAGCTGACCTTGCCAAAAGTCTGAGAGGTGTAACAGATCCTGCAAGCTCCTAACAGAGAAATGGGATAGTGACACAGAGCATGTTCCCTTGTGCAGCAAAATCTGCCATCACACATGAGGATGGCCTTCTTGGACCTCGTACAATTTGAATAGGAAAAATATATACAAGCCATGTTTGTCCAGAAGTAAATTCCATCCAGTGACACTATGCTGGATGCCAAATTGGAGCAAAAGAGATCTGTGAGTTCAGCATTCATCTCAGCTAAGGTCATCCAGGGTACAGGCTTGTCGTGACACTGTGTGTGCTCAGTCATAATCCAAGCAACAGATTAGTGCTGTAACCCGTGCTGTAATTGAAGACCTTATATAAAGACCTTGTTGCTTATAAATTTGTAAAATCTTAAGTATTTGGGCTTAGATGCCCCACGCATCTAATTTTCAAAGCAAAGAAAAATTCAGTGCAAAAAATCTTACTATTTTCTGATAATTATGTTAGGAAAATTAAGATATGGTTTATGAAGGAAAAAGTATTTAATCAAATTAATGCTAATAGATGAGGAAAAAAAAACTAATTAAAATAATGTTTGTAAAGAGAAATTCACGCCCAAAGATTTCAAACTTTTCGGCACCTGAATAACATTTAATATTTGTTTAGCCCAGTTCTTATGTGTTGTTACTCTTCACATCACTATAAGAGATGGATATAGAAAGAATATAAAAACTTAATGGCTAAGAACCAACAGCATAAGTTCAAGAAACGTGGGACTAAGGATTTTTTTCCTATAACACAGAGAAAATCCACAACAAAATAAAAATACAGCTATAGGTGTACAGATATGAGATACAAAAGTCTAATGGGAGAAGTGTTTTTGGAAATGCGTATTAAAATTGTCACTATTCACTATTAACTGCATTTAGCATTAAGCTGAGTAAGGAGAGAAGGATAACTAGGAAGGGAAAAATGTAAAAGTTTTATGGAAAGGTTTACTAGAATTCTTGTTGCATATCAATTTATTCTTTTTGAATCCAATTTTTGAAATATAAAAAAGAAAAGCCTGTCATGAATTACATGATTAAACAATTCTTATTTATTTTTACTGATTGAAGAAGTACCCAGAAATATACAGTGTAATTTTCAAACAAAGACATTCATTTATCTGGCTGGGCAAGTCATGCAGCTTAGATATAGCTAGCTCAAGGGAAATCTACATGGACAATAATAATAATAATAATAATAAACACAATGGTACAGAAGACATGTATACTTCTATTATTGTTGAAAATATAAAGTAGAGTTACAACTCTCATTCACAAGATATCAAGTTTTAAAAATCAAATCCTCAAAGCTGTCCTTTTCAAATATCTTTAAGTCTAATAGGAACAATCCTTTCTCTTCTGCTCAGAAACTTTTTTTTTAACTTGTAACTGTTTTTTAGGCAATAACCATCAAAAAGATTTTAATTGTCCCTTCTCCACAGCTGGATGAATCAAGCTTTCTAACACAGACAAGTTAATGGGAAAGAAAAGCAATTAAAATAGGGATTAATGACCTCAGCCTGATCTATGTCTGGATGAAATTGAATAGAAATAGCAAGGAACATGGATTTTCTTCCTCCAGATACGCTTCATATGCCCTGCTGAATTACTGTTGTCATCCTCAGGACTGTCCCATATAAAGGGCCCTCATTTTTAAACGTGCTAAATTTTATTTTCTGCTTCATGAAAATAGGGCCTTAAGAAGAAATGGTGATCCGCTAGAATTAAAGAGGGCTGGCAACAATAATGACTAAAGGGATGCAGTTATCTTGTGTGTCTAAAAATGCTGGGATTCTGCATGCTGGAGGGAAGGCAAAGAGGAGCATGACTGAAGGCAAGGGGATTGATTGTACCGGCCAAGCTTGCATGCTCCTGGTAAGTAGTATGTCCTGCTACTGCCACTGGGCAGCACACTGGGCAGGGCAAACCATTCATGTCTCTCCGTGTGGGTTATCTTATGCTCTTACTCTGTTGAACTGCTGGGATAAATTACCTTAAATAATATAATTAATTAAGAGATAGGGGTGAGTTAGGTCTATCAAGTTTTGTAAAGTCTTGTTCTATTAGACAAATGAGGAAATTAAAGTGAGGCCATTTTTTTGTGGGTAATGAAATACGCTATATTCACCCATATATACTCTCTTTGATTTTCTTGACTTTAAGAAATGCCAGAATTGGTATCCTGCTTCCTGCTGCAAAATATGCATTAGACTTAAGAATTGACCGTTTTTTTAATTATTATTTTATTTATTTTTCTGAGAAACCTAGTTGCTGTTGTTTCAGTACAGTTTTGAGAAGTTATGTAACTGTGATGGTGGCTGAGATGGCAGGAATGTAGTGATGAAATTACACACTACACAAACCCATCAGGTATGTTCTCCATGGGCAACTGTTAAGTTGCATAGGTTAAGTTAAAGCACGGGCTGGCCAGCTTTCCCTTTTCTAGGAGAATCTAAACTCATTCTTCTAACACTTTGGCAAAGTAACTTTCTTTTGTTCCTACCCTTTGGAAGCTGAACTGCTCCAAACTGAACACCAGTTGTGAGAAAACATTATTTGGTAGGTCTGTCATGGGGAAGTACTGAGTCTTTGAGGGAAGCAGAATGACTGCAGTACCACATTTCTACAATATTCTCAGTTAATGTAATTGTGACTCTGACTATTTTTTGCTAGTAAATTCCAAGGAAGGGTAAAACTCAGGTAGCAGTTGGGCAGCAGGTGAAATGGATCCAACTAGAAAACAGAAGACCTTGGGGTGGGAAGAAATGGGGATGTGACAGTATGTTACCGTGTGACACACTTCATGTGGCACGCAGAACACTTTTTCCCAAGGCAAAGAGTCAAGCCATCCCTGAAATGAGGACAGGGAGCAGACGTGTCTTGGAAGGAAGCCTAATGAATGAGCAGCTGCAGCAGACAGCAACCGGCATAATCACAGAGACACCGAAAGAAATACCTGTTCCCCAGGGAGCTTAGTAACAGAGGAGTTGCTCAGACTTCAAATGCAAATGGGGCTGAAAGGCCAATGCCTGAGAGAAAGTGAAAAGTTTCTCAATAGGCTGTAGTAGCTCAGAACTTGTTTTTTTAAGATGGATATGGACCAGGAGCACATGATAGGATAGCTGTCATATTAACCATAAGTGTGCTTGAATTGCTTATGGAGACTCAGGAAGAAAGTTCCCCACCTGTCTTGAAACCTGAGCTTGGGATTTTGACAATGTGCCTGTAGCTGCTTGACATATTTTTCTTTGTCAATCTATTCCATATTTTTTTTTTGTTTGGTTGGTTGGTTGTTTTTTTAGACATTTTAAGTTAAATAGTTAAAATTGATATATTTCTGGGTATCATAGTGAGTGGTTAGCGAGTCTTCTTCTTCTCTTTTTTAGGTGTGTCCTTCTCTAACGAGACCTGGCTTTCTTCCATGCCATCTCAAAGACAAACACTACTGCAATAAAATGAACTATCTCCTTTGCAGACTCTCACACTTCACAATCTTACTCTTTTAGTGCCATGGAAAAGATGCTTCAGGAATATGTAAAATCAACACATCACTGAGTAGACCTCTGGTATTCTGAAAATACATCTCCAGGCCTCACATATTACAGACATGACAGAGTAATACAGGTTAGCAGCAATGTATATTCTCACTAAAGCAGTGGTAATTAAAATCACCGTGTGTATAGAGATATTTATGGTTTTGTATCAAAAGAAAACTTGAAAAAAAAAAAAAACACTTTAATATGAAAGTTGGAATCTAATCAGTCTGATGTAGTTTCTGTACTATTCAAAATATCAGTAACTAGTATGTACTCATTCTCATGGATGGCTGGAGCTGAAAGGTGTTCCTGCTTCAGTGACTTATTCATTCTTTGCCTGACTGAAGTAATTTTAAATAAAACTATTTATTTCTCTTTTTACACAGGTAATATTGATTAAAAATATTTTATGTAAATATATAATAAACTTATAAATATATAAATATAATATATATAATACATTTTGTGCTGCCTTCTGTTAACCATTGAAACGCCTGTTTTCCAGGCAACTATTGTGAAGATATACATGTAAAATAACATTATACTTGCTTGTTTCATACAAACAACAAAGAACTGAATTCTGTCCTGAAAGACAGCTCACACTGACTTATGTTGGCTGAAAGCCTCTGCAAAAAGGCAGGATCAGAGCCACTACTTTGGAAATAAATAAATAAATAAGGTCAGACTGGAAGCAGTATTAACAAGCCTAAAAAAGTTGTATACAGGACTGAGACATCTTGGTGTCTTGGTGGAAGATATGGGAAATGTGTGGTATGAAAGCCTTTTTTTTTTTTTTTTTTTTTTTGTAGTGTTCATGAGGCCCCAAATCATTAAGATGAGGGCTCGCTTTTATGTTGTACAAGCTAGGAATACAAGCACAGAAAATTGATCTTCTATAGTAACAAGCAAATCTGTTGCCTCTCCTAGCTCTGTTTGCACTCATACCTAATTGCAGAATGCCTCTTGCAGTATTGCTATTAAATTTTAACTCAGAAAAATAATCACTGAATTACATTAACAAAGGGAAAGACAGCAAAAATGGTTTCTGAACTAAACAAGCTAAAATATTCTGCTCTGTAGTATACAAACTGAGAAAAAAAATAGTAAAAATATTCAATTTCTTTATTTGTTATTTATCTAGCTAGCATAATCTGATTACTAGACACTGGCATGGTGAATCTTGGCTCTTGAATTCTGTCAGTGCCACTTTTCCCTGGATAATAAAGAAAATTTATTTTTGAAAAATGAATAACCATTATAAACCCTTTTAGAAAGGATGGGGAAGGGAATAAACACAGCATGGCATCCTAAAGCTGGGTTTCCTTAGAACACTAAGGTTCAAAGTCAGGCTAGTTTGACACGGCAATCTCACAGACTTGATTTGTTTTTGAGAAAGTCGACCCTAAATATTTTAAAACATAACGTAACCTGTGGGGAACTCTGCTTCTAATACCCATTAGCTATAATTGAACATAAATGTGGGCCTAAGATACAAGGCTCTGTCTGAAATCCAGAACCAACAAGCATTTTGGTAGCTGCTTAAAGGACCACAGTGTAGTCAGTGAAGACAGAGGCTAGTTAAAGCTAAAGATTAGTCTTAGAAGGGAAGTGAAGGTATGTATTGGGTTTACATGGCAAGGTTTTGGTAGCACGTGAGGCACCGCAGTGGTGGCCTCTGAGAAGAGGCCAGAAGCTGCCCCATGTCAGAAAAAGGGACCTGCTGCTGGCCAGACCTGAGTCAGTAAGCAGTACTGGTTAGCACTCTGGGAGAGCAGATTTAAGAAAGGGGAAAAAATAAAACTGCTGTACAACAGCAGCTGGGAGAGCAACGAGTGAGAACCAGCCCCGCAGACCCCAAGCTCAATGTAGCAGGAGGGCAGGGAGCAGCAGTTCCCCTGCAGCCTGTGGAGAGGCCCCTGGTGGAGCAGGCTGTCCCCCTGCAGCCCATGGGCCCCACATGGAGCAGATCTCCACGCTGCAGCCCGTGGAGGAGCCCCCGGTGGAGCAGGTGGATGTGGCCTGGAGGAGGCTGCGGCCCATGGAGAGCCCCTGCAGGAGCAGGCCCCGGGCCAGAGCTGCAGCCCGTGGAGAGGAGCCCAGGCAGGAGCAGGGGGGCTGGGGGGAGCTGCCGCCCGTGAGGGACCTGTGCTGGAGCAGTTTGCTCCTGGGGGATGGACTCCATGGTACAGATGGAGTAGTTCTTGAAGAGCTGCTGCCTGTGGGCAGCCCCGCAGGAGAATGGCATCCTGTGGGAGGGACCCCATGTGGAGTAGGGACAGAGAGTGACCGTGAAGGAGTGGTGGAGACGAAGTGTTAGGGACTGACCGCAGCCCCCATTTCCTGTTACCCTGCCCTGCCTGGGAGGAGGATGTAGAAGATGGTGGATGGGGGGAAGATGCTTTTAATTTCTCACCGATCTATTCTATTAGTAATCAGCAATAAATTATTTCAATATCCCTATGCTGAGCCTGTTTTGCCCGTGACAGTAATTGCAGAGTGATTTCCCCATCCTTATCTCAACCCTTCAGCCCTTTTCATTGTATTATCTCCTCTTTTTCCTTTGAAGAGAGGGAACGAGAGAGCAGCTGTGGTTCAACTACCCAGCTGGATAAATCCATCACAAAGTAAAAGAAAAACGTAATCCAGAAATGAAAGAGAGTTGATAATAATTACTGTAAATAAGGAGATAAGAACTATAGACACATAAGAGAGTTGTTTAGCAGAATTAAAGATGGTAAGTGCTGACTTTTTAAAGTTTTCAAGGAATGAAATCTATTCCTCAGGAGAAAAAGACTTACAATCATATTGACCCATTAGGTGATTGACTTTTTGGATGAAACGTAATTATTTATTATACAGAACAGTTAATTTCTGTCCAAATACAAACCAGGAATATACACATACATACATACATACACATGTACATCTATCTATATATGCAAAAGATAATGAGAGTTGAATTCTTTCCATTCTAATAGCAAACCAGAAAATGCTTTAAAGTTAAATTTCAAAAATCATTGTATCTAGATAATTTGCATACAGAACTTTTTAAAGTGCTGCCTGATAAGACTCTGTGCATTGCTTTTCAGTAACTCTTGAAATTCTGTGTCAGTTCCAGAATGCTGGTAGAGTAGACAGCAAATGTGTTTCAGCTTTAAAGAGAACAATTATATGCCTGTCAGCTTAATGTCAATCATATGCAGAATAATGGAATGGATGTAACAGGACTATAATTAAAAATTAAAAAATGATAACATAATTAATGCCAATCAAGCTGGATTTGTGAAAAATATATCCCATCAGAGTAACTTATTTTTTACTTAAAGTGAGGTTACAAGTTGGGTTGACAGAGGTGGTAGACAATACTCTCAACAGAAAAAGTGTAGATCTCAATAAGGGGGAGGAAATGATCATTAAGTACTTGTGCTTCTAGTGGAAGTCTAGCAGAGTTTTTCCTTAGTCGTATACATTTGAACAATTCTGTCTATTGTCTCTAGAATGCATTTCTAATAGACTTGAAGGTAACAATGATAAATAACTCAAAGGTCTTCTAATAATAAATGACTTGAAGGTCACTCCAATAGACTTGAAGATACCACAAAGAGGATTATTTAGATAACGAGAAGGACAAGTGTTATGGATGCAAAGCACACTGAATTGTACTGTTAGGCAAGCATAACCAACCTGTGTGTTTATGAGGTGGTCAAACAAAAAGTTACTCATCCAGGAACAAAGAAAGCAGGCTTTGCTTTCATAGTGGCAGCATTAACTTAAGAAACTTTATGGCAAAAATTTATCCTTGATACATAAACAGGTTCATAATGAAGGGAAGGTTATGCTACCAGCCTTTTCTTGTTGAACAAACAAAATAATTAGGGGAAAACTATCCAAATATGATAGGAAAAATAACTAATTAGAAAATAGAGAAAGTAAAACAGTAAGAGAAATGTAACTCCATGGATTAAAAACTCAAGGAACTTAGTCTGGTTTACAAAGTGGAGATTAAAGGAAGACTTCTAATCATGTAAGAACTTATATGGGAGAGAAACTTTTATGATGGTCTTGACAACAGGCAGCTGAAAATACAGTCAGAACAGAAATGAATCCCTTTATAAAAAGATTTAAAACTAGCTAGTTATTAGAGTAATTCCCCCATGTGGAAAAAGATTCTGTGTCACTGACAGCCTTCTAAATCAAGACGTCATCCTTTTATCAATAAACATGTTTGAGGGAAAAGAACTAAATCCAGAAAGTCTTAGAGACTTTTTTATGTTTCATTAGAAATAAAACTTCTCTCATCAGTAATCTTTACTGTTCATGTATTTTTTCTCAATATGCAGTTTGTTAAAATGATGCTACCTATAAAACATTATTTTGTAGACACAAATCAAGTGGATAGAATCACAGAATCATAGAATGGCTTGGGTTGGAAGGAATCTCAATGATGATCTAACTCCAGCCCCCTGCCGTAGGCAGGGAGGCCACCCAGTCAATCAGGTTGGCCAAGGCCCAATCCAGCCTGGCCTTGAACACCTCCAGAGATGAGGCATCCACATCTTCGCTTGGCAACCTGTTCCAGTGCCTCACTACCCTTACAGTGAAGTGTTTCCTCCTAATGGATGCGAGTCGATCTAACATTCATTGAGCCTCCTCAAAAAACCTTAAAGCAGGCAATTTTCCACTAGACTAGTAAACTCATGCAAAGCTTCTGTTCATAGTGTATATATAATAACTTAATCTGGGGGAAAGGTAGGAGAAGAAATATTCATCATTACTGCTTAGTAAAATGCATTGGAATTATAAACCCAGGGAAGTATACAGAACGTAATTCTAAAGCATTGTCTTTCTAGTAAGTAGA
This sequence comes from Oxyura jamaicensis, assembly GCF_011077185.1. NCBI lineage: Eukaryota > Metazoa > Chordata > Aves > Anseriformes > Anatidae > Oxyura > Oxyura jamaicensis. Next base: position 70,778,548 of record NC_048896.1, on the reverse strand, counting down.
GCATAGAAGATGAATGTCTTAAATGACAAAGATATCCGGTATGAAGAAAACTAACAAATATTCTGTTAAATTATGTATTTCACTATACTTTTTTTCCTCCGTAGGCTACGGCCTAGAAGCATGTAATTTGGCATGACTTATGGGGAAAAAAATGAAGCTTTCAGTTTTTGTCTTTTTTTTTTTTTTTTTTTTTTTCATTAGATTAGACAGACTATAATAATCTCAGGTGTTTACTTTCAGAGACTAAATCACTGTTATTTCACTCAGAGTCTGCTATGGCTTTTGAAGATTAGACAGGAAGATTCCAACTGCCTTTTCTATTTTATTTTTAAGGCAAGAAAATTTGTTTTCTACTTCTGTCAGCTTGGCTACAACAGAAATATTTGGCAATTGTCACCACAAAGTGCTGTGAAATAGAAGTTTAAGCTGCATTTTCAAGAACAACCTGAGAATAACTTGACATACTGCGATAATGTGACAAGTTAATGTCAAGGAAAGGCTCCAAAACAGAAATTCACTGTCAACTTGAAGAGACAGAATAGTTACTCCAGCCACTGCCATCACTTTGCACCATTTTCCCTTTACCTTAACTTTGGCTGAGAAAGGCAGATACAATGGCAAGTATAGTTTGGACATTGCACTTGACATTTCTGCTTGCAAGAGGAAAAAAAAAGGAAATATATATATATATATATATAGGTCCTTTTTGTCCTCACAAGAACAATAAGGACTTGTCAAACTCAAACAAATAACCTGAGGCAAATGGGGTGACTCTCCTTTTGGTTAAGAAACTCACTGTCTGACCAGATTACTTAATTCAGCTGTCTCTTAAGGCACCTCAGTATGCTGTGTAGACGTGCACTGAGAAGTTGAGTATTAGTGACCTGTCATATGAAGTGTTTAGAAGTTCCAAGGCTGAAATTTATTAACCCTTTTTTTTTTTTTTTTTTTTTTTTTTTTTTTTTTCCCAGGGTAAATTTTATCCTTTTAATTCAGTTCATTACTATGCAATTGCAAGCCTGTGAATTTGGCTTAGGAGAACACATTCTAGAGAAAGGGGAAATTTCTGCCAATGTTATCAGTAAGGAAATCACCGCTGCTCACAGCTGTGCCTCCCAGTGACAGAAAAGGTTTTTGGCATGGCAATTTAATGTGCAGCTAACTACATGTGGAGAATAGAAATCTTTGATTTGCTTTACCCACCTTCTGTCACAGAAGTCCTTACAAAGGACATACAGAACTCCTTCCCCTCCCCCCCCCCCTTTTTTTTAACAACCACCATGAAGTCTTACTCTGTTTTCATTTCTACATTTCCACAGTCCCATAGTGTTATCAAAGATTGCTTCCAAATTAGATATGTTCCCAACTGAATAGGAAGTGTTATACTTTCTGCTGTGCTTCATAGATACCATTCATTATCAATCGTGTGCATGTATATATATATATCTTATGCTAAGAAACCTAGGCTGCATTTTATCAGCTCATTTTCCCTGTCGAGGGAATGCTTGTTTACCTTTCCTATTGTCCACTTCATTGCGATATGCTATTCCATTCTGTGTAACCGTCACACTTAAGAAAGTTTAGCAGATGACTAAAATCACTGAATGTGTAAATGCTTACTTTTGCAATTTTGTCAGTGTATAGGAAAACATACAGCCCATATTAAAACTCAGGCTGACACCACATCAATTAGGGAACATATTTGCTTCTATTGAACACAATTGCCAGGAAATAACACAGAATACTGACTGATCTGAAACTATGTCAGAATTATATTAACTCTTTAACTTGAATAATCATTGATAAGACATGCAATGCTGCATCCATGCGTAGCTATAATAAAATTATTGCCTTGGGAATTAGACAATAAATTTATGTTTCTTTCTCTCTCTCTCTCTCTTTTTTTTTTTTCTTTTCCATATTTTCAGTCATGAATTGGTAAATATTTGAATTCATCATTCTATGTAGTTGGTCTCAATGTTAGTCAATACAGCTAATGATAACTACATTTAATTTATCCTCATTATAACTAATGTCTTGTGGAGTACAGGAAATGTTAATTGTATACATCCATCTATCACATTTTGACACATAAAAGGATCACTTGAAAATTCATGTTTATGCCACTAATATGCTGTCCTGTAAATACTTTAACATTTATTATTTTGCTGAACTGTACGTCTTTCCGTAAGTGTTCTAGTGAAAATACTTCATTGTATATGGAGCTCAAAGCAAATAGCTGAAAAATCTTTACATTTGCTTCACGTATTTGTGCAAGCTGAAAAATGAATGTAAAGACAGATGACTTTCTCTGTCATTTTTACTGTGCTCTATTGTGGCTTAATGAAAGATCAGTGATCTGAACTTGTTTAATATAATGTTGTGGCATGACTAGGAGTCACTCGTGAAAAGCAGGTCCATTCCTTGTTTTCATCTTTTATTTCAGAATGCTAAAATAGGTGAAGTTGCCAATAGCTCACTATTAAGGACCAATCTCTCTCTGTGTGGACCAGCACTCGCTCCACAGTTGTTGACACCATGCCACCAAGGCAGGTTCCAGCATGAAGATGCAGCGCCTGAGCTCATACAGCAACCTCTCCAGCATACCTCCTTGAATCACAGCTATATTCAGCCATTATATTCAGGTGTGCAGGTTCTCTAAGGAGCAGGTGTGGATTGTAAGTGCAACCTTAGTCACACTGTTTGGTTTGTAATAACTTTTGCTTCTGCAGGTATTTTTGTGACTACACAATTTTGTGTGTGTCATTACCCATAATGAAAAGCATATGCTGCTAGTCTGAATGTGCAATTTAGCTACCTCTGAAGGGTTTTTCTTTTTTTAATTCCTCAAACTTTGTAGATGTCTACATTGCTCTGTAGTGGTGATATTTGAAGACACTCTATAAAGCATAGTTTAATTCCTACTAATAAAGATATTTGACTATATAATAAAGATTTAGATTTGTTGGTATTCTTGTCTCTTAGGATAGTGAAGATAACACCCATTTAGCAGTTATGGGATCGCTATTTATGTTCTTTGTTACTACACTTAGGTAAGTCAACGTCTGCAGTGCATCAAACATTCTATGTTGAGCCAGAACAGAGTTTTTCTCCAAAAATGGCTGCTATACTTTGTATGCTATGGACCACAGCTTTGGATTCATGGCTCTTGTCACACTCATTGTCCATTCAAGAACATGCTTCTCATTCCCTATACATTTTCATGAATTTGCTAAAGGTCTCTATCCCATTACTACCTGAGTTCAATGTGATCAGCACAGCATAGTGAACTATCCTAGCAAATTTACTACTGCATGCTCCCTGGCTTGTATACATAGAAGTCTTGTACCCTCTGCACTATGTATCAGATACTTTTCTGCAGCCTTTTGAAATGAAGTAATTGTAACTCAAAATGAATTTATAAATTTCATATTTATATCCTGCTATTAAACCTCCTTTAAAGGTTTTAACCTCAAAATACACTCTATCTTGCTTTATCTGGCATGACTTCAGACTGTGAATCTTACAAATACATTTGTAGTTTTCTTAGCTACTTGGCATTTCTGAAATGTTTTATGTAGCTACAGCTGAAATTCTGATTAGATTGCACAAATGAGAAAGATAAAGCCAGTATATGTAAACTGAGGAGTGATCTTAGGCCTGCATATGTTTTCCCAAGTCTGTGAAACTTTAATGCAGTATGTTCAAATAAAAACAAAACAAACAGACAAAAAACTATGCAGGTAGTACTACCAGCTAAACTAGGGAAAATATAGACTAGAAGAATATCTGGAAAAGGCAATGTTAACCCATGAAGACTTTAATAAAGACTAACACATGGAAAGCATCTCTGAGAATACAACACCATTCTTCTGTTCCTAAAATTTTACAAAGCACAACTGAGAAAAAAAAGCCAGAAAGCTGTATGCTGATAATGTAGCAGGCATATAAGACAACAGATCCCTCTGTAAATAAATATTTCAGGAAAAATATCATAGAATCATAGAATTCACAGAATCATAGAATGGCTTGGCTCTTTTAGTTTAAAGCCATTCCCCCTTGACCTGTCATCATCTGCCTGAGCAAAAAGTTTTTCTCCATCTTTTTTATAAGGCCCCTTTAAGTACTGAAAAGCTGCAATAAGGTCACCCCTAATCCTTCTCTTCTCCAGACTGAACAATCCCAGATCCTTCAGCTGCTTCTCATAAGACTTGTGCTCCAGACCCCTCACCAGTTTTGCCGCCCTTCTCTGGACATGCTCCAGGGCCTCAATGTCTTTCTTGTAGTGAGGGGCCTAAAATGGAACACAGTATTCGAGCTGTGGCCTCACCAGACCAGGATGCCATTGGCCTTCTTGGCCACCTGAGCACACTGACGGCTCATGTTCAGCCGAGCATCAATCAACACTTCCAGGTCCCTTTCCTCTTTGCATTCTTCTAGCCACTCTGCCCCAAGACTATAGTGCTGCATGGGGTTACTGTGGCCAAAGTATAGGACCCGGCATTTGGTCTTGTTAAACCTCATCCCATTCGCCTTAGCCCAGCAGTCCAGCCTATCCAGATCCCTCTGAAAGGCCACTCTACCCTCAAGCAGATCGACACTACCTCCCAGCTTGGTGTCATCTGCAAATTTACTGAAGGTACACTCAATTGCCTCATCCAAGTCATCAATAAAGATATTAAACAAGATAGGTGTGCTGGGGACACCACTTGTAACCAGACACCAGCTGGACTTGATTCCATTAACCACTACCCACTGGGCACGGCCCTCCAGCCAGTTCTTTACTCAGAGAAGAGTATACCTGTCCAGGCCACAGAGAGACAGTTTCCCCACGAGAATACTGTGGGAGACCGTGTCAAAGGCTTTGCTGAAGTCTAAGTAGGCTACAACAACAACCCTTTCCTCATTTACCAGTCTGGTCACACGATCGCAGAAGGAGATGGTGTTGGACAAGCACAACCTGCCTTTTGTGAACCCATGCTGTCTGGGCGTGATCCCCTGGATGCCACGCAAGAGCCGTGTGACCTCACCCAAGATAATTTGCTCCATAACTTTCCCTGGAACCAAGGTCAGGCTGACAGGCCTGAATGTATAGAATGGGGGTTGAGAGGCCGGAACACAGCCCTGCGGAAAAACATCTGGGGGTTCTAGATGATGTCAAGGTGAAAAAGAGCCAATGGCATGTCCTTGCTGCCAAAAGGGCCAACCATATCATGGGTGCATCAAGCATGGCACTGATAGCTGGTTGAGGGAAGGGATTGTCCTGCTCCACTCTGCACTGGTGTGGCCTCACTTTGTGGAGTTTGGGCCTCAATTTGTGGAGTTTGGGCAATCACAGTATAAAAAGGTTGTAACACTATTAGAGAGCATCCAATGGAGGGCGATAGATGTGGTGAAGGGTCCAGAGGGGAAGATGTATGAGGAGCGGCTGAGGTCCTTTGATTTGTCCAGCCCAGAGCAGAGCAGGCTGAGGGGAGGCCTCATGGTGGCCTGCAGCTCCCTCAGGAGGGGAGCGGAGGGGCAGGCGCTGAGCTCTGCTCTCTGGGGACAGCGACAGGACCCGAGGGAACGGCATGGAGCTGGGACAGGGGAGGGTCAGGCTGGGGGTTAGGGAAAGGTTCTGCACCCAGAGGGTGGTCAGGCACTGGGACAAGCCCCTCAGAGAAGTGGTCACAGCACCAAGCCTGCCCGAGTTCAAGAAGTGTTTGGACAGTGCTCTCAGACACAAGGTCTGATTTTTGGGTGGTCCTGTGTGGAACCAGGAGTGAGATTCGATGATCCTTGTGGGTCCCTTCTTCCACCAACTCAGGATATTCTATGATTCTGTTAGTAACTGCAGCTGGACGGAACTATTTTTACCTATTTTTTTGTTGTTGTTGGTGGTGGTTTTTTTTTTGTTTTGTTTTGTTTTTGTTTTTGTTTTCCGCGAGGGGCGGACAGGAGGCGGAGGCGTTGCCCATATAGCTTCCGCCATCGGCCAAGGGTGCTTCCGGCGGCTCCTGTGGCGGCGGTCATTTTAGGGCTCCGGCGGGCGGGTCGTGAGGCGGCGCCGGGGCGGGCGGCGGGAGGAGCTGCTGCGGGGCCGCCAGGAGCCGCGGCGCTGAGGGCAGCGATCGGAGGCGGGCCGCCATGGGGGTTGAGGCCGCGCCGTGAGGGGCTGAGCCAGCGGCAGGCGCCATGGCTCTGGGCAGCAGGGCGGCCTTGTGGTGGGCCCGACTGCTTGGTCCCGGCCCCGCTGCCGCCCTGCGGGGTCCTCCGGTGTGGCTAGCCGCGGGGATTGTGGCGTGCCGGCGGCCCTATAGCTCCGGCGGCAAGGTGAGTCCCCACCCCGTGGCCGCGAAGTAGCCTGCTCGGGGTTTGCTTGGAGCGGGTCCAGGATTTGACGGCCCTCCGTGTAGAAGGCGGTTTTTTCAAACAGGTGGTTTCTTCTCGGGTCAGGCTTCACGCTGCAAGAGCATTTGCAGCCCTCTTGCAGTAGGAGGTCTTGCACTTAGAAGCCGAGGCATCCTGCGAGTGGTTACAACACATAACGTTGCTTTATGTAGCGCACTGATGCTTGTATAGGTCTCTGGGCTTTGCTAAAGATCTCCAGACATCTCTTTCTGCCAGGCCCGGAGCTGTAAGCACAGCCTGGGTAAGAGAGATGAGCAAGTGTATCTTTAACAATCAGGGATCAGTCTTCCAGCAGTTGTTACTAGGAGGTCCCCGGTACCTGATGGAAAAAGGCTTTGAAAAACACTTTTGTTGAAAGCTTTGAAAAGCAAAGCTGCCTGTCTTCAAAGTGTTGTATTACTTGGAATGAACAGGAGTAACAAAAATTAAAGTTTTAGTGTTGAACCTGTTCTGTGTGTGAGCCAAAGTAATCAGGCTTTTTCTACTTCTTTTTATTTGTACTTTAGCCAAAGTGCATGTTACCTGTAGCTTCCTTTTCAACCAAGGTGCTCCTTATTGTAAGGCTGTTGTTGCTATCTGAGCTGTTAGGTAATGTCACAGTAATGTCACAGCATTCTTCTTAAGTAGTTTAACAAACTTAAACTGTTTCAAGTTTTTCAACTTCTTGTATTCAAAGGAACGTAGTACCTTTCATAACACATTGCATGCTCCTTGATTAATAAATCAGAGAAATACATCTTTATGTGTGACTAAAATGCCAGCATTTTAAATACTGATGACAATTTAAGGTTTTCTACCTATGCCTATTCTACAGAAAAGCTACTTTTTTTTTTTTTAAAGGCTTAGGTGTATTGAACATAGAGATTGTATCTGTAGTTTGTGAAAATAAATTTCTGTTTTTCAGGAAAAAATAGATATGTCAACATATCCTGTGGAAAGCATAAGAAACTTCAGTATTATAGCTCACGTAGACCATGGCAAAAGTACACTAGCAGACAGACTGCTGGAAATTACAGGTAAGTGTTCTAATTTCATCCACACCACCTTCTCTTGACATGTAAATTTCTGTAGCTTTGATTACTACTAAACTTGCTCTTATCTTTGTTCTTCTTATTGCTAGGTTGCTTTCAGGTTGCCAATTTTGTAGTGTTATATATGTGAATAGCATGCACTTCTCTTCCTGGTTAAGATCTACTTACAAATAGGGGTAAGAAAGTGTGTAATCCTCACAAGGAAGGAATGTATTCTGGAAAGAGATTGAAAAGGAGTGTAGTTCCTAGTGTAAGATGCTACTCTTTTCATTCCTGACCAGTCATCCATTAGACCAGTACACAGCAAGTACAAGGCTTAACTGCTAGCTTTTGGGATGGATAGAAGGGACTGGTCATGACCTAGGCATTCTGGTTACAGTAGTTTTCAGAAGTGTGATTGAAAGAGGGAGGAACTAACTTTTTTTTTAATATGAAAGTAAGTGTGCCTCCCTCTTGAGAGCAAACTGTAAACAACTGTCTTTCATGGTGGGGAAGCTCACTGGTACTGAAGCTGATATAATCCTGTATGAGTAAGTACAGCTCTGTTTTGATTTAGATTTAGTGTGTAGAATAACTGCTAGTAGTCAAGTGTAAATTCTATGGATTCTCAGCTGATTCATAGATTTAATTTTTCCTTCACCCTAAGTGTTAGTGCAGTTGTTTTGCTTTCTTCTTCAGAGGTAACTTATTTTGGCCTCTTCTGAGATATTCTCTGTCTTCAGTGTTCTCATTTTTGTGTTGTTATTCAGGGAAGGAAAAAGAAACCCCCTTAAAAAATGAAAGTATGACAGAAGTGTTAAGGGATCTTTGCAGACATAACTGACACAGAAACTAGGCTTACCTTGGAGGAGAGAGAAAAGGTTACCTTAAAGGGTGCTCTGAGGTAAGCTGTAAAGCAGTTGCTATTTCTACCAAGAAGAGCCCAATTTAGGAGCAGAGCTTTACTTAGCTACTCAAAAATACCCTTTGGAAGATGGAATTTTCCTCATTAAGGAGTAGACAAAAAAAAAAGATTGGAGAGAAGCTTTAGATCAAAGTTATTAACTCATAAATGTCACTATGGGCAGCTTTACTTGTTACAGAATGTTATGACTCTGTGATAATGCTCTTTTTGCCTGTTTGGAGCAATGGAGCTGCTCTCCAGTGGTAAGAGTTAAAGTTTACTTAAACATCAAAATTATTTAGCTACTACTGAATCTCCAATTTAGACTTAACATACTCTTTTGTATCCTGTTTATTCAGGAAGGTGCAAGTCCCATGTTCTTCTGGTTAGTGGCATTTTCAAGAGTGGCTTATTTGCAGAGCCAATCTTTTAAATGAGGCTAATGAAACTTTTTTTCATCTTAGGAACGATTGCTAAAACTGACCGTAATAAACAAGTGCTGGATAAGTTGCAAGTGGAACGTGAAAGGGGAATTACAGTTAAAGCACAATCTGCATCTCTCTTTTACAATCATGAAGGAGTAAACTACCTCTTAAACCTTATTGACACGCCAGTAAGTTAAGTACAAACAGTGTTTCAATTACACAAAGTTAAATGTCTTTATATTTAAAAATAACCTACTAGATTTCTGGCTTCTTGTGTTTATTCAGTGCTTTCTTTCCCTTTTTTAGCTTTTCTTTTCCTTTTTTTATTATTAAAGGTTTTATTTGTGTTGAATTGTGTTTTGGATGGACAGATACACAAATGAAACTTTTATATAAGCTTTTGCAAAGGAGTCCAGAAATATGTGAAATAATAAACATTTATTTTCTCCACAGGGCCATGTAGATTTCAACTATGAAGTATCCCGGTCACTGTCTGCCTGTCAAGGTGTTATACTTGTAGTGGATGCAAATGAGGTGGTTTTCTTATTTCTTGTGTTCTGCTTAGAACTTCAGCAGTTTATGTAAGGAAATGATTTTAAATGTGGACATTAGATTTTACATATGGACATTCTCACAGAGTGTTTAGATGATAATGCTCTCTATGGCATACTTACGATTTTACTATCATTTATGATGCTATTTTTCCTTAATACGGTGTTACCTTTAAATAATTGATATCTATAAAAATGTAGCCACACATACAGCATTATTTTTTCTACATTCAGATAATGAGAAACGATACTTGAGAATTTTCTTTCTCAGCAATGTGTATAATGAATTACGACTTTGCATCTCCCAAGTGAAGGAGTAGATAAAATAGCAAAGTAGTCTTCTATTGTGCAATATGCTTAAAAAGAAACAGGGAAATTCTATGTTAAATGTCTTTAATGCATATTTTCTAGGGTATTCAAGCTCAGACGGTGGCAAACTTCTATCTTGCTTTTGAAGCACAACTTGCAATAATTCCTGTCATAAACAAGGTAATACAGTTTTAGTTTCATACTAAATAGTTCAGTTCTATAAACTTAAAGATTGCTAAGAAATGTGTCCTTAAATAGGAGCATATAATGAAAAATTAACTAGTATGTAATAAGAACTTCTGTATTTACTATCTTTGATATTTTACAGTAAATACTAGAAACTTCAGTTTTTATTTCCTAAAATACATGCAGAAGCACTTCTATAACCAACAATGAAAAATTGCACTGTTTTTAAACATGGTAGTGAAAAGTTCTTGATAGAGATATTTTCCTGAAAAATGTTTAGTATTTATGAATAAACATACAAAGATTCCTTAATTTGTACACTTGGAAACTACATTGCTGGATTGTGCATAAGATGCCATTGCCTGTATATTGAGCAATTTGTTGTTTTTTAGATTGATTTGAAGAATGCAGACCCTGAAAGAGTTGAAAAACAAATTGAGAAACTGTTCGATATCCCTGTTAATGAATGCATAAGGGTAAGATGTTTCATAATATTGTTTCATATTATTGTTTCAATATAAAGTTTCATAATATTGTTTTTAGTATTCCTGTATCTACTTTCTAGCTAAGGAAAGATGTGTACCCACAAATAATTAAACAGGCTGTCATCTGTCTGCATGTATTTGTCTGATTCACTAATGGCATTTATAATCAAGTAAGCTTTTTGTAGTAATAGCATCCTGTGCTTCAGATTGCTTGTATGGGTAGTATTGTCTATGACCACCGAAACTGTTTTAAGTAAAGATGATTTTTTAATGGATACTGAATAAGTGAAAAACATGTCTGATAAAATTATTATTGGGTTTGTTTTAGATTTCTGCTAAACAAGGGACAAACATTGAAAAAGTTCTTGAAAAGGTCATTGAGAAGATTCCACCGTAAGTTATGATACCTTGTAAGGTTATCTACAAAACAATGAGTTGTATTTATATGGTATATTGACAGGAGTTCTGCATTTACTATTAACTTACCATCAGTTATATATTTTATAAAGAGATGTGGGGGAAATCTAATTTTTGAGCTGGAGATCTAATTTTTGACTTGTAAATTTAAAAAAATGATACCACATTTAAGATACCTTTTAAAAAATGAATGTGTGTATCTGTGGTGAAACTTTAAGTATTAATGGATATCAGCAGACAAGACCTTTTTTTCTTAAGCAGGGGAGGGAAATGAATCCGTAATGAAAATTGAGAGGTAAGCCACTAAAGATGATGTTTTCATTGAATATATAGCTTCCATTTAAAGACATTGATTTCCCCCTGAAGCTCAGTGTTTGAGGGTATATTATTTCTTTTGAATGTTACGGTGTTACAGTGATAAAGGCTAAAACTGCTGAGTTTAGTGTTTCATATCCCAAACTCAATATTTAAAGTTAATTTTTATTTAAAGTTAACTTTTATCTAGGAATTTGACAAAACTTCTAAATTACAGTTAAGTTTCAAACCAGTGTTTTGCTTTTTTCTATTATTAGCTAATAATTGTAGTTCTCATACTAAGTAATTATAGTTAAAAAGAAATCACAACAAAAATCCAAGCTTAAGCTTCCATGAAAGATAACAAACAAAATATTGGTGGACTTTGTTTTAACCTGATTGTTGGAATATAACAGATTTTTTGTTTCTAAATAATACAGTATTTTATGTATCAGTTTCACTTGTGAAATGGCAATGATGGGTATGCATTTGGTTCTCTGCTATTCAAACAGGAAAAATTAAACGTAAAGACCTGCTGCATAATACATAGTTAAACAGTGAAATGAGGTCTGGTATGTGTTTGTTTACTGAAAATTACTCTATAGTTCCAGCTATATTAACAAGGATGCTTTTGGGGTGGGAGTGCTTGTCCATTTCATATTGAATGATAAATAATTGTTTTAAATCTTTTGTGGCAGACCCCATTTTAATACTACTGATCCGTTGAAAGCTTTAGTATTTGATTCCACCTTTGACCATTACCGAGGTGTCATAGCTAACATTGCTCTCTTTGGCGGAGAGATTCAGAAAGGGCATAAAATTGTTTCTGCACACACAAAGAAAAGATATGAAGTTAATGAAGTAGGAATTCTGACTCCAAATGAACAGCCAACAGATAAACTGTAAGTAAAAATTTCTTTCAATGGAACAAATAATAAATTGATGTAAAATACAAAATCCTATATTTCTGTTCTGTGTTTACTTTGAGTACTGAGGCTGAGTTTTCTGCTTTTGTTCTTTTTTGGTTTTATCTTTTCTTATTTGCAATTAAATGCTAAATGTCAGTCTCTTTCATTGTGGACATGCTGACACAAGCTTTGAAGGACTGCTTTTCAGGCACTGCCAGTGGGAGGGAGCCATTGTATCAGTGTACCTGTAGTACATGTAAAATCTGGACAGCTAGTTCTTTTTAAGACTAGCATTTGATATTCTTATGTAGCTGTCCAATTTATTTCTAGGAACTACCTTGTTTGAGAGTGGAAGGGAATGGGGCTTCATCTTAGTAATTGTTGCAGCATATTTTGAGGGTGGAAAACTTTAAATCCATGAATGCAACAGCTACCAGAAACTGGCTCCTCATGGCAGCAGTGGGAAGAAAATCAGGTACTCTGGAATTAGTGGAGAAGATTTATCAGTTTCCCCAAGTACATGTTATTCTCTTTCCTGGGAGATTCTGTAGTGAGAGATTATGTTACTGTGTGCGGTGGGGTGAACCCATCCAGCAATTAAGCACTCAGTCAGCCACTTGCTTACTTTCCTGACACCAGCAGGGCATGGGAAAGAATCAGAAGTGAAAATGAGGGAAAACTCATGGGTTGACATAGAGACAATAAATGGAAGGAGGGGAAAAAAGTAATACAAATTCAATCACTTACAATCACCCACAAGCAGCCTGATATCCAACCTGTCAATAAGTGGCCACCTTGAAAAGACTACACGCTCTGTTTTTTCTTACTGAGTGTGGCATTATGTGGCATGGAATAGCCCTTTGGGCAGTTTGGCTGTCCTGGCTGTGACACCTTCCAGCCAGCCTCTCACCCACCCAATGGTGTTACCAGTACTATTTTTGTCATGAACCTAAAACAGAGCACCATATGGGGATGCTGTTAAAAAAATATATATATATCCTATCAAAAAACAGTGAATTGCTTTTATCTGCCATGAGTTCCTCAATGTTGTAATGTACTAATGAAGGACGTTTATCTTTGTTTCTCCCATTTAGTGTATGAGAGTTGCTGTGGTGGCAGCTAAGAACTGTTCTGCCTTCTGTGTCTTAGATCTTTGACTGCTTCCTACTAGCTCTAGCTCTCAAATTGGGAATAGCACAGAATTTGAGGTCCAGAAGTAAATGTGCTGTTTAATTGTAACATCAATACATCTGCTTAAATCAACATGTCTCATTCCCTGAGATGAAGTTCACAACTCAGAGCAGAAACAGCTTAAATGTGGTTTTGGACTCTGCATGGGGGGTAATTTATTTGAATACCTGACTGGACTGGGGAAAAGTAGTGGAAATAGTGATAATGCAAAGAAACATGTCCATATAATCCCAATTTTATTCAGATATGCAGGACAGGTGGGCTACCTGATTGCTGGAATGAAAGAAGTAACAGAAGCCCAAATAGGAGACACACTGTTTATGCATAAACAGCCAGTGGAGCCTTTGCCTGGCTTTAAGTCAGCGAAGCCAATGGTTTTTGCAGGTGAGGAGTAAACTGATTAAAGGGAAACCATATTTTTTTTTTCCAGCAGCAAGAGCAGGAGAGCTGCTAAAGCTTTTAAAAGCTATTAGAGCTTCTAATGTATGCGTATATTAAGTGTTGTAAGGATTAGAATTGTAGCAAAATTAAGCTGCAGAGGCACATGCCATTTATATAGCTTTGTGTAATTTTTCCTTGTGTAATTTTGCCTGTTTGTGATTTAACAGGTGAGATTAATAATTGCAGGCTGGTTTTCGATGAATAAGAGACTAACATGTATTTTTAGCCATGGTTATTGCTGTTAATTGTCAGTAGTTTTTGTAGCTGGAAAAGAAGGATTGACACTTTGAAAAATTAAGTCCATTTTATTGGAATAGACTTTTTCATCTTGGTAATAATTTTTGTATACTTATTATGAAATCTTATTTCTTTTAAGAAATTAGCAACTTTTTCATTTTTGTTAAATGTGGTAAAGTACCAAAGCTAATATTCAAGATAGTTTAAAAAAAAAAAAAATGGACTTGCTAAGGTCAGTCAGTTCTGTTGAGTTGTTGCTGCCACCTTCAGTAACTACTACATATGCTATCTATGTATACAGAAGGGAAAAGTATAATCCTGTAAATGAGTTTTTTTTGTGTGCATGTCTGTTGCCTCCTGGTGAAGAGGAACCTACATAATGTGAACACACATGATGTGGAAAGTGGAACCTATTTCAAGCAGCAATTATACAGACAACTGCTTCTGTTCATTTAAAAAATTACAGAAACATTAGCAATGGCATTCTTATTTTTCTGTTCATTCTGACATGTTGAAGGGACATCCCTGTGACATTTGCCTGCTCACTTACTTATGCCAAACCTGTATAAACATACAGTAGGTCTGCAAAAAATTGAACTCAGATTTGCATCTTTCACAGCTGCGAAGGATTAGATGAGTACAGTGTACCTACTATTACGCTTTGAATCTTAATTTCTGTCTTTCCGAGGTGATCTAAAACTTTTTTGCAAAGACTTTATTTCAGATTTTTAAAAAAGTTAAATTTCTAGTTAGAACAAAGTTATTTCTGTTTTTATTATTGTGTTCATGGTAAGAGGCATATTTGAAAGGTAAGTACACACTAAATAACATGTGACTAAGTAAAGATAAAGTTCTCCATCACAGCACTTGTATCTAATATGTTTTCACAGGAATGTATCCTGCAGATCAAACAGAGTATAATAATCTAAAGAGTGCTTTGGAAAGGCTGACATTGAATGATTCCAGTGTGACAGTTCATCGTGACAGTAGCCTTGCCTTAGGAGCTGGATGGAGGTGAGGCTTTTATACTGTTTTCATTTTTGGAACTGTTCACAAGTTGAGAATGCAGGTTTAAGTCAACTGAAAATTGAACTAAAATGAATTCAGGGTCATAGAATGGTTTGAGTTGGAAGGGACCTTAAAGACCATCCAGTTCCAGCCCCCCTGCTATGGGCAGGGACACCTCCCGCCAGACGAGGATGCCCAAAGCCCTATCCAGCCTGGCCTTGAACACTGCCATACATGGGGCACCCACAGCTTCTCTGGACAGCCTGTTCTAGTACCTCACCACCCTCAAAGAACTGCCTCCTTCTAAAAGATTAGAATCTTTAATTCAGCTTAATGATAGGTAAAGATCAAAAGCATTTGTTTTTCTAATGTTGTGCATTCACATGGAATATGCAATTTGTTGTGATGTTGTTTGTTTTCAGATATTCAGTGTTCATTTTTAGGACTTCTATTTAATCTCTTGGATGTTCTTTGCTGTGCCTGATGTTGCCAAACTGTGTAAATATATCAGAGGGAAGAAAAAAGCACTCTGAAATTTAAGGTGATAAACAAGTACATAGACTGACAAGACTTTTTTTTTCCCAGATTGGGTTTTCTTGGTCTTTTACATATGGAAGTTTTTAATCAACGTTTGGAGCAAGAATATAATATGTCTGTTATTTTGACTGCACCTACTGTCCCATATAAAGCTATTCTTTCTTCAGCAAAGTTGATAAAGGTAAGTAAACACCAGCTTAAAAACCGCCTCTAATAAATGCATATACTTTCTTCTGTAGACTAGTACTTTATTTTATGGTAAACATTAAAAAAAAAAACTGATATTTAGCTTAAAGCTTATTTTAATGCTTTTTTTAAAGAATGTTAGCTTTTTTCCCCTTTCCACTTTAAGTGCTCTTCTTTGTGTTACCTGTAAACCTGTATTTGAAAATGGGAATAAATGACACAATATACAACACAGTATACCTCATATAGGATATTGTATGCAATGCAGCATTTCTTGTTGTATTCTTTTGAGTGCATACTGACTGGGCTGAGCTTAAAGGAGGGAAAATAATTTTCCAGACTTCCATCAGTAAGAAAATGTTAACATTTCTAGGAATAGCTTATAACAGTACTGTAGACTGGCAGGAATTGGTGAAGATGAGTCAATGTTTTATCACAGTGATACAGCTATATGCAAAGCTCATTGAACTGATAGCAATGAAAATTACTCTTTTTGAGACAGACAGACAAAGCTGGACTTAAGAAAATCTGACAGGAAGCTGCAGATAGGCTGACTCATTATTCATCATATACCTCTAAACACTATAGAAAATCTGTAAAATCCAAACTTGAATGAGAAATGTCTCATACCTTGCAGGTACAGCAACCTGGGACTTCTTTCTCTGCAGTTATTTTGATTTTTATCTTAAGAAATGTAGCAGCTATGAATTAAACAGTTGATGCCTCTGTTGCATAGGTGGTTCTTGGTTGCTGGTATGGGACACTGGAATAAAGTTTTCAAACAGTGTTGGATGTTGGGTCCTTGTTCAAAAACACTGTCTTACTGGGGAAAGTGATATAATCACTTGCTTTGTTGTGCAGGTGGGTTGTACACATGCAAATAAGAAACACGACCTTCTTTTTATCAGTATTTCAGAAGGATAATTCCTGTCCCTAAAGGGATGTTGAACTGGAAAATCTAGGTAATGAAAACACCTGCACAGGAATCAAAAATTTAAGTTCTAAGCCCACTGTTTAAGTTCTAAGCCTGTCTTTGTGAATATCACTGGCTAGCTCTGAGCACTTCTGTTTTAAAAAAACACTGGATAAAATGCTTAAGAATAGCTATCCTAGTGAACAGTAATTTCTATCACTTTTCCCAGAAACACTTTCAGGAACCAGATATAGAAAACAGTATTCATTCAGTTCTTCCAACTTTGCTTGAGGGATACAGAGGCAATAGTGTAAGTACTGTCAAGATTCAAACTTACTACAGTTCTTCTCAAAGTTCAGAAGTGAAAAAGATGCTATTTAATAGTAAATCCAACATTGAAACATTAAATTGTACTCATCTCCAAACAAGTTCATGTTCAGTCATTTGTTGAGTCTGTGAACTCTAGATACATACTTGTGTTTAAGACAGAATAATAGTTTCTAGGCTAATCAGGTCAATAAATCTATTATAATATTAAACACTGTCTCTTCTCTTAAGCTATTCCTGCAAAGTTCTTACATGGACCAACTTCCTTATACTGCATGGGATTCCAAGCTTTTAGTGTCAGAAATTTTAATACTAGTACGTGAAGAGACTGAGAATATTGATTTCATGTTTAGGGCAGTGTGGGAACTTAACGATGGGCAGTAAATAAGAGATCTCTTAGTGAAGGAGAACCAGAAATGCTGGACAACAGCTGCTTCATTGATGACTTTCCAGCTGTAACATTTTATGTGTAGCTCCATATAAAATGCTGTACTTTCAATCCATACAGACTCTGATTACCACAGTACATAATAAATTGTGCTATTTATGTAACTAAAACTGGAAAGATGCTCTATTTTATAAGGACTGAATTCATGTGTGAAAATAAGCTCTTGAAATTGATACAGAACTTAAAAAAAACATGAGGAAATAGAATTTCCTGTTTTGTTCTTGTAGTCTGCATTTTCACTAATTTCAAAGAAAAGAGTGTTTCAAGTTCATTACACAACAGATGATCTAGGTGACATGTTTAAAGATATGCTGATCCAGGAACTGCTATATGTGATGTCAAGTCTCTTTTAAAATTGTGCTTGGTGTGAATTTGAATTCCGTAAGTCACAGTTGTCCCCAAATAATTGAAACACTTTTTAGCCTTTTCCAATTCTGTATTTGCCTCATTTCCTACATTTCCTAAATATGTAATTCACTTTGCTTGTGAAATAACAGCGTCTGTTAGTTGATTTTTGTTTGTTTTTCAGGAGTATGGTAAAGCAGAGATTACCATTATCAGCCCTGCTCAGTTTCCTGATAAACTTTCAGTATCTGAATATTTGGAGCCAACTGTTCTTGGTACTATTGTAACGCCTCAAGAATATATTGGGAAAATAATTGTTTTGTGTCAGGTTGGTTTACAGTTTTAGTTCTTTGTCATATCTGTTTTTAAGATCTTCATATCATACTTTAAAAAAAGTGAAGTTTCTAGATAGCAATATATTAGGTAATAGTAAAGAATATCATTGACAGTAATTATTAATTTTTTTGAAGGAAAGTATTTTAAACTATTTTACACAGTGTAAAATTACTTCTATAGAATCCCTATACTGAAAGTTGTCATTCAAGCTCAATGACAATTAAGTACTTGCTTGAGCACTGCGTAATATAAATGTTCAAAGCTAGTTTTTTTTTTTCCTGAAAGAATGGAGTCTGCAGCAGGAGAGTAAGATCTTGTTTTTTAGAAGTAAATTCATGAAATAAGATACTTGTCAACACTTACTGAGGCTTTATATTTGTTTTCCAGTGCTTCACTGGAGAGTACACTTAAAATAGTGATGGTAAAATGTATTTCCCCAAGTGCATTTGAAATGCTCTTAACTAAAAATATTTCAACTACCATGTATATTGTCTTACATATTTGTTCACAGTATTTTTCTTCTAACAGTTCAAGATACATAATACAAAACAGTACAATAATTGTATGTTAGCACAGAATTATGTTCTATCGAAAGGAATTCGTAAAATATTAAGAATTTCCTCCTGGCAGGAAAGAACATGAGCATGCTAATCCTACTGTGTAATACTCTAATGTATGTGGAAAAAGTCAGTCGTAGTCAGATTTTGTGGAGTAGTGCCTATGCATTTAAAAAAAAAAAAAAATAAGCAGAAGTGGTTAAGGACTTCAGAAATTCAGCTTTCTGAGGGGATAGAGCTGAACCATTTGACCAATTAAGTTGCAACCACTTCATTTTTTGTAGTGCTGAAATTTATTTGAGACTTCAGCAGATTATCAAGAAGAGCCACTTTGTGGCTTGAGTTCTCTTGTGTAACCAGATAGTTGTTTATTTTAATGTGCTTTGTATTTATTTGTAGAAAATACATTTCAAGTGGACCTGAAATATTTTTTATTGTCTAGGACCGTAGAGCAGTCCAGAAAGATATGCTGTATATTGATGAACACAGGGTTATGCTAAAATACCTCTTTCCACTGAATGAAATTGTGGTGGATTTTTATGATGCTCTTAAGTCTCTGTCTTCTGGTTATGCAAGGTAACTATATCCTCCTTCGTTCTTCCTTCTCCCTCTGCCCTGGACCATGAGGAAGAAATGAAAAAAGATCTGAGAAGAACACATGGAAGGGCACAAAAAAGAATATTCCTTTGTTAGTGCTACAAGTCTAGTTTTACTTCAACCCTAATACATTAGATTCAATGTGAAGAATAGGAATAAATCTGAAGAGTTCTTAATATGCATTGCTACCTAATAATCACTTGAATTCGTGGTACTGTGTGACTTATCCTGTGTGACTTAGTGTGTCACTCGGTTCTAGATGGGTCTTTCTAATCTGTAATGAGAATGAGTTGGGCTCCAGCCCTTGATCATCTCCTTGATCGTCTTTGTGGCCTTCTTCTGGACCTGCTCTGTTCTACATCCTTCTTGTGCTGGGGGCCCCAGACCTGGACACAGTGCTCCAAGTGGGGCCTCACGAGGACAGAGTAGAGGGGGACAATCAGAGGATTCCCTTCTTTCAGAGGGAAATGTGGTTTTCAGACATTATCATAATGTGTCACATAAACAGCCTATCAAATGAGAGGGGTAAGAAGAAGAAAATAATGTTAGTGTTGGATTCCTTTGACATTTACAATACTCAGTGTTTAGAGGCTGTGTTGAAGGGCTGTGTTGACTGGAGTTTTAAGGAATTTCCAACTGACACTTCCAAGTGTTTGAAAAAACTCTTTAAGAGATTGCAATAAGCACGTGGATGTTTGATTGATTTTGCCTTGCTTAGTAGCTGGAAGATAAGATGTCCTCTGCTGCCTTGGAAACAAGATTTATCTGCAGCAAATTGAGTCATTTTGAATAACAGTGACCTACTGTGAGACTATTAAACATTATGCACCGATTTTAATAGCTCAAGTGTTGTATTAAGAACTGTTTACGGAAGTTAAAATTTAATGAACAAAGAATATGGAATATATTTTTTTTACAAAACCATTGCTAATGTTTAAGCTACTTTTTGTTTAGTTTTGATTATGAAGATGCAGGATACCAGGCAGCAGACCTTATCAAAATGGATATTCTTCTAAATGGAAATCCAGTTGAAGAACTGGCAACTATCATACACAGGTAGGTTGACTGGATTCTCTGCTCTAAAGAGCTAAGATTTCTTATTGATATACAATGAAAACATGTATTACTAATATATGATAATTGCTTGCTAAAACGATTCAGTGTACAGAAGTGTCTCAGGAGTTACTTGCTGGTGAAAGTAATGCCTTTGTTTCCAGTCTCTCTTCTCACAATGTCTTTGTTAGTTCTTCTTTCTATAACTTCAACATCCCTTTCCAATAACCCTGAGATCAACTTGTTTTTCTGTCCTCCTTCAAATGTTATCTTGTAATTCTCTAGACCTTTTGTTATTTTTCCAAAATCTGCTGTATATGCATAAGCTAAATATGGTTGGATAACTTTGATTAGCAGGTTGCTATAGTATGTTAAAACACAACCCAACTTTCATTGTAATATAAGGTATTTCCAAAATATAGGTATGAAAGGTCAAAAGGTCAACTTATTACAGAAATAATCAATAAAATTTCCCCTTGAACTTCTAGTTCAAAATAACATTTAAAGCTGTGAAATTATTCAATACAGCTTCAGTGTGATAGATGACTGGGATATTTATTACAAATTTTTTGAATTTATATGGAGGCCTTCTCTAATGGGTGACATACAAAGACTACTTATTAGAAGTAAGCTTGTTATCTGGTCAGTTTAACTCAGAAGGTAAAATGAAAACCTTTATTATAACTTTCTCAAACACTTTGTTCTATGGATATATTTGAGGAGTTGGTGACTTTCTGAAAACATTAACTTCTGAAAACTTTCTGCCTCAGTGATAAAGCTTACACTACTGGTAAATTCCTGTGCGAACGTTTAAAGGATGCTATACCTAGACAATTGTTTGAAATAGCCATTCAGGCTGCTATTGGCAAGAAAATAATTGCAAGAGAAACGTAAGTGAAACCATTGTTTTCCTCCTTTTTAAGCTATTTAAAGTTTGAACTTTTAATGTCTCATCTAATTTTATACATTATAATACTTTGACTTTACTGTGGAATATTTTTCCTGTATGTGCTGCCAGACTTCTTGGAATAAAAACACATCTGAGCTGTTACTATGAATAAGGACTTAAATATTTTAATTTAAATTGATACCATCTTAAATTGCCTGTGGTCAGCACATAATGGCCAAAGTATAACTTGCCACGTGTGTCCACTTCCTCTCTGGCAGTGGAAAAAGATTAAGTGTTGAAAAAGATTATCTGGCTGTGGAATAGTTTTTCTGTCAGTCAGCAAAATAAACTGAACAGTGCTACTGCAAAGGAAATGTGTTGCAAGCTGAGCACATACAGCTATTTCTAAGCAACACTCACTTTTAGAACAAACTGTTCACTTCACTGTTGTTTCATGTCATATTTTTGCTGTTGATGTCTAAACTAAATTTAAATTGTGGTTTAAAAAAAATAAAGGTACGGATCCAAGCAGAGATGCTGTAAGAACTCGTGTGCATATATGCTATATGTAATATAATGTATATAAGACTGATTTCAGGCCTTAAAGACTTCCTTTTGGACATGTCCAAATAAAATGTTCATGCCAGTCTACTGTCAAAGTGCAATTTGTATTCTTCACATGCTAAAGCTTGTCAGTGAGTTCTTACTTAAAAACTGTAGTTAAATGCATTTACTATTATGTAGGAAACCTGAATGTTGTGAGTCATAGCAGAAGTCCTAAATAATGAAATAACTTTTACATGCATGTTATGCACCTTAAGGAATATTTCTCAAATTGAGAAATGTGAATTAAAATCTCGTTTAAAGCTTCATCTTCTGTATACAGAGTATGAAAACAATTCTGGTGCTTTTTAAAAATCTAGCAGAAAAGCAATGCTCAGCATTTTGACAACTCGCTGTTCAGCTTTACAGGAGACGCCCTACTCTGTTAATATCCATATGGTATTCTATTTTACAGACTGAAAGCTTACAGAAAAAATGTTGTGGCAAAATGTGTAAGTTTCTTTATTTTTGTTTTTTATTATTTCTAATATATGTAAACCTAAGAGTCTTGCTAACATGGGCTATATCTCTTAAAAACCCAACAGAGACATGTCTTGCTTGTGTTCCAAATTGAATATTGACAGACACTTTTAAAATTTTAATTTTAAATTTGTGTAACCTTTTAGTTGCTTCCAGTAAGAGTGGGGATCAGGAGGAGTAATTGGCCTTTTCAAAGTTACACTCTTAGTGTCTGTGTTCACTCCCGTCTCTTCAACATCTTTCTAAATGTTGTAGACACATAATAAATGTATAACTTCACACATTTCCTAATTTTTTTTTCAGATGATTAACATAACTGTAATAAAGTGCTTCCTTAGACTGACTGGTTGCAATTAAACTACTACTTAGGTCTTCAGTAAAAAATCATAATGCCAACAGGACTGGACAAACCTATAGGAAAAGCATGATGCCTCAATTATCTTGTCCTCAGATCTCAAGCTAACATGTTAAAGATTAAGCGAGTGTCCCTTTCTCACAGCTATCAAGAGTTCTGACAACCTATGTTGGATGGTGTCCATTTAACACTGTATAAGGGTTCAGTTAATTTATCTAGATGTAAGCACCTAGTGGTAGTCAAGATGCCAGTGTATTAGAGCTGACATCCTGCTGCTGTTCCACAAGGATTTAGATAGCATACAGTATACCATAGTTGTATCTAATGTCAGCCAGGCTTATATGAGAATATTTATTATAAAAACATATATGTAACTGAATTTACCTGTAATTGTCCAAATGAAAGTGCTCAGTTGCTCCCGTTCTTTGTAGCTAGTGTTGTTTTTTTTTTTGAGATAACTGCAGTATAAAATCTTATTTTTTTTTAAATATAACCAGGCTTTTTGAGTATTGTTTAAGCCCTTGAGTTTAGTATTACTGAGGTGTACTGTAGTTGCATTTAAGCTTAATAAAATATTTTTCCTTTTCCTAGTATGGTGGAGACATTACAAGAAGAATGAAGCTTTTAAAAAGGCAGGCAGAGGGGAAGAAGTTAATGAGGAAAATTGGCAATGTGGAAGTACCAAGAGATGCCTTTATACGTGTTTTAAAGAGACAGCCTGACAAATAGATCACTGACATGCAGCTGATTATTGTTTTCTTACAGACATCAGCATACTTGAATTAATAGGTAATTTATCACTGAGTGATTAACTTTTATAATTTGCCTTAAAATGATGTAAATGTAAATATATATGGGAACATAAGCTTTGTACTTAACATATTCAGACTGTTGTAGATTATCATGAAGTTAGTTTCATTTTACTTCATTGAATCTAAAAATTATAATTGTACCTTCACCCAAGTTTGATACTCTTTAATACTTGCCTTTGTATGATAAAACAGGAAAAATGTGGCAAAAAGTTTGTTTAAAATAATTTAAAGGTAGGGATTTAAAAAAAAAAATGTTGCCACAAAAATACCATGTTACTTCTTTTACTTGCTAAAGTTGCTCTTTTCAGGAGATCACAGCAATAAAAGCTACTTATAGCTTTCTCCAATAATACTGATTCAGGCCTTAAAGACTTCCTTCTGGACATGTCCTAATAAAATGTTCATGCTAGTCTACTGTCAAAGTGCAATTTATATTCTTCACATGCTAAAGTTTTTTAGTGAGTTCTTATTTAAAAACTGTAGTTAAATGCATTTACTATTAGCTGTTGCTTTTGGTAGTGTAAACAAAGCAATCAGAAACACAAGTTAATGACCATACTGTTGTGGTTTAACCTGGCAAGCACCTAAACACCACACAGCTGTTTGCTTACCCTCCCCCTTCCTTCTCTGGCATGGGGGAGAGAAATGGGAAAGAGAAGTCTGTGGGTTGAGATAAAGACAGTTTATTAGGATAGGAAATAATAATAATAGTGTGTATGAAACAAGTGATGCACAATGCAATTGCTCACCACCTGCTGACCCATGCCTGAGCAGCTGGCCCCCCACCCTGTCTAGCCACCCCTATACATTGTTCAGCATGACGTCAGATGGTATGGAATACCCCTTTGGCCAGTTTGGGTCAGCTGTCCTGGGTCTGTCCCCTCCCAGCTCCTGCTGCACCCCCAGCCTGCCTGCTGACAGAGCAAAAAGCTGAAAAGTTCTTGGCTTAGTGTAAGCACTGTTCTGCAACAATTAAAACATCAGCATGTTATCAGCACTCTTCTCATCCTAATCCAAAACATAGCACCCTACCAGCTACCAGGAGGAAAATTAACTCTGCCCTAACGGAAACTAGGACGCATACTTATGACCATACAGTGTTTACAACTACTAGCGCACCTTCCAAAAGTTTTAAGGCTATTTCATAGATCTTCAGGACTAGTGTGGGGCTATGGAACCCTGTATCTAGAATTCCATAGCTTACTTCATTTCTGTTACATTCTTGTATATGCATAGTATATACTGGACATCCCAGTCAGCAGGGGTTTCTGAAAGACAGGTCCTGCCTCACTAACCTGATCTTCTATGACAAAATAATCTGTTTGGTGGACAAGGAACAGGCCGGGGATGTTGTTTACTTGGACTTTAGCAAGGCATTGATACTGTTTCCCACAGCCTTCTCCAAGATCAACTGGCTGCTTGGGGCTTGAACAGGTGGGTGTACTTGTTCAGTAGGTAAAAATGTGGCTGGTAGTGGTTGTGCTCAGAGTCATTGAATTAAATCTGGTTGGCAGCTGGTCACAAAGGGTGGTTCTTGGGGCTTACTCTTGGAGCCAGTTTTGTTTAATATCTTTACCAACAAGCTACATGAAGGGAGGTAAGGTTGCAGATGACACCAACTGCGGTGGGAGTGTTGATCTGCTTGAGGGGAAGAAAGCTCTGCAGAGGGATCTGGATAGACTGGACTGATGGGGCAGGGATAAAAGGGGATTTCCACTTACACTTGAACTCTATTGAGAAACCAGAGTTCCAAAAGGGGTCCAGTGCAAACCAAATTTGGGTTTTACATACATACACAAAATATACCAAAAAAAGAAATTTAAGTGGAAAGTTGGTCAAACCAATAGCTTCATAGTTTCTTGGTATTAAGTGTATACCTACCTTGTATAAGTGTATACCTGTTTCATTTAACTCTGACACTGGTAAAAATCTGTTTTACAGTTTAAGGCTGAAAATGTATTTGATAGCTTAGGGTCTGTGTGAAAGAGGTTTGTTAGTAGTTAAGAAAGATTTTGCTCTTTCATATGTATGTTGTAGGGCATCACTTTTTTTTACATTAAGCACAAAACTAGAAGCAGGACACAGAACAACAAACAAAATAAAACTCCAAGAATTTTCTTTTTCATCTACATGCATTACTCTTTCTAGGGATCCAAAACAACTAAAAAAAGTAAATTAAGTTCTTAACCTCTTTCTTACATGGAAGGAGGCAAAATACTTAACCTCTCTCTCCATTAAAGCTTGTAGTACTTGCACATTTCAGAATTTACATTAGAAATAAAACAATTTAGAAATGGTAGATTTATATTTACATTTTACTTTTTCAAAGTAGGAAATAACATTTCTCATAACAGTTCAATATTTATAGTGATACAATGAGAGGTAATTATTACAGAGTGGTTAACAATGATTTTTTTACATGATAATATAAACTAGTAGACATTATGTTCCTAGAAATTAACCTCGTTGCAGGCATTTAATGGTAACAGCTGATACAGTTAAACATGTATCTCCAGAAAGGAACACTTAAATTTTTTCCTTATGGATAAAGCTCAGTTATGAAAAATTGAAAAATCCTAAATTAATTTGAAATACAAGAGAGGAAAAAGTGCTATGACAGAAGATTGATGATTGCAACTGGAGTAAGTTATGACACTTTGAAAAATTGGGTGCATTTATAGGCACTGTTTTTGTATTTTTATTTGCCTGAATTGTAGAGCAGGCCTTGAGATGCCCCAAAACTGTTTGTTAAGATAAATTTAAGGCAACCAAGTGCAAAAGCTCAGTGTGCATTAGATACATGTAAACAGAACATTTCATAGTAGAAATTGTACGGCTATTACAAGTCCATAGTATTTAACAAAGGCCAAAACCATTCTGCCTAGAAACACAAATGCAAAGTGTAGTTGCACTAATGTAGCCAAAATTACAAATTTTTAGAAATAAAATATCTTCTCTAACAGATGCATTACATTGCTGTGCTAAAATAAGTGCTCTGCCCCACCCACCCCCCTCTACCCCTATGTAACATGCAGTCTCCCACAGGTTTGTTCTGTTCCATTTAGTTATTGTAACAGCCAACAACAGAGTTCCAAATGTTAAAGCAAAATGCATGACACAGCAAACAGAGATGGAATGTAAATGTACAGATATTGGACCTTTTAAAAAATACAGTACATGGATTCACCATTTTAAACAGTTTTCAACATATTGCATAGCAGTGAACTCATCTGCTACCTAAAACTGTTGCTGTTGACCCACATGGAGTTCTTCTTCAATTCTTCTCTCAGTTTTCTTTCATACTGTACAGTGGGTCCACAAGTTTATTGTGCACATGCATTAAACCTTGGGGGGAAAGCAACAATGCCAGCTTTACAATTCTTATACTTTTTCAACATGTCTCTCTATCCACATTTTTATTTGGGCTTTACTTCAAATTACACATTCTAAACAGTTCACTGAAAAGAAAGAGAATTGTTATTCAAGGTAGGTTAAAATCAGAAGTAAATAAGACAGCATGCATATAATATATATATATTCCTGTATCACTTAAACACTATTGGCATCTTCAGTTTAAACTGAACAGGGACAAGACAGCTATGATAACAAACCAGTCAAAAAAATC
The DNA here is from genome assembly GCF_011077185.1 of Oxyura jamaicensis. NCBI lineage: Eukaryota > Metazoa > Chordata > Aves > Anseriformes > Anatidae > Oxyura > Oxyura jamaicensis. The sequence goes on along the minus strand of NC_048896.1, from coordinate 70,751,726 downwards.
TGGAATACTTCCAGATCAATTGCATGCATGACGAGAGATCCACCAATTGCTCTTTTGTATTAAAAACTGCAATAACAACATAAAATTCTTTATATCGCAAATTTGACATAAAAATCTGATTTATACATACTAATACTTTTACAGCTTGAGTTGCAACATTCTAGGCATTGTGGTATCTTTGTAATTAATCATATACTTCTTGTCCTAAATAGGCAAAAATCAAACTGTTTTTGCAGATTTAGAACTTGCGTAGTTCAACTGTGAACTTGATTTAGAACTTGACTAATTCCTATTCTACTGTAGTTTTTTTCTGGTCATATATAAATAATCCACAGTTGTGACTTGGAGTATTGCTTTTATTTTCTATTCAGAAAATACCGGAGTGCTGGGAAAAGTAGATCAATTTAACAAGAAAAAAAAGTGTTTTACATTATTTGGTTACAAGTTAGTAGAAGCATTACCTACCAAATGTTAACCAATACATGCTATTCAGTCACTGGTATGTTTTTAAACTTTGTTTCACCTTATAAACTAGTAGCAATAACTGATCAACATTCACATTCTGCCAAGAGTCCAGTTTAGCACCAAACTAAAGATAAACTTCTAAAACTATAAGTAATATGCAACATTAAAAATGGAGATTTTCTTAAAAACCATGGAAGAAGTCTGACAGTAAGTGCACATTTGAGTGATCGTCAGTGGCAATGAATATACAAATACCTTTGCTATATCATGTATCCAGCGGCAAACTTCCCATCACTGCAGCAAAGCCTGAATAACTGTACAGTCTGAGCTCGTTACTTTAGGTGACCACAGCAAAAACCTTTTTATGCAGCATCTATTTCTAATATGTGTGGTTAATTAATATATAATCAAATATACTATTCCTTTGTCCACTAAGTGACATATTCAATCATACTAAAAAGCCAACACACCTAGAACAGACTAAAAAACCCCTGTCATTTTTGTCTCTGGAGGTAATGACTGACTTAGCTGCAGATCTTTGTGCTAAAGCAAAACAAGAAAAAAATAACATAGCCCTTGGAAATCAACATAACTAAGGTGCAAAGGAAGAGTTTCTTAAATTTCATGAAGGACAATAATTTGTCTGACATATATAGGAAAGATCAAGTCAATAAAGTTTTCTAGGAGTTCGACAGTAAGTGGGAAAATACTAAGTACAAATTTGATATAAAAGGGAATTGTACTGAAAGAGCAGTTACAGCTTCACACATTACTCAATCTGGAACTATGTTTTGAACTTTAAAAGCATTGCACTTCCAACCAATGCTTTTCTAAAAGAAGAGTAAAGAATTACCCACTTCCTGAAGGCATGAAAAATGCCTGCAAAGTACTGCCACTTCCATACGTAATTAAGTATATTTAAATCCTGTTTGTTGATGTGTTTCAGGAAGTACAGTTAGAAACAAAAGCTTTTTTTATTATTTTTTAAATAAAATTATGCACCAGAGTCCCTTACTTGATAGGTACCAAAGCAATTATTTCAAAGAGTCTTGCTGCTTATTCAACCCAGATCACGTTAAAATATTACACAGAAACTGAGGAGCATGTACAAGTACAGAAAAGCTATCCTGAATTAACTTTTCTTCAGACTGGTTAGTAAATTCAAAGTTTATTTTCTGCTTCCTTCTGCAATAAAGTAAATAAAGGGAAAGGTAAAGGTCACCTTTCCCTCTTTCAATAAGAACATTTAAGTATACTTGATAATTTTAGCCTCTAACTGTTTCAGGAAGTTAAAAAAAAAAACAGTGAAGGGGAGTAAGAGCTATTCCAGTTACCAGCTAGGGTCGTGATTTATTATCAGAAAGTATTTGAAGTTTCAAGTAGTACCTTGAGATTTTTTTAAATAGTAAAAAATTGTAGTGAATTGCTACCATGATTAGCAGTCAGTCATCAAGAACTACCCAGCTTCCTAAGAACCAAGATGTCCACCCTGGAGATCAAGACTGAGAAATAATTCCAGGTTTTATTTCTCCTCTACCTTAAAACAAGAAAACCTGACTGATTTATGAACAGGAAAAATTAAACCAGTCAAAACAATCTTTAGGAATTTTGTCACTTTGTATGTGCTTATGTGCTTACAGGGTAATCATATGGTGTGACACAACAGCACATTCATACACTGTAGCCCCTTTTTTTAAGCAATGTTCAGTGTCAGCATCATTCATCAATAACTGTACATTAGTAGGTTTATATCTTTCCCAAGCAAAGCTTTTGTTTGTATGAACACTGGATAATATTTAAAATTCACCCAAGCAGTTAAAGAGGTTTATCTTTGAAAACAGTAAGTACTATCTAGCAGTGTGACACAGGTGAAGACTACCTTTCTCCTGAATACATAGCAAAGAAGAATATATTGAGAAATCCAAAGTTAGAGTTAGCTACAAATGATATCAGGATCAAACCACAGTAATGCCAGATTTTATAATCTAATGCACCTAAGGAGTGCACCTTTTATAATCTAATGCACCTAGTTATAAGATGCTCAAAAAGGTCATCAGTGACAGCTTTGATGCCAGGTGCCTCTGCTACTACAAAGAACCATGCCAGTAAGATGACTGCCGTATACAATCAATTTACTGTGCTAATATAGTTAGGAGAAAACTATTTTTCTCAGCTTCTACAGACTCAGTTAAACTGAAATAACCATGTTCATGGATGTTAATATCAAAAATCCAAACTTTAAGCCTGCCTCAATATACCTACTACAGATACAAAAAGCACAGTAAGTGCAATGCATTAACAGTCAATATAGGTTGTTATGCAAATTGCACTGTATGAAAAACATCCTCAGTTGACTCCAAAGTCCTTATCACACAATTGAAGTTTACTAGATAGCACTTACGAGACACTTAAGTGGGGAGACACCACAGAAAAAGCAGTATGAAATATATCAGGCTTAAAAGAAAACTTAAAGCAAATGAAACTTTTCCACTTTCTATTTAAAACCAGTATTGGTCAAATAGGAAGCAAAGGAAGTATCTTATTCAAAGGAGATTTGTCAAGAATGTATCAAACAACACTGTCCTTTCAGATGGAAGGAACATGGGTCACATCTCCTAGTGCTTTTCCACTCACAAGACATAAGTTAACATTTAGTATTTTGAATAAATAACATTATACATTGGGCCTTCTGACACATTATGGTAGCTAGACTTAATTTTAATATAGGTAACTTCTGATTCAGTGCTCACCTTTAAAGTACTTCACAGTTTTAACTCTTAGTTCTAAAGTAGCATCTTCATCACACACAAAGATAGTACGAGGGTGCTGCTGGAAAGCAGAAACTGTCCACATGTGATTGACACCTTCTTCAATCGCTTTGTACAATGCAAAAGCTTTATGTGCACCTGTTATAAGAATCATCACCTGCAAAACAAAGGTCTCTACTTTCAATCCTCATATCAACACAAGTCTTGAAAACAGATACATGCAACTAGAACTAAATGAATTCTTACTTCTCTAGCATCCATCACTGTACCCACGCCAACTGTTAGCGCCATAGTTGGTACTTTGGATAAGTCTCCATCAAAGTACTTAGCATTTGCCAAAATGGTGTCCATTGCTAAAGTCTTTAATCTTGTTCTTGAAGACAAACTTGATCCGGGTTCATTGAATGCAATGTGGCCATCTGGACCAATGCCTTTTCAAAGTTAAAGAGAGCAAATCATTCCAGACCTGCGAGTCAACAAATATCCTCAAACATTGTGAAAGAATAAAAAAGTTTTAGGATTCATTCTTTTGTTTTGCTTTCTCATTTTCAATTAAAAAAAATAAAAAGCATTCAAAACTTACTTAAACTACATTATCATTAGAAACTTGGACACCAAGCATTCTATTTTGGTATTTATACCAATTCCTTGTTAGTCACAGAACTTTCTTACACTATAATAAAAAGTAGTTTTAGCTGTGTTGTGGAGATAATGTCCAAAGAGTCAATATATTTGTCTGAACCATAACTAACCACAAAGCATTTCCTCATACCTCCAACAAACAGATCGATCCCCCCTGCTTCTTCAATTTTCTTTTCAAAAGCATCACATTCTGCCTGTAAGTCTGGAGCATTCCCATCAAGGATATGAGCATTATTTGGGTCTATGTCAATATGCTTAAAGAAGTTATTCCACATATACGAATGATAGCTCTCTGGATGATTTCTGGGAAGCCCTGAAATCATTTAAAATCAAATTAACATATTGCAAGACTTAACCAATCAGCCTTAATCCTAGCCTACATGTCGCCAATATGGGGTATGCAAGACAAGCCTTTCTTGAGCAGTAAGAAATGAGACAAAGGAGTATTTGAAATTATACTAAGATAGACTTCCTGTTGGTATATATGAGAAAATTTCTTTACTTTCACTTGGTATATATCATATCACTAAGAGTATTAAATCTTTAAAACAAATGTAGTCATAATGCTATGGAACAACACTTTCTGTAGAAATGAAGTAATTTGCAATCACTTAATTTAGCCCAGGATCCACTTGGACTAGTTAATTATTTGCATTCTAGTAGATAAACAGATCAAATGCTTCAAATGTCCCCAGGTTTAATATAGAAGCACAAAAATAAAATGCTGATCTTGTGCTTTGTGGAAGTGTACAGCAGTTAATAAAGGAAAAAAGTTTTCTGTGTAACTGTCTTCTCAAATAATTAGCACTAGAGCTTACCTACATATTCATCCATGTTGAACGTCTTTACATATTTGAAAGAGAGATCTCCGTTCTTGTGATATTCTATCAGCTTTTTGTAGCATCCCAAGGGTGTACTCCCTGTTAAACAAAGTTTTTTCCACTGTTCTATATATCCATAAACTTTGTGTATTTAAATCTCTTTATAGTCACATTTCGCTATGATGCTTTTCAACATAATTAAAAGAACTCTGTTATTTCTCATCTACTATTTCTCAGTTTCTCAAAACTTTTCACCACTTTTTACACAGAATCAAATCCATATTAAAATAGAAATATGTTGTAGCATTACCACAAGTACATTTATGTTCTTTTAAATATACTATCTTTCAGCAATGATGTAAGTACAGGTCTAAGTTTAGTCAATTACATAGGCTTTGAATAAGACTTGCCTGTTGGTAGACCAAGCGTGAAATATCTTCCTTGACTGGGCTTGAATTGGATAATGCGATTGCAGATGTATTTTGCAGCCCATTCACTAGCCTGATCGTAATCTTCAAGAATGACTAGCCTCATTATGGCAGCGAGGAGCTTGTACAGTAAAATAAACTCAAACCTGGAGAAAATAAAGTTTTTAAAATAAGAACCATATCAATAGCTGTAAAACTCTTGGACGACAGACAGATAAAAGTCCCTTCTTATAATGACAAAGTATAGTACTAAATAAATAGAAAGGTTATTTTACCTGCATCAACGTACTGCACTCTTGCAGTTCTAGTTCAAACCGGACTGCCAGAAATCAAAACACAAGCTACAAGCGACACATTCCAGTCAAAAGATGCATTAAAAGTCGCACGCTAATTTAAAGGAACTCATAAAGAAAAGTTCAAACAAAACAGGAGCAAGTCATTTTGAACTTCAGTCTTCTAATTTTTGTCAGGAAAAATTAATATATTCTGCTTGAAATACATAGCAAAGAAACACACAAACACTGAGATTAAACCTTGTTTCCTGCAACCAGCTGAGTGTCAAAAATGTCAAAACCAACTCTTGTTTCTCCATAGGCCGTACTGTGCTTGGTATCAGCACAAACCCGGTACCACTCCCAGAAGCCTGAGGCCTCCTAGGTGCCAAGCCACAACTAACACGTGCTACTTGTAGCTAACCTGAGATGGGAGACCAGTTTCAGAAGACACATGAATTAAGGTACCGTAGCGCTTAGCAGGGCAGTAGCTGCTGCTCACACAAAAGAAGGCAGGGAGGCATAGCACCTCTTGCTGGCATAAATTGTAACAAACCAAGTTCACCTTCGTAGGGGAAACGCTATCCCACAGGTACTGAAAAACCTAACACCTCCAGGAGGGCGGCCAGCAAACAGAGACCCCGCAGCTCTAGGGCCGCAAGCTAAAGCTTTACCAGGAGGCACCGATGCTAAAGAGAAGGGCGGCCCGAAAACGGCGCTTCAGGCAGGCCGCCGAGGGACAGACAGACCGCTGGACAGACCTACGGCCCCACCGACCGCCTCCACCCCACCAAACGCGCCCCTGCCCCGGCGCCGCTCACCCCCAGGAGAGGCCTCAGCGGTGCCGAGCGGCAGCGGGAGAAGAGCGATGGGAGCCGCCGCCACCGGCGCCCCTCCGCAGGCCGGCCGCGACCCGGAGGCAGCCGGCGAGGAGCGGAAGCGAGCGGGCGGGGACGCTCCGCGCATGCGGGGGGCAATGGCCGCGGGCGGGGCCTTCAGGAGGGACGGGGCGGGGAACGATGAGGCGGGGCGGGACACGATGAGGCGGGGCGGGACGGCGCGGGCCCTCAGGTGGTGGAAAAGCCCTCCAAGATCCTCGGGTCCAACCATCACCCTACCACCAGTATCAGCCACTAAACCATGTCCCTCAGCACCACGTCCAACCTTTCCTTGAACACCCCCAGGGGCGGTGACTCCACCACCTCCCTGGGCAACCCGTCCCAATGCCTGACAGCTCTTTCTGAGAAGAAATGTCTCCTCATTTCCAAACTGAACCCCCCTGTGCAGAACTTGAGGCCATTCCCTCCAGTCCTGTCGCTTCTTATCTGTGAGAAGAGGCAGACCCTCAGCTCTCATAGGGCCCTATGGTGAGACTTTTGTTCAGAGTCCCTGTCTGGGGCAGAACGGCTGCTAGGGAAGCTCTGACGTTTTCAGGAGGGAAACTGCTCTTTTTACTTTTTTTTACTTGAACTTACTTGAGGCAGCTGTAAAAGCTGCTGATAATTGTTATTGTGAAAATAATGGGCACAGCAACCACTGCTTTCTCTTCTTTCTGGTTTAAAGGCAGATTTGCCCCATCCCTGGACGTGTTCAAGGCCAGACTGGATGGGGCCTTGGCCAACCTGATCTAGTGGATGGCATCCCTGTCTATGGCGGGGAGTTGGAGTTGGATGATCCTTAAGGTCCCTTCCAACCCGAACCATTCTATGATTTATACACTTAGCTGGGCTGTATTCTAAAAAGTTATGAATGTTATAGTGGGTATTGCTGGTTGGGACAGGGCTCATAATCTTGAAGAGTGCTTCAAAGCTGAGTGGGGAAACTGAAGAAAAGGTAACAGCAAGCAGCATAATTGTGTCTATATGTACATGCTATAGGGTTCACTGAGAACTTAACATCTTGGAAAACCAGTTTAATCTTCTACTGGGCAGGAGAATAACTGCTTGAGAAAATCACTGTAATTAAAGTGAGGGAAGCTGGTAGAAGTGAGGAAAAACTTAAAATCAGGAGTCATGTTCAATGATGTGTTTTCTGGTAATCTCACTACAGCGTGATAGTATGGAAGGATTAACAATTTGCCAAGGGCTTAAAAGGTGAATTTGCAACTTCAGGACAAAAATAAATCTTCATGGAGTCTCTGGGGCTTAGCAGAAACTAAAATATTTTATTTGAATTTAACTTACAAATACCAGCAATTTGTCACCCCTTTGATTTTGCTCGTGTCTGTTCTTCCTATAGTCTTTAATCTCAGTTTCCTGGGCCACAAAAATGCTTTTTCTTACAGCATTTCTTGAGTCATGCTCTGAACCTCTGCTTCTCTCTGTGTTGCCGGGAATATTTTAGAGAATATTTCTATGGAGGTTGTGATTTTCATATCCTATGTAACAATCCAAATTTTGCCCCTAGATTTCTGTTCTGTTCTTTCTTACCTACATGGACAATGTGTAACATTTTCAAGGTAAACTGCTTCTGTGTATAGCAGACTATTTAATGCATTTATTCAGAAAAACAAACAAACAAAAAACAAAAAACATCACTTAGTGTTATCTCTGTTTCCCTTGGCATTCCCAAGTCATTCAACTTTCTCAATATTCACATCTCTTTGATTCCATTCCTAGAATTACATTGTAGTTATGACCCTACCATCTATTCCTTATCCTACTATAGTCTATTGGCTTTTTCACTCTAGAGATGAAATTGTTGTAAGAATATGAAATCTTTCAGATGAGTTCTGCTGATTTCTGCATCTTGAGATTGCATTATGTTCAGCACTGATTAAAAATAATATTAAAATTTGGATAATAGGCTCCCCATGTTACATATATTTTGTGGAGGTCAGAGAATACACAATTCACCTGTTGGAACTTCTTGCGCATTTTCTTGCTGCTTCTTAATTCTGAACAACCTGCCCTGTCAGTTGCCTTTTAGCAAACATGGCAAAATTATCAACTGCTTTTTCTAGTTCTCCAACGAATTCATCATCTTTTTATGACTACGTTCAATTCTACCTCTCCTTATTAGTATCCTAATGGATAAGATAGTAAGGTGACTTTTTCCCCAAGTAATCCTTCATATTTTCCTTTCTAACTGTTAGTAGGTGCAAAATTCACTATATGCACTGAGTTGTTGCAAGCAATTAGGTGAAGTCTTAATTAGTCATTAGGTTTCAGACCCCTGAGTAGCATGACTAGAGGTTTCTTAAAATCTCACTGTCACATTATTTAAAATGTCAATGTTTCTTCTGTTGCTTCTGGAAACTGTGATACATTTTTTTTTTTTTTTAATTTGTTTTCTTTTTGTTGTTGTTGTTTTGTTTTTGTTCTTGTTTTGTTTTCCTTAATGTCCCCTACTGTTCAATGTTAAATCATTTACTAGTCATGGTGATCTGATATTTATATATCTGCTGTGAGCAGGTAGGTTCTTGTATTACCTTTATTTAAATGTCCAAATGTTTAGGATCTTAACTTTTGTGTTTGAGTGACTAGGAATTTAAACCGGTGTAGTTCAATAGTAACCAGGTTGCATTGAAATTTAACTGAGGAGGGTCACCTGAATTTTGAAGGTTGAATCTAAATTTTAACAAGTTAGTTATCCGCTCAGATTCCCTCCTTTTTAGTTCAAAGAATAAAAGAACCTGCCCAACATTGGGGCCTATGAAGGAAAATGACTCAAATAGACTATTTATAATAACATAACATTTAGCCATGTAAGCACTTCAGAATAGTCTCCTATCTTTCTTACTGATCAAGCACCATGAGCAGCTGCCCATCTAGGAGGGACTAGCTGTGTCCCTCCTTATTTCTTTTTAATACCAGCCTTAATAGAGCTAAAACAAGTGGCCACCATATTGCAGATACCATGAGTGCAAAATATTTCCAGCTTATCACTCACTGCAGGTCCCCTTAGGTTTCACTAAGCACAGAGTGCACCTTACAATTGAAAAATTTGGATCTGCTTAGGCCATAGCAAACTGGAGGTTCAGTAAAAGCTGCTCAAATTTTTATTGTAGTCCCACAGCATGCCACTTACTGACCAGATGCCTTCTCTTCAAGCCCGTGATGGTTAGCCAGTGCCTGGAAGTCACAGGGAGATTTACAAAGCCAGAACGCATACTAAACTAAACATTAGACAGGCTTGTACAACAGGTAGCAATGAAGTTCATTGTACTAAACATACATGCAGCAAAGACTCTGAGAAGAAGCCAAAAAGGTTAAAATGAAGATATTTCCCAAGGCATTAAATGTAGAGCTTGAGAAACAGGTGATTATGGAATGACCAGAAAACAAGACAAGTGCAAATCAAAATTAAGAATACAAAATAGCATAGGAACTGAAACCTTTTAAATGGTTATAACTGTATGGGGAGAAGGAAGAAAACTGCAATGGAAAGAAGGTTTTTGTAGTTGTTTTCTGATTTTTGGAGTTCTGAAAGAATTTGAAGAGAGTAGAAGTTGCCCCAGGTACTCTGCTTAATGCCATAGGGTCAATTAGCCTTCTGTATTTCTGTGACGGAAGAATACTGTATTTCTGATAACTTCATTTGTCTTCCAGACATAAACAAGAAGGGGCTGAATCCACTTGGAAGCATTGCTTACTGCTCAGAAAGGACCCCTTTGCTTGTCACAGCTTTCCTCCAAACCTACTTTGTTAGGTCTCACCATGTTTCTGTGAGCCGAGGGGTGTATGGCATGTGGTGCCTTTTGGTTTTGTGCTTTATGCAGCAATCCAACTGGATCCACTTTCCAGTAAGAATAGGAAACGTCAGATTTTGTGATACCATGAATATAACGACAGGTGCTTATGCCAATTAGCACCCTGTGCTTTTGTTTTCAGTATCTGTTCTCCCTCGCCATGTGCTGTTTCTAACATGGATTCTGGTACAATCTGTACTAAAACAGGCAGTTACCCAGCACCAGCTGGTTCTGGATGTAAGAGTCGATCTCTACAGAGTAAGCATTCAAGGTGATGAGGAGGGTGGTGCATGGTGTACCATACCCTCACCATTTAACCTTACTGTGCTGGAAAATTCCTCAGTTTTCAAAGCAGAGGTTCTGTGCTGGAGTTTCCTACTCAGTACAGCTTCATTAATCCACAAAAAGAGAGCTGATGATCATTTTCTAATGTCTGCTGTGCCAGGATGTTTCTCTCTAAGCATCTCTTCCAAGCTTCTCTGCCTGAACCAGCAGGCACAGCTGCCTGCTACATTCCCTGCAGATCCCCTTCCCAGATCTTGCCCCTGTTACTGACAGGAGTGTCGGCTGCCTCGTAGGTATGAGTGCCTAAATCTGTGGCTGGCTGCGCCCCTGTAATGTGGGACATTCTTGATGTACTCAGGGATGTTGCTGAGTTAAATTTCTGGCAGTGCTCTCAGCTGTTGTCCAAGCTTATTCCTTTCAGAGTGCACAGATATTCTCCAACTCTATCCTTTCTTGCCGGTCTCTTGTCTCCTAATCCACTCCTTTCCTGGGCTGAATGATTGAGCCTTTCCAGCCTTTGTACCTGGGCTGAATGCATACAACAGAAATAAGAGGTACCAAGTGCAGTATCTTTTGCAGGTCTAAGATGAAAGTAGTGCCCTTGCTTCAAGTGCTATCTGATGGGAAGCCACTATTTATTTATTTATTTATTTAATCTACAGAGAATCTATGTTTGGTCTCATGCTTCATAGAAGTTTTATACATCATGAAGATTGATTGCTTTAGCGGCCTTTTTGCAAGGGGCATAGTGACACGTTTTAAGAAGGAGCAAGAGTGAATGACAAGGGATTTGGATGTGGGCATTTGCTCAGTGTGCTGACTCCTGTCTGCCCAGCTAGGCAGCCCTATTAAAGCATGGGGGGGGGGGGGGGGGTGATTCCCATGGTCTGCAGGCCTGGACTTCTAGAATGTGATCTGCTGAGTGACGGGGGGAAATAAGGCATCTGTTCTGGGCGGTTGAATTCTTATTAATCTTAAACGTCTTCCAAAAAATGTGAATAACCTGAATATGGATGTTTATGGAGTGAATACATGAATACGTAGTCAGATGAATGGCAGCCCAGGTGGCAGTGTTCCAAAACTTAGCTAGCATCGGTCATTTCAGGTTCTTACGTGAACAGACTTTCCACTTTAACTGCATGCATAATGAGGAAATCAATACTCTGATCATCTCTTCTCAGGAAATCACAATGCAAGCACGTAGTGTATTTGTAGTCTGGTGTCACAATATACTGTCAGGCAAACAGACAGCTGCTCACACTTCTCTGCCTCCCCTGCCAACATGTTTTGAAAGGATAGGGAAGCCAGGGTGAAGTGCAGAGGAACAGGAGGGCCTGACCCTGATGCTGACTGCTCCATCTAAAACATTTTTCCACTGCGGGCAGTGCAGGACAGCAGGAAGAGGTGTTGCGTGCAACACAGGATGTGGAGATGTCCAGCCTGTCCCATGGGGCTCTCCCTTGCTGCTCTTTGCTGAGCGTGAGTATCCTGCACTACTTCGGCAGCCACTGTAGACAGGGGGTTGCAGCACTAAGTATCCATCAGAGGCTGCTGATCTGAGGAGATGTTTTTAAAAGCTCTCTCTTACAGGCTGTAGGCACGTTACCATGTGCTGCACAAGGCCAGGGAGAAAGCAGCAGAAGTAGGAGGTGTTGCTACAGAGATATGCAGAAGATTGGGCACAGAAATATGCAGGGCATGTTCAATCCTCCATCCCATCCCAGCTGTGCACACATGAAATAGGCATTCTGGTTCTGCAGCCAGTGAACTGTTTTACTAGAATTGTTATACATAACCTGACACCTGCTGAGGGTCAGCTTGGGAACATGTCTGTGTGTATGCCATCTATAAGGACCGAGAAACTCTGAGAGTCCCCCTGGTGCTAATGGACGTCTTCCCCGTTCATTGTGCTTGCATAAAACAAAACATGGATTTAAAATTTCATGCTGAGCCTTTGGAGATGAGGAGAGAACCAGAAAAATCATGCTGGAGGTCTTTGGTCAGTGCTCGTGGGGAAAAGAATGTTGTGTCTCATTATATATATATATATATATATATATACTTATACTTCTCTTGTTAGTTTTTTCTTTTTTTTTTCTATTTTTTTTTATTATTATTTTTTATTGATTTTTGGTGCACTTTTTTTTAAAAAAAATATTATTATTATTTTGTGTGTGTGTGTTTTGTTTTGCTTTTAGAAAAGTTTCGAAAGACCACAGTTGGAAAGCAGCTTCAAGAAACGTATTCGGGATTTATCCTCTCTTGTCTTTATTTATAAACCTTCCAAATATTTTCCTTGGCGGATTTTTTTAGCGTGTGTGCCGGCAGGGGGCAGCGCGGCCCCACGGACGACGCCGTGCCCCGGAGCGCGCCGAGGGGAGCGGAGCTGCCTGCGGGTCCTCCCTCCCTTCTCCAGTCGTTGCCTTCCCTGGGCTTTTGTTGCCTTAAAGTCCGCTTTCGGTGGAGCAAAGCATTAGTTAGTTAACTACTCAACGTTAAATACCTCGTAGTCTTAACGGTTTTTACTTATTACCTCGTTTCTTTGCTTGGCAGTTGGCATGAAGCAGTAACTATCAATTACCTGCTCCTTGCAAACAACAACAGAAACATATTTATAAAAAGCAAAGAATCTCCTAAAATTGAATTCATATATAATATTTCCAATTATTTTCTACCACTATATAAAAACCTTATTTTGGGATATTTTGGTACCCTTTGTCACGTTGGCCATTCAGCCAGGTTAGTCTTGAGCAGAAGTCTGGATGTCTGTTTGCACCGAGTCTGCAGAATGTGTAGCAAACTACTGATGGATGTTCACCTGAACTGACTTCATGTTTTTTATGATACTGTTCTAACCAGAGTGGATTGAATCCACTTAGCTGTAACAGCGCATTGTCAAGTAGAGCTTAGAAAAGGGTTATCCCTTTTTCGGTTTCTGAAGCTTGGGTCCTACCTTGGTCGTTATTTTCTGAAAGGAAAAATAATGGTCATTGCCCCACCTGGGGTTGTTAAAAATAAACTGAGAAAACAGAGGAAGCTGAAGCAAATTCTCCCTGGAGAATTCTTTTTTTTAATCCCTGCAGACACTAGTGACTGCCTATCCCCAGAGGCTAAGTGATTCTCTGCTGACTGTATTATTTGTGCTTGTGTACGTGCCTACTTCTTGCAAGGTGAGCCCTGATTATGAACTTTTTCACTCTAAATGCATATCTGTCCTCTTTTTTTTTTTTTTTTTTTTTTTTTTTTTCCAGGATTTTTTTCTCATATAAGGTTCAGGGGGTCTCCTATGGAAATCCAGTCACACGCCAGTGGTAGTTCCCACCCATCCTATCCCCATCCTGAGGCCAGTCAAAACATCCATCAGACTGTGGCACTGAAAGGTACTATCATTTTCATCAATTTGTTAGCATCGTTTGGTATTTTAAGAAGTATAAATTATTATATATACAGTGTTAAATATTCCCTAAAGAAATGTATTTACATATCATAAAGATATCTTAGTCTGCTTGTTTTGAGTGGTCATGTGATGAAACATGGGATGAGAGGATATTTGGACATGACAAAGACTCTAGAAAGTATATTTTATTATTATAAACAGCTTTAGCCTATTATTTGGTTTGGCTCAGCTGATTTCTGTTGCCACCTCTCAAGCTAAGGAGGTGTTGATCAGCAGGCAGAGGAGTGGAAAGACCTGAGGCCAGAATTGTCCCTGACTCTAATATTACATCCTTGATATCTTTAACAAAGTCCTTGTAGAGCCACACTTTTTACATGTTCTTTTTTGAAGATCTAAAAATACATAGAATGTAACCCATTTATATCAAAACCCATAAAATCTATTCATATTCTACAGGTGGGATAGTACCGTCACAAAAGACAGAGTATGAAAAATAGTGCATGTCTTAATGCACCTCAAGGATAGTCCAGTTTGGGAAGGAAAATAAATTTGTGGTTGACATGAGCAGTGGCTTTAAATGTTATTAGTGGGCAATTTGGGAGGCTTGAAACTATACCAGTAGTAGGCAGCGCATACAGAAAGGATCCATCACTCCATAGCATCTCCCATATCTCTAGGGGCACAGGGAGGCAAACTGCATAGTCACAAACTAGGAAAGGCGGGAAAGCTGGGCAAATGTTTAGGATGGCTACTGTTTGCTGAGCGCTTAGTACCTGGAGTTGCACCCATAGACAACATGACAAAAAGAGTACCCATCTCCATGTGGGCATGGAGGAAAGCACAATTTGATCATGGCTGAACAACTCACCCGAGCAGGGAGTTACAGAATGGCACTGGTCTTTGGTTAACACAGTTTACACACAAGACTTTATGGACTGTGTGTATGTGCGCCTCTCCATCATCAGTGGGTCATCCTGGAAGATAACTCTCATCTTCATTCCACCTTCTTCTCACAGTGTTCCTCTGCTATGGCTTTACTGTGCTTGACATCCTCTCCTAATGTTGCCTTAAACTATGTAGACAACCACCAAAGATAGTTTTTCAGCAAGTAGTTTGTCTGTCAAACTCCATATAAAACCAGTCCCAGTCTTCTTGAGCTCTCATACAGCTTTTTGGCATTTCAGCCTGTTTAAAATCAGGTTATTTTCATTAAGTTAGACATTATGCATGACAGTGCCCCATTTCATTTAAGTTGCATTTTATCAGTGATGTGAATGTTTTGCTTGTTAGTGGAAAACTTGTGCTTTGTACTGAACTCTCTTAAGAAGTTTCAAGATATTTGGCTGTGTTTATCAGTTTAAGTGGTAATACATGGGGAACTATTTTCTTCAGGTTGCTCCAGCACTCCCCAGGGATGTAAAATCCCCCAGGATGTTTAGATAATGCAGAAAACAGGTTGCATATTAACCTCCTGTAGCTTTCCCTGAGGGGCAAAGGGTACATCAGGAGGGTAGAAGACACAATCTGGGAGTTGGGATGACTTGCAGATTCGTAAAATATTTGAAGAATTGTAGATCCTAGGCCTGATATGTGCTGTGTACAAAGCTATACTAAAACACTCTGCCAAGTCAATGCTTTTCTTACTATAGGGTTTTTTACCGTGGAAGGACTGGCAATTGAGCTCGTGACAATAGGATTGTGAATAGAAAACCAGGTGGGGCAGGCTCAGAGCAGAGCTAAACATAAGGTGGACCTACCCTTATGGATTACATTGATTAGTGTATTCAGCATTTTTCAAAATGTTTTCCTATTTTCAGAGAGATTAATTTAAAAAGGTGCATAGTTATGAGTGATGGCAACACAAACTTAGCAGAAGTGCTTCTTGCCACCTTCTTTAAAATTCAATAGATAAAAAAAAGTCTATGGCTATGATTGGTCTCAATTTTATTAGTTATGTTACTAAAATGATAGTCATCCGGTAATAAGAAGAGTGAGCCTGTGTTTCTAATTGTTTATTGTCACATCTTCACCTCACTGCTTTATGTATGGTTCCCAGCACAGGAAATAAAAACCTATTTTCATACTGAGAAATGTATATGATTCTAGAAGGCAAATGAAAGCAGGGAGTGCTCTGAATGTGAATGATGGTTGCAAAGTGTGATATTTAGCTGTTGGTCTGATTTGTGGCTGGAGCTGTTGGAACTTCCACGTGGCACATAGGACTGCTTGCATTTGGAAATTCAGTCTCATGCCTGTCTTGCTACAACCGACATCTGTTTCGGTAACTTGCAGCCAATGTTCCCCATGAGTTTCCGTAATTGCTGTTGGCAACTGACACAGCCAGATAATGTCTAGGAGTAGATGTTCCTGCTGATTTCAATTTAGGCAAGGCATGAATCCACAAACAAGTGACTTCAGAAGGCAGAAACGGATGGAAGGAGTCAGCTCTTAACTGATTCACTGATGGATAGTAAGAGTGCACTGAGAACAAATCACACAGACTCTTTTTGCATACAGATGACTGCTCTTGCTTAATGAAGGCCTTCTCTGGTAGATCTGGGGCAATATCTACTGCTCTTTGACTAAGAATAAGGGACAGTTACCTCCATCCTTTCAGCTGCTTTCAATTCAAAATCAAATGGTGTCCATAATGCTAAATTCCTTTTCCCCTCATAAAACCTTCTTCCCAGTAGCCCACATAAATGGGTGTACCTCATGGACTATTGTGGCTGTCAACCACTCCGTGCTACTCCTAGACAGAGGAGCTGGGCCTTTCACAAAGAATTTTCCTCTCCCATTCTACTTTTTTCTTCCTGACCTGCTCTTTGAAACTTTTAGCTGTTCTTGTCTCTTCTCCACCCATTCCACAACCCTATGGCCAAATCACCCTTTTAAGCAGTGTTATTATATGCTCTAAGATTTGTGTAAAACTCTGTGTGTAAGAAGATATAAGAGAAGAAGGGGAGGTGTGGTAAACTTCATGTTCCAGCACAGGGGCTCTTAAGAGGGGGAAGACAAAGTTAAATGGGGAACATTTACCATAAGAGACTTATTTAGTGAAATGACAAAGACTTGCAAAGCTGTGCTGTGCTTTATCTTATAGTCTATAGCTCTTAAAAGGCTTCCAAAAGCTACAGGACCATCTGATAGAGGGAAGACACAGATGAGGCTTTTAAATGCAAATACAAAATGTTACTATGGTACTGGGGGAGCAGTAAAACATTTTCCTGACATTTTTCCACTCTCTGATATATTTCTGCTGCTTGCTGCTCTCTTCATTGAATTCTCCAAGACAACATGCTGGGCTAGAAGGACACAGTACAGTTGTTCTTTATCCTTATGAAAAATAAATTAAAATTTGCTGGCTTTGTAAACTTATCTACAGATGGGAAGCATTCTTGGCACAGCAGAAGCCAGCTGAGAACATGGTGGTCAATGCTGTGGGAAAGCAGTGCAAACTGGAAATATAAAGAAAAGACGAAGATATAAAGAAAAGGCGGCCCTTCCTTGAAAAGGCCCTTTTGTCTCTTGCAATTTCTTACAGTGGTAAGCTGCTGTTTCCTGGCAGTTGCATGGGAGGAAATTTTTATCAATTTCTTCTCAAAATCTGACATTTTCTTTCTTACACCCTTTGATTTTCTTTGTCTAGCTCTTAAGAAAATAAGATGCTATATCATAGATACATATCATACCAGAGATGTTTTATTAACCATCTGGGAGAGCATAGTATTTTTTACAGTAGCTGAGATACCTCCATCGTATCCTAAGGAATCTGAAAGCTTCATAGGGCATGTGGCTGTGTTTATGGGAGTCAAATGTTCTCTGGCATCAGATGTGGAACTTGCTATGCTATAAAAAACAAGGATTAAAGGGTTTGCCCTGTCATCCATCAAGCTGTCACTTTCAATAAATGCTATGTCACCAACATGTTACTATGACACAGACAGTAGCTGAAAGTGGGATGCTCATATTATTCTTGGAGTGTATTTTTGAAGTTAAAAAAAAAGTGTTATATAAAAAAAGTTTTTTGTTTGGGTTTTGATTTTGTTTTCACAGTTATTGGAGAGAAAAATACCCAGGACCTGAGAACCTCTGTGTAAATCACATACAGTTTTCCATGTGGAAAACTCATGAATATAAATGGTCTACACACTGCAATTCAGGGTTTTCACCAGGATTTGACCTGCTGTACCTGAATCCTTTCATCTCCCGGTAATGCACATGTTCTGATAGATCATACCAGATCATATCCTACGCTGCTTTCTACATCTGGGTAAAAAAATATGACCTTTATCACAGATAATCACTTTGTGGTGAGTCTCAAAAGTGGTCAGTTGGACTTTTTCTGTATATATGAATGCTAATTAAGAGTCCATCAACAATGCTAGAGCACAAACACGTGTGCCCAGCAAACGGGGCACTTAGGACACTTAGCTTCTGAATGCTGAATTTCTGTTTTGCAACAAATTTCTCCCAGAAAATGAAAACAAGGACATTAGAAACTGTGCTCTGCAGTTCTCAAGAGCTGAGGCTATAATAGCAGACATTTTCTGGGCTGTTCTTGTGAATTTAGGTGTGTGTTTTCTCTAAATGCTTTTCTGCATATTTTTTGTGATCTTTTTCTGTAAACTCAATGTATGAAAGGTATACATCTCTTTGAAAGTGTTTTTTAGTCCACTGTTTTCTGCTGCCAGTGGTAGCTTACATAAAATGCATTATGATAAGGATCCCTTCAGACAACAGCAACCCAACCATGAAATCAAGATCTTTTGATCACATTTCAAGGAAGTGCTTGGTTTTCTTCTTTAGTCATAGAATTGTCCTTTCTCTTCTGATGTCCTTGAAGGTATGCAGTCATAAGAACAAATGACTAATATGTATGATAAATTATTCATGTAGTCTTTAATAAAACAGCTACATTGTTGATCATTCTGTTGATCATTCTGTCACTTACCTCACATTCCATACCAGGGACAGATTTGGACCACTTGGAGACAAAAGATTCTGGAAAATGTAGTGATAGGTCTTCATGCCAAAAAAAAATGCAGGTAAGTGACAGGGGAAAGATACTTGTAATTCTACATTTTTTACCTCCAGGTACAAAACATATATCCAGGTTTCCCACTTGTGCTTTTGATCAGGAGGAAAAAAAATGCACTATGTGTTGTTTAGTTTTGTTTTAATAGAATACAGATTAAATAATCCTAGGTTTTTAGTTTTACTTCTAGGGGGCATGAATAGGCCATAAGTCTATGTAGAATCACAAAGTCATTTAAAAATATTGGTTCGGAAGCGACGTTAAGAGACCATTTGGTTTAGTATTCAGCTTCAGATGTAGCTCTAGCACTCTAGACTTGTTCTTTAAAACCTTCTCTGATGGATATTTCATAGTCTCCACCAGTGCTCAATTATCCTTGCTATTGTAAAGTCTGGTCTGATGTCTAACCTAAATTTCCACTTTGTGTAATTTGATACAATTGCTTTTGCTCATTACTCAAAGGTCATAGCATGAAGGATTCCTTTTGTCTTTGCAGTAGCCTTTCTTGCGTTTGAAGACCACTGTGATGTTTCCTCTTGGTTCTCCCTTCCCTGGACAAAACAACATGCAGTCTTTCAGTCTTGATGATAAAAGTTTTTTCTCCTTGCTTCTGCATAAGAGAAGAAAAACATCCTGCTTTAACTGTTCCTCTGGCTAGCTGCATGGTGAGAATATTAAGCACACATTACACCTTTTCTGTTCATTAACCATTTGGAATAACTTTCTGAGTGGGTCCATGACCCACCTAACAAAGGATAAGAGGAAGAAATTGCTCCAAAATCATAGGAAAAGAAAGTAGGACATCCAAGCTTTGAATGTAAAGTTAGTTTAACGCCTAAAAAGGAGTTGCATGTGAAGTGAAAATACAAAATAAGCAAAAGGGATATCCCACAGGGAGGTGACTTCTGCCTCAGCACTGAAATGGTTCTCCCATTCCTGTTCCCCCCCCCACCTTTTTTTTTTTTAGAGCTATTCTCCTTCTTGCCACATTTCTGTGAGAAAGGAATGGTTAAAGAACAGAAACTTACAGCCACAAAAAATTATTTCCGAGTCTGTTATAAAGGATAATAGAAAAATACTGGTTGTGACCTTATGGTAGAAAACAAAACAAAAAACAACACCATAATGCTTTTTCTTCCTTTCGAACTGTTGAAGAGTTAATAAAGATAAGTCAGAAAGCCAACAAAACCAGGTAAGGATAAAAGGAAAGAAAAGAAATCCTAGTGCCCCTTCCAGCCATAAAATTTTTTCAAGAGTACAAAATAAATGGCACAGTTGTTTTTCTAACCTTCGCAACTCTAAGCATCAGTACAAGTGTCTCCAAGTTTGATCCATCAAAGCTTTTCAGTTTCTTTAATTTCAGTGAAAACACAGAATAGAAAGAAATGATTCAGTATAGCCACAAAGCTAGGAAAAGTAATGGGTGATACGCAGATAAGAACAAATCAGTCATCTGCATGGTCAGAAAGGAAGCAGAACCCATTTCCAGGTCTTTCCACTTCACCAGCAGTGAAGATGAAGATTATCATGATTGAGTACTGAAAAGATAGGATGAATATTTTATTTCTACAAGGCTCTATGAAAGAGTGCCTTTTCATCAACTGTGCTGCTCTGAAGTGGAGACAACTGAGGTTTCTGGTGGAAGCCTTTACTATTTAAATTCTTTGCTAACAAACTGCATCAGAATGGACTTGAGATCCATTTAGAAATAAGAAAATTATGTTCATTTCTAATATATCAATAGAAAAAAACTGAACATGTAGAGTGCCTATGCATAATAGAAGCGATTAGACAATCCATCTAAAATGTAAAATCAGCAGACCACTGACAATTACAAGAAGAAAAGTAATATTTACTATCTTGTCATACAATAAATCTTCCAATACTTTGTACTCAGCTTGCCTATCTAAATTAAGAACTTGAAGAATAAACTTCTGTGCCCTAGAGATGATGGATGCATGCACGCTGTACTGTATAAAATTTGTGTTCCTTCTGCTGCACGTACTTCAGTTGTTACATCTGTTTCTTTCCATTTAAGAAGAATCAGTAAATCAAACAGTAAAATTAAAAGTAGCATAGTGACTGAACAGTTGACAGTAAAGGCACAGAGGTTGCCTGTACATTAAAGAGTGGGGTGACCAGTGTTAAACTTGATGAGAACTGTTTTGCTCCTAGGGCTTTACATTTACCTTCAAATTTTCCAGCAGTGAAGTGCATGCCAGTAGCTGGTCCTGGGTACACACCATGTATTTCTCCCTACGAGGCAATGCAAGGCAGTCATGTGTGTGCCATGCTGAGATGCAGCTGACCTTTGACTCATGTATCTCTAGCCAAGGCTTTTTCCTTTGGTCTGTTCAGTCTCTTCAGAATTAGGAAGACTAAGCTATGTTTTCTTCCCCTCCTTGATCTTAATATGCAGACCTTGAATAGCTTGGGACAGTGCTGTCATTACAGAGATCAATGACTCCAGACTCAGTATTCTGTTCTGGGAAGAATGGTAAGAATCTTAAAAGTAGCTTATACAGGCAAAGATATGCTGGAGGGAAGAGGTGAGAACACAGTTTACTGTTCCCATTTTTTAATGGAGGAAAAGAGCACAAGGATCTATGAAGAAGAAGTGGGCTCACTTTGATCAGCCCACTTTTGCTTAAAATAAGCAAAATGAAGCAAATCCAAAGCTCCTGAGGTCAGGGGAAGATTCGGCACTAGTGTATCATCACCTCTTGCACTATTATATTGAACAGGGTTTTTTTCAGGAATTACTTCAGGACTGATTTTCTCTGCTGGTAGTGATTCAGTGCCAATCTTGGAATCCAATTTGAGTGCACACCAGTCAGCTGCTGGTGTCAACAAATTTCTGCCTGGAAAGATCCCCACTGCGTAGTACATCAATAGTGTGCATACCAGTGTAGCCCAGGGTAAACCAGGACCGCTGAGGAGCTTGACCAATCTGGAGTCCTGCTAGGTGAATATCTCTAGTGCCTAGTAATTTACTCTTCTTGGCATTTTAAATGCTAATATATATATATTTTTCCAAGAGATTAAATAAGAGGCAAACAATGACATTGTATGACAGCAGCTTTATTCTTAGTCTCTAATGAAATCCAATTGTGACCTTACAATAGGAACTGAGGGCACTGCACTAAATCAAATTCTAGTTCAATACGCATCTATCCTACCATAATGCTAATGAGGTTCCTGGAGTGGTTCAAGAATGAAAAATATGTTACAAAGTGCTACATGTACAAAAGTATTAATTATTTAGAAACATACAGGATGAAGACATCTCATCAGGGAGTGAGCAAAACTGAAGAATGGAATAATACATAATGTGGAAGGTCATTTGAGAAAAGTGGGGAAGAGAAAAAAGAAACAAATGGAACTAGGGATGTAGAAAACAGCTTTGAAAGTCTGGCCCCAGTGCAGAATCTATATTTTAGAAGGACTGAAAGGGTAGCAAGGTAAGACCTAGGAAAATTTCAAAGGGAGAAAATGAAATGATCATGTGAAGAGATAAATCTGATTTTATATTTTGATTTTTAACTTATGGGTAATGCATACAAGTGAGATGCTGTTAAGCCTTCCTGTCCTGCTCTTCGGCTATGCCTATTGCTGAATCTCAGTACAAGTAGCATTTAGAAGCACTGTTCATGCTAACCCACTCTTGCCACTGTCATTCAGTATAAATCTTGACTTTAGACCTTAATAAGTAATCAGAGAGACATACTGTAGATCCTATTGCATATGTTGGAGGCTTCAGTACAAAATGATTCATACAACTACCGTACTTCTTCCTCTGTATGTTTCATAGGCTTTCTGGCACTTGTATGATGTATACTTCTAAGCCAGACACCGGAGTTCAACACATCTTGCTAGGCATTTCTACTTTGTCTCTTCACGCTCTGATGAAGAGTTTCCTGTGGTCTTTACCCCACAGTTCTGTGTACAAATATGTTGCACAATGAAAGACCTTTTGAGAGCAGCCAGCTATGTAATGAGGTCTGTTAGGGTTAGTGCTGTGTGAAGCTCATGGTTTTGCAACACAGATTGAGTGTTGTTGTGCTACATCCAGAAGTTTGATTCAGAGTTCTTTTGGTAGACTAATGGTGGTCTGAGCTCATCTAGAAAGAACGGCCTCATCTAGAAAGAACGGCCTCATCTAGAAAGAACGGCCTCATCTAGAAAGAACGGCCTCATCTAGAAAGAACGGCCTGAAAACAGCCATTAAGTGTCTGGGAAGTGTCAATCACAGGTTAGACACATATTCTGCATACATATGCATTCATATGCATATTCTGTAGGTGAAGGAGAAAATTGTTAAATATGATGTGAATGAATCAATGCTGCTTGGTGCAGATGCTAAAATGTTAACAGTAATGTGAGGAGATGGATGTTCAAACCAGCTCTAGCTGCCTAAATTAAGGCAGATATACATCAAGACAGAATTGCATATCCCAAGGTATATTGATAATACTGATCTTTAGTCAGTATTATAATTTTTTAGTATTAAGACTTTTGAAAACAAACCACCCTCCATTATTGAGCTGTATGAATGTACACATTTAAACCTCACCATAGCAAATTGAAATCCTATTCTATGCGGGATTAGTTTCACGTCTTTAGTTGCTGCTTGTTGAATTTGCCTTTTTTACATTTTGTACAGCTCTCAGCCACAAAAATCTACCACATCTTTGTATATGAGGTGGGCAATGCTACAGTTAAAAAGTAATTATTTCTTTTTTGCTTGCTTCACCTAGAGCCATCTGTAAGCTGTGCTACCAACTCCCCTCGGAGATCCTATTTGCATGCCCAACTGCTCTTTGAAATGTAATTTACAAGGATCAGTGAGTGACTGACACTCATCCATGGAGACATAAAAACCCATGAATATAAATCACATTCAGTTCTGTCCATGACTTTTGTCTGAGGTGTAGTTTCTTTCTATTTTAGAAAGGTGCAAAAGAAACCATAGTTCCATGTTATGGAACTCTTTTGGTGGCCAATCTAGTTTAAGAAACTCCAAACCCTTCCCACTCAGCACTTCTAAGATATTGCCAGTCCCCTCAATTGGGTTTATTCAACAGTTTGTGTGTACCCAGATTGTTAACTGATCAATCTGAAAACTAAAAAAAACACAACACAAAAACAAACAAACCAAACAACACCAAGAAGCAAGAAAAACAAACAAACAAACACACAAACAAACACAGAACAACTTCTTCCTGGCTCTCCCAACCTGTTTTATTTGTCTTTTTCTCTCAGATTCATTAACAGTACTGCCACAGATTCATTCATATAAAAATGGGAAATCTGCCACTAGAGGCAGGAATGAGTAGAAAAGAAAGCTCTTATCCTAGAACTACTGCTAAGAAAATAATAAAATAGAACTAGCATTTTGTGGTGGAAATTGGCCTTAAAAGGCAAGTATTTAGACATATTTGTTAGGTCTTTGCTTCAGAACAATTTTGGCATGTTGCAGAGATGGGTCTTACATTAGTAAAAGAGCAGATTTTCAAAGATGGGTTCACTCACTTTAGCTGTTCAGAGATGAGAAGAAAATGTATTTGTGTGCAGATAGGGAGGGTTATTTTTCAGGAAAAACTTCAGTTACAATTCAGATAAAGTTAGTAGGTAGATACCATTGCACTAACAACACAATGTCATTCCACTGTGGTTTTAACTTATTAAATATGTTAAGTATTGAGATAAATCAGATGTAGAGTGAAACATTTAGCACAGAAAGCTCCTCCCCTGTTCCTTTATCTCTGGATCTGAGAAAACTGCCTTTTCTTATCAGCACTCTACACTAATTCAGCCATAGAAATGGTAGGAACATCCACTTCCCAAAGTAACTGTACATCCAGCAAATTCACCTTTGATCTCCTTACTGTCACAAGCTTTGAGCTTGCTGCAGTCCTCCACAGGCTGACGACAGATGAGATTTCTGTCACCTGCTGTCCCCCCTTCTCTCTTCTGTGCTCCCTGCCCTAATTGCATCCCCCACTTCCATATGTATTCAGGAGAAAATCTAAACTCAGCTTCCCCCCTTCCCAGCATTTTCTCTCACGTGTATCTGGAAGCCTCACTAATGGAATAAGGTGTGGAAAGTGGTGCACAGCAGGGCCTCTTCCTCCACCATCCTTCCCTCACCTGTTACTGGAACCTGGCTGTAGGGGGCTCTCAGCAGTCCATATCCCCTGCTCTCTCTGGAAGCAAGGTCCTCTGCCAGTTAGTCATGCTATCACTGGGTCATTTTATACTCTCTGTGCTCAGAGAGCATAAAACAGACACAGGCTGTTGTTACTTCCAAGTCAATTTGTAGAAAGATCACCTGTGTGTCATTAAGCTGTCTGAAATGATCTTT
Organism: Oxyura jamaicensis; assembly: GCF_011077185.1. Classification (NCBI taxonomy): domain Eukaryota; kingdom Metazoa; phylum Chordata; class Aves; order Anseriformes; family Anatidae; genus Oxyura; species Oxyura jamaicensis. The sequence continues at coordinate 70,726,556 of NC_048896.1, read as the reverse complement.
ACAAAAGTAAAGTGAGGAAGTGAGGAAGGACTTCGGCATAAGAGGAGGGAAAGTCATTTCTTTCTATCAGTGTGAATTATTAGAATAAAGAGAAAATGAAGGTGTTAGAGAAACTGGTACCCACTAGAGATTTGCTGGTCAACCTTTTCTCCTTTTTCAAGGATCCTGAATTACTGAGCTCTGATTTGACATGCAGTTACAGTTTTCAAAATAATCAGTCGTCCTGGCTCTCAGTATATATTGTTTAAAGAAAAGCCTGTATGTATAGTCTTAAAGCACATAACCAAGACACTTGAAATCAGTCTAATCTGTAGTAACCTTGTTGTTGTTCTTACCCTTTAGCAACTGCAGAATGATTTGTGTTGTTGAAGCTATCTTTCATAGCAAGTCAAGCTAATTCAAAGGATCTGTCCCTTCAAATTTCTTAAGCTGTGGGAGCAGCTGTGTGTGGGGATGGATGCCTATGTGTATGGATGTTCTGTACCATATACAAATGAGAAACTGACTGCAGGAGGAAGGAAGATGCACAACATGTGCTGGAAGTAGGAAAAACAGCTATATCTGTTTTACATCTTTTTAAATAATACTGTTCTCGTAGGCGTTCATTTCTGAGTGCAGTCAAAGGATATGAGACAGCAAATGCTTAAGATTACACTGCCTGAAATAAATGTCCTAATTTTGTATTCGTTATGAATATTGAATTTTCATTTTCTCTGCCTAGACTAGGTTTTAAAGTAATTCCTAAAGTTAATAACATTGGAGCCACAAGACTACAGTTGTAAAAGTGCAGTAGTTTAGTGTATATATTATAGTAGAATATCAAAACCTGCACCACTAAAAAGTGATCTCTTCACATATGCAGCAAAAGTGATTCCAAAGAAACCTTTACTTACCATAGTTAAAGTAACTAAGTAAAAAGTTTTAAAAATATATATAATGTACCTTGAATCTATAGAAGATGGAGGTAAAGACACTAAAAGTAATACCATAATAGATTATTCTACTACCACACTTACCTTCCAGTGGAGCTGTTGAAGAGAGAAACTGTCTTGAGAAAATAGTAATTGAAAGTTTTATATCTCTGCAAATTAGCTAGGTTGATGGGAACAAGCCCCAAGGAAACATAGGCTTGAAGTAGTTGGATTTGTTTGTAGTGTTCTCTGCTGTTTTGGATTTAGACTCCTAAGTAACTTTGTCTGAATCTAGATTAAAACAATGGGATTAAAAGATTTTGAAATAACTTTAAAGAAGTAGTGTATCCCAACAAGTGTGTCAGAGAGATACACAGGCACCCAAAGCCAGAGACTTCTCTCTGACCTGCCAAATGCCATATAGCTTGCAGGACACCTCTCACAGGAGACTGTCTTCCCATGGTGGCTCAAGGCTGCTAGACGGATGTGTTGTTTGTTGGAAAGGGCAGGAGGACATTCTGCTTAATTTATCCAGACTGGTGGGATTAGCCATACCCATGGAATTGAAATGCACATAAGTGATGCTCTTCATATGTCAGCACCTCACAGCAGAGCAAGGCACTGAGGTCACAAACCCCCAAGTTCTAGAAAAAGCTGAAGCTCACAATGACTACACTGAGAATAAGGTGAAAACAGGTTTTGGCAACCCTGTGACAAGGTTATGTGTTCAAGAGGAACTTGGCCACTGCAGCTTTCTGTACCTCACCTCAGGTGAAAGGAGAAACAAAGCTCATGTTCTTGATTAGATATTCATGGTGTTTGTTTGGATTTTGCTTTGGTTTGTTTTTTGCCTTTTTTTTTTTTTTTTTTTTTCCTCCCACTGGGGAAAATGGAATCTTAATCAGCTGTTTGTAGCAAAAGTTTTGGAATAGATGGTTAAATAATGGCAAGCTGTGTTGTGTTGTTTCATTTTGTTTTCTAGAGATGCCTGTGGATATACTCCATGGATTCCTTCTTACTGCAGTTAAACTTTCCAGTTTATGTAAATGTTCACTTTTCACTAATTGGGCTGTTTCTTCTAAGTATAAAGTTAGGAACTGCAGAACTTAACTCTTAGCAGAGACCCAGTCTACCTCTCACTTTCCCCATCAAAATAACCTTGGATAACCCCTTATGTAAAGCAAGATAAAAGCACAGAGCAAAGAAGAAAATGTCACAAAATCCCAGCCAGGTGGCAGCTCCAGACAACAATATTCCCTCCTGCCTCCTGGTACGAGCCCACAGCAGGAGGATTTATTTATTTATTTATTTATTTGTTAGTTAGTTTGTTTGTTTGTTTGTATTTGTTCACATGCTAAATCATTCAAAAGAGCCAGGTCAAACTTTCCTCATTCCATGTTCTGAAATTTCACACAGACAGAAGCTACAATTATATATTGATGGCTGCTGAAGTACAAATTAAATTTTCTGAGTCTGTTGCTGGTAGAAATCAGAGCTATAAAGTGATTTCATTGGCAATACTACAGTAACAAGCAGGACCATAAAAAAAATAAATTACTAATTTTCTTTGTATGCTTTGGCATGTGATTTGTAGCAGCAAACACTACAGAGTAACTTTGCTGTGCAGCAACTGCATCACCTCTAAAAATAACAGAGGACTACGCAGAAAACAATCGCCTTGTAAACTGTGTGGAACAGAGATGGTTTCACATTCAGTCACATTTCTATTTCTTTATGATTTTCAGAATGAAAACTAGAAAATACCTTTTATATTTCAGTATTTGAGAAATATTTGGAAGTTTTAATGCAGTTTGTTTGTTTGTCTGTTTGCTTGTTTTGAATCAGAATTTGATTTGGAGTTGTTCAAAAACCAGGAAGAGATTTCTTGATCTATTTTTGACATCAAAAGTCAAGACAATGCTAGAAAATCCAGTTGCGTCTACTTAAAGTGAAGGCCACTTACACTGCTGAAGTGCTAATAGAAAGCAAATTTGGCCGTGTGACTGAGCACAAAAGATGGCAACTTCTGGGTTCTAGATCTATGCCTATTGCTGACTGAAGTTGGTAATTCTGTATAAAATGTAATAAATCATTTCCTTTCTTATATAACTTAACAAGCATGAATGGTACTAAGTGAAATGGACACCCATCATCCTAAAACACTGTTCTGTGACAGTCTGACTTGTATTTATGGATGCTCTGACTTCACACATCATGCAACCCCCAACCATGCAGCAGTTAAAATTATTACCGCTATTACCCTATTACCGCTGCTGCTGCTAACGTGTGGGTGGCACAGTAGGTGATGTGGCACCCTAGTGGCAGGGCATGACATGAGGACACAGACATGAGACCAGGCCTGATGAGGAGCTGGGAGCACTTGTAGTGATAGACGCTGTCCTTTCCACTCCAGAGTGCTGAGAAACACAAGGCTGATGTGGAGCCACCCTGCCTTGTCTCTCGGGAATGGGCTAGGTTTGGGCAGCAGCTGTTTGCCCATCTTCCTTCCAGCTCTGGCCTGTCTGTGACAGGAGCAGCAAAGGGGATCTGGCAGCAGTTGCAGCTAAGAGGTAGCAGCTGCTTGCAAGGAGGAAGGCTACACAACCCAAATCTCCCAAAGGGAAATTCAGAGTTCAAGTCCAGTCTCCTCAGCTGCCAGGTTCAGGTTATCTTGAAATGGGTAGGCACGCGCACTCCAGTCAGCTGAAGAGAAGCTGCTATTGCAGACCTTATAGAAACAGGAGAGGCTGTGAAGACAATAGGAACATAAATGAGATGGATGAAACAGAAAACAACAAATGTACAGAGAAGTGTTCTTAACAAATTCATGGTTAGGGAGAAATCAGTTTGTTTTTAGAGTATCGGTCTGGAAGTCCTATTACAGATAACTGATCAGGGTGTAAAGGCTATAAAAACGAAGTGGCAAAGACATTAAATTTGAAGCGCTTGCCTTTTAAGTAAGAATTATTCAAGGAGAATATGTGTAAAAAACACAGCCTTTCCTTTCCAAACCTTATTCCTACTGCTTTTCCAAAACCTCTCTTTAACTGATTTTCTCACTGTTCTGATATTTCCCCTCCATACCAATTCTTATGGTGATTTTCTGTTCCTTGTTATCTTCTCAGTTGTTCCACTGGAAGCAGGAGACCCAGTGGTCCTTTGAAGGCAATGTTTCTATTTGCTCTTCTGAGTCATACTGTTCAATAAATTTACAAAGAAAACATTCTGCCTTAGAAAAGACCAACTTTGCACAGTGACACAAGCTTATTTTATAAACTCAAAGGTACAAAAGCATTTTGGTACCTAAATGGATTTTATTCTAAGTTTAAAATTGCTGTCAATGAAACCACCCACAACAACAGGCTAATCCTAGATTTGCTAGGCCTAAAATTTTAGGCCTAACGTTAGGCCATACATTAGGCTGTTCTGAGTAGCTAAGCTCCTAGCTCCTGCTGAAACCCTCATGGGATTCACACGCTGGGCTATGTTGTATGAATACCCACAAACAATTTAGGAATTACATCAGAAAATGACTGATAAATCTGGCGTGAAGTGATGCAAGACATGGACCCCAGATGGCTCTTGAACAGGAGACCTTTATTGCCCTTTTTCACTACTACATACACTTTCCTCCGTAGCCCCACGCACTGTCCACGTGCCCGAATCTGTCATACAATTGGTCAGAGACCCTCAGACACGTGCCTCGAGCCAGCCAGCAATTGGCCACTGCCCAAAGCTCATCTTTAACACTGTAGCCAATTTACTTTATCTCAACCTTGATCAAGTTTTGCTTCTACTGCTTGTTTCCTCATTATCTCTAATTCAGGGACGTGTGAAACAGCGCAAAGCCACCTGCGAATTCCTTTCCCACACTGGCGCACACTGCTTTAATTTTAACAACAGCCAGAGTTAGTGGTTGTAGAGCTGGTGTTATTCCTTTCTGCTCCAGTGTCTTCTCCAATACCCAGCCATTTGTTTTGGAAGCAGCAAACCTCAATTCACTACCTTCCTAATAAATGGGATCCAAATCACACTCCCAAAGTTAATTTCTGGGGTCCCCCTCCAGCTCCCAGAAGGTTTCTGAATATGTTCAGTGTAAATGTGAAGTAAAAATATCCCATATACCAATCAAATGAAATCCTAAAAACAGTATGGTACCATCACACATGTATGGCCCTGGTTTCTTTGCCCGCAACAAGTATTATCCGTCACTTTCTTGTTCACAGTATTGAAGTATTAGTTTTTATTTATTTATTTATTTATTTATTACTGCTCCAGTCTTCTGGAAATAGTGATGCAGCTCAAGAATTCCCTCATTAGGTGAGGCCAGAGGAGGCTGATCTCTCATCTTTCCATACAAGCTTAAATTTGTTGATACAATTTTCTTCTGATTACATGAGCATTAGAAATGTGAGGTACAGCAAGAAAAATCTATGGTCATTTGAAATGCTCTGTCAGAAAATAGAAAGCTGCTGAGTCCTGACCAATGCACGGTAGGAAAACAGATTGCTTTTGTGTCATCTGAAGCAGGATATTCCAAATAATTTGTGCTGTACTCATTACGTGCTTGAGTGAATCTTGTAACAGCTCTCTGCTGTCTATTAAGGCAGACACCTACAAGACAGACCCAGACACATGCAGCTGAGCTCCAGCTGGGAAAATGAGAGTTCACATCACTCTAGTTCTCTGCAATTCAAGACCTAAAAAACAATATATGCAAATACAAAGAGAGAGTGCAGCATATAATTTATTAGGCAATGTAGTTCTGAATATTGAAAAATTATCAGCATAAACATTCAAGGCCTAACAATTTATGTGCTAGAAAGGAGGTATTTTTAGGATGTTTATATATATGTGTATGTGTGCAAAACAATGATTTTTTCCTAATTATGAGCACTCTATCACCTTTATATTTTTTGATAGTGATACTGGTTTTAATATTGCCTTTTTTCCTTTTTTTTTTTTTTTTTTTTTTTTTTTTTAAACTGTATACATCTTTTAAAATAGAGCAGGCATGTTGTTAAGGGGGTCTGGATCCATCAAGGTTGACAGAAAAAGAAATCGTATCACTTGCAGATAAGATCTCTACAGTTAAAATATCAGGCCAAATCTATGAAGACAGAGCATCTAACTAGTCATAAAACATTGATTAGCACCTTAGAAAATAAGCATGAAAAGGCATTTTTGAGAACCTGCAACTGATTTGAACAATGGGATCCAGCTTGTGCCACCAAGGCAGTTATGCTGTGGAAAGAAGCAGCCTGCTGGCTTGTACTGTGTCACTTTCAAACTTCCTAGGAGCTGAGCATTGCTTTACACTGTTGATTTTGAGCACTAGTTAATACTCTCAGATCAGTTTTGGTGTGTACTTCACTAAGCAAAGTGTAGGTGTATCTGTAGATTGTCCTTAATGGCAGTGGATAGCCCTGGCTATCTCATTACCGTTCTCTGTACTCCAAGGACTTGTGCAGTCTTTCTGTAACCTTAGTATGAACATGAATACTCAACTTATTATTGAGCACCACAAAGAAATGCTTTAGTAAATGGATACCCTTTAAAGACTTCTTTTTTTAATGCAAAACTGGCTTCTTGTTTTCTTAAATTCATACATTTTCTTAAGACTGTACATTTTCACCCATGTGCAGATGAGTTGTGTAAGAACAATTCAGAATATGAGTTCAAATGTTTAGAGGTAAAGTTCAGACTTTGTCTAGAAGAAGGCACTATGTCTTCCCTTGGTCTTTCAGTGCCAATATTTTTATTGTCATCCAACGTCCAGCAATGCTGTTCTTTTAATTTAGCTGATAAATCTGCAAAAGCCTGTGAAATAATAAATGACTAGGCCCATTAAAGGCTTTGAAAAATGAAACATTTCATTTGGGGGCCATTAGGTTTCAATGCCAGTGATCCACTTACTGGATTTTCAACTTAACAGATCTGATTTATTAGGACAGAACTATGAAATATCACTTTTTATGTTGATGGCCTGAATAAATGATGTGACATGGCATGATTCACCTAGTAATGGCAATAGCTAAGCATTTGATGCTGTCTCATATGCAGTGCTCAGAATGGATTCACATGGTGCATCTATCTGACGGTGGCTAGACAATAGGAGACAGTAGTCAGTTGGCAGCATTTAGAAATTGTGTGACAGATAATGGATTGTAAGGACTTGGTATCTGTAGAGCAAGAGGGCTTAGAGGTTATCCCTGCTATCAAATTACTGCAGATTTTAAAAAAGCTTTCTACAGGAAATCATTTAGCCTTTCCATACAACAAAAAAAGAGGTAGGTGAAGGAGCAGAAGGAGATTTATTTGCACTAAATCTAATTCTATTAAGATATATTTGGATTGCTAAATTCTCAAGATCTCTGTAAAGGACAAACCATTGCAAAAGTTCTTACACACTGTCTGTTTGGAAGCATAACATTTTCAATGGAGTAGACTCTACTTCTTTTTCTTAAATCACAGATGAAAATAATGGACAACTTGGTGTCCATTTTGCTATATTCCACTTGGGTGCATAAATTGTGACTTGCTTGAACAACCTAGTTAATTTTATTGTTAAAGAAAAAAAAAAAAAAGCTCATATTTTAACATGAATAATTACACACAGTTTGGGTTGAATAAATAGTTACAGCTTTCTGTGATGATTCTTTGCGACTGTAAAGGTGATGTATAGTCAAGATCATTAGTGTTAGAAGGCTCATGTTGGAATTACCATGCAATGATTGCATATATACTAGTATTTGTCTTTCTTCTCTCTCTCTCTCCTTTTTTTTTTTTTTTTTTTTTTTTTTTTTTTTTTTTTGGTAGTTGCTGGGCTTGTGTGTGAGCCTGGCAGTCCTGGGTTACTTATCTACATCCTGCTCAACCATCAATGTAGAAAAAGGAGGCATGAGCAGGGTGTAGTACTGGGATCATGGGAAGGCAGATTGTAGCCCCTGCTGGGACTCCACTCCTGACCAGCACTCTGGAGCCGAAGCAGGAACGTTTCTCTTCCCAGTCTCATTAGAATACTTTATACACTGAGCAGCCAACAAAAATATCTTTTGTCATTAAGCTTGTTTTTATGTCACAAAAATATTTTTAAGCTAGTATTGCAGCTGAGTGAATGAGTCTGAATGCCTCAGCCTTGCAGGGTGGCTGATGGATAACTAGGAACATGTCAGCTCATGTTCACTGCACATGGGTGTACCTTAATTGTGCTGTTAAGGGCACAGCATTCACAAGTCCTTCTCACAGCCACAGCCAACAGGTAAATCTTTTAAGCCCTGGCCAATGCGGCTGAATGGAGGAAATGTGGATGGTTGGTAGCTCTGCCATTGAAAAGACTGCTCTTATAAGACAGTTTGGATAGAATCTTGCCATTGACTAGCTGAAGACAGCTTTCCGTGTCTTGATTGTCTTCTAGCAAATGATAAAAGAAAAAAAAAAAAAAGACACAACCGTAGTAGTGATGGCACTGTGAACTCATGTCTACAGAAAAGGTTAGGAAGAAAATAAGCAATCTCTGGTTTACCAGCTCTGAGTGTACCCTAGAAATCTGTAGGCAATAGTACAGTTCACACTGTGAAAGAGAAAGGTCATGTCTGGAAGACAGGATAGCCTTGTTGGTTAAGAATTTATAACTTACCTCAGCTCCCTGAGAACCTTTCTGCAGCCTGGATCAGCTCACAACACTGACGTATGTTTTTAGGACTGAGGAATTAATTGCACAATCATGCTTGTTCTCAGAGATGGAAAATATTCTGAAGGAGCCAATGGACACTTGATAAGAATAACATTTTTTGGGAAAGGAATGCCAGCTTCAGTCTGAAGAGCACCTTTGGTATTAGTATTGCTGACTAACAAAAAGAAACAAAACTTATGAAAATGCTGATCTTCTCAGCTCTGCTGATCAGTCTGATACTCCCTGTATGGCAAGATGTTACAGAATAAGGAAACACATCATCTGACAACAAACTCAAATACCAGTCTGCTTCTTTCCTCCTTCAGAAAGCATCAGTTCCAAATAATTAACAAAATGTTTCAGCAAACCTTGAACTGTGAAACTACCTGGATGGATCTTCTCTTTAAACTCTGGCACATGATCAGTCTGATTACAATGAGGAAAAAAAAAAAAAAAAAAAAGATTTATGGAGTTTCCGTAGAACTTGGATGACGCATGGAGCTCATTGCTGGGCTGATCACTGCCTTTTGAATATAGTGAATATAGGCTATCTATCATCTTCTCTCCATATGCACTCAGACAGCCATCTGTCAGGGAGGCTGATGTCAGCAAATTCAAGAAAGATGGTGTAATCACCACCTGCCAAATGTAGCTGCAGTTTTAAATTACATAGCTCAGCTCTGAGGATGGCACTACTAAGGAACCATGCCAAACAGCTTGCTCCATCTGATCCTTCAGTTGTGCCCTAAACTCTGAAACTGGTTTAATACCAGTGAAGAAGAAATCAAATACATCTTTTTAAAACACACCTTAATATTGTAGTTAATATTATCTTTTGCAGTGCTCCATTAAAAACTCTTAAGGAGAAATATTATAAGGCCTTATTATCACTTGACTTCATAAGGCTGCATGAGGAGGATGTGATTAAAGAAAGTGAAATGCTTCTAGGAAAGGAATCACATTTTCTTATGTTTCTTACATCATGACATTAAAAACACCTTTGCAATGCTCGTAGGGCATTTCTCTTGTTATACTCTCTGCAGAAGAGGAGAAGCACTCCCCATTCACCTAGGAGATGCTATCACTAATGCAGCTGAGTAGAAATCTGTCCTCAGCCTTGATGGTCCCTATGCAGCTAAGAAAATTGAACGAGGAAATCTAGCTGAAGAAGTGATGTTTCCAGTGTTTTGTTGTTGTTGTTTCTTTTTCTTTTTTTTTTTTTTTTCTTTTTCTTTTTTATTTTTTCACAGTTTACCCAAACCCTTTCTAAAGGAGAAGTATCTCAAAGAGATTCCAGATGCTTTTACTGCACCGTTGTATAAAATGAATGTCACACTTCACAGGGCAACAACCATTATGGCTTCCTGTTTACCTGCAGGTAGAAACTGGAAAGCTCAAACCAGGCAATTTCATGCAGTCTAAGAATGTATTTAGCAGACAGAAAAGTTTTGGAAGCTATAGTGGCTCCTTGATATCTGCTCTAAAATCATGTCAGCTTCCCGTCATTAACTTGAAGATTTCAGGTACGGATATTTGCAAATCTATAGGAGTCCTCTGTATGCTCTAAAGCAAATCACCTTGAGAAGGGGGAGGCAAGCAGGGAAAAAAGGTAAATCAGAAAATCTCAGTAAATATGTTGAAACCATTAGAAACTTATGAACTCATATAACTTTTCTTCGACCAGAACTGAAGACTTCCCAGATGTAAAAGTGACAATGAGGTCATGACCCTGAAGTCACTTTATCCTTTGTGGCAGGATGTCAGTGTGCCTTGTCCTCCACCGCAGGCATGCATGTACGTGCCAAGTAGAGCCCTTATTTTCCCACTGAGACTGAAGAACTACCCTTGGGCCCTGCCAGGTCCTAGGCACTCAGCAGAGCTGGGGAGCTACAAAACTACCACCACCTCCTACTACTGCTGCAGCTGGTTACTCACCAAAGCCATCGGGTGTTGCAGTATTCAGTGCAGTGGCAGCATATTCCCATCCTCACTGTATGCTGACCTCATGTCCTAGCTGTGGAGTGAACTAAAAACAATGGGGATAGAAAGAAGGAGCAGATGTGTAGGGTGGTTTTGCTGGTCTGTGCAGGTGACCAAGTTAGCAGCCTAGCTACAAGAAGCAAGCCCTGTTTGTTTTCTGAGGCCAGTCATTCTCACATGATGCACAACCAGCAGAAGTCATTAGCTACTTTCCTCAGAAGAGATGGCTTGCCAATGAGCTGACAATCCTACTTAAATAGTGTCTGGTTTCTTTCCTCCATGCCATAACACTGTACAATCAGACTGAGAGAGAAATGAATAAGAGGGAAGGTGTTGAGGTCAAATACGATATAGCCAGATGGTAGGTCAAATATGATATAGACAGATGGTACCTGTTTCAAAAGTGGGATGTTCTAAAATTGCCTTTATACTAATTTTTTAAATGTCAGGAACATTTCTGGAAAGAAAAAATAAATATATTTTTAAGCAGAGAATACCATTCCCTATAGTAAAGTTAATTTAATTAGAAGCATGTAGTGAGAAGTTGGTGGTAGGTATATGTTAAGGAAGGCTGTGTAGAGCCATCTTGTGTAGCAGCAGGATCTGTTCAATACTCTTGAATTTGGGGGGGGGGTTCTCATAGTTAACTTAGGAGCTAATGAGTTCTCAAAGTGACACATCAACCTGTTCTGCAAGGTGAGACCACTTTTAGCTCAAAAAGCATCTGTGCAGTTGAAGTTGCTCTCTTCTTTGCACATTTCCATGAACTTCTCCACACTACTGTAATCTTCTCGTATGTTATCAAATTGCCCATCTTTGTTAGGTCTTTCTGAAGTTTATTGCTTCTCTCTGCAGACTGACTAAACTAAATACTTTTATCACCTCTCTGCTTGGTCTCTCTTTCCATGGTGTGAACAAAAAAGTCATTCAGGTTTATGAGGTACAATCTGTTCTTCAGAGGCCCATGCTGTTGATGTTTATTTAACAGTTGTCTGCCTTGTGCTTCCAGATTAATTCCCTTATCATTTGGTCTGTTATTTTTACCAATATTGATGTCAAACTAAGTGATAATGTTGTAGACTTTGTCTGTCTTTGTTACATATCAGTACCACATTTGCACTCTCAGCTGCTTCTAATTAATTTTAAATAAATATGTGCTAATGGTATCTCTGTTCCTCCTCCTTGGCAGTTATAAAAAAAGTAGCAGAGGTGTGATCTTGCTGCCTTGCGCCTTGTGAGAAGTCATTGCATGAGCTTGAGGGTAAACATTCCATTTCAGGCTCCTCAGCACACAGCAGTTTTGGATGCCGTCTGCGGTCCATTTATTTTACAAGCATAGACACAAACTCTCCTCACCTCAGAGCACAGTGGCCACATCAAAACTGAAATCTGGCTGCTGGCAAGGAGCCTGTCCAAGTCCTTTGTGTCTACTCCCGTAATTCAACATATGCTATACTTCTGAAGTGCCACATGTTTTCTGTATTTTCTTTTTCTTAAAATGGACTCTCCCAAATAGACTAATTATCTGTATGTTATTTATATGTGAGGCATATTCTGCAACCTGTAGGATACCTAGGGGCTTGGAATGAATTCATGTGTATGCATAGCTCCATCTTGCCAACTTTGGCAACTATACTCCCAAATGAGTAACTTTTACTCCTCATGGCAAAGACGTGGAAGAAACTAGAAAATACTTTATAGTGTGTAGATTCACTTCCGGATAGAAAAATGATAGAAGGCAATTCTGTCTTAAAGTCTTATATAAGCAATGTTCTGAAAGTGTATCCTCAAACATATCAGTCCCAATGTAAGATTAAGTTATAAGTTATCTTGAATGACAAGTAAAGCATAGGATTAGTCTTGAAATCCTTAAACTCCTCATGTGATTTATTTGAAAGATACCTGAGAAACTACTTAGTATCTGTATTTCCCTCCTTAATAATTAGTGCAATGAATCTATATTGGGCTTTACAACGCTGATTGTCAATCTGATAATTGAGCTGCCAGATTCAACCTCCTCTTAATTCCAGACTGACAGCATTTTCCTTGCTTCTAATTGCCATCATGAAAAATTAAGACTTGTCATTTGATTCACCTTAATTTTATATTTATAGCCTCATCACCTTCCTCCTCTTGCAATTTTCTTTCTCATTCATATTTTGCATTTATTTATGCCTCAGCATTCTTTCCTTCCTGTGTCACAATGTTTCTCCATTCCAGCTACAAAACACAGCAAAGTCTCTTCCCATAGAAAAATGCATTAGGCTAAAGAGTTTGTGCTGCTTTATGATATCTCATATCTGAATGAGTTAACGATTGCACCCAAGCCAGAGCACTCTATCTCTCTTCTTCAGGCCCAGTTAAATTGTGTCAGATAAAGATTAGTGCCCATAGATTAGTATTAGGGCTGTATTTTGTAAGTCTCTATTGGATCTGATAATTTGGTACCTGGAAAAAATGTACAATCGGTACTGTTTGCTTTTTGGGATATTCATATATTTGTGAAATAGATGAATTTCCTCACAGATATGACTGATGGTAACAGCAAGAAACAAGTTTACTTTATTTGAGTCTTTATGACCTCAGGAATGACTACTGTTACCCTAGAGTCTTTGTGGTCTGGAGGAAAAAGGCAAGTATGCATCTGAACTGATACCATTCTTTCAGAACCAGAAGACATTATATAGAGAAGGGCACAGTTCCACTAATATAGTTGGAAAAATAAACCCTTCAGTTTCTTCATGGCACTGGACTTAACAGTGCACTGGAATATTAATTAGGTATTGAAAACCTGTTGTAAGCTTCCTCATAATTTTTGTTTTTAATTTTTCAGCCAGAGCCTATTTTTTTATTTTTTTAATAGCCTTTTAAAATTGTAAAGTACTAGCATTAGGTTTGTACAACCCATTCACACATGTGTACAGGCCTTTTTACCCAGATAATGGATAACGTACAGTGAAATTCAGTGGTATCAGAAACGTGTCTTTGTAGATGTATAGTGCACCAGCTGTCTTTGAAATAAGCATCTATTAGATATGGGTGGCCTTTTGTTCTGGTGTGCATGTCTCTTAAAGAGGATATGAAAAGAAGAAGTAAGAAAAAGATACAGTGAGTTGGAATTTTGAGTTGTCTTTTGAGTTGCTTTAAATTTTAAATACTTCTGATGATTATCCTTTGTTTTACTATCCACAAGAGCCTACCTAAAAGACTATTGTGAAGATGGTCTATACAGCAAAACTAGATTTTTTTTTTCATCTTCACAAGCACACTGTACTCCAGAACTTCTCTCTTCAGAATGGACTCAAGTTCGTTGACCGTGGCACGAGGTGAGTGGGCTGGAGGCTGCATTCTGGAAGACAAGATCAACTACAAAATGCATTTTCCAGGCTCTTCTCTCAAACAAACACACATCAGGTTTGATCTGTTTACAACATTCCAGGTCTTGAAATTAAGGCTAAGTAAGGCAGTCAGCTAGACATTATCAAATGATTGCTGTATGCACTGTATTTCAACTGCATTATATCAAAATTCCAAGTTTTACTTTGGGCTGTTGTCCAACCCTTTCCAATATGCCTTCCATTTCATTTGCAATACACCAGTCAGAGAGGCCATCTGTCTTCCCAATGAAAGTTTAGGAGCTGGTATATGAAAAGCAACAGCTCCTTTTAAAAGAATTTTCCCTATTGTTTTGTATTCTTGTAAATTAATAGTGATCAGACCCTGATTCTTGCTACTCCTGAGAATGGACAATTTTTCTTAACTACTGAGACTGTCATCATTAAGTAAATGTTGTTTGGGATTTTTCCTTCAAGTGAATCTCTGTGAGAAGGTTTGAACAATCTGTTGTTCTTTCATGAAGATTTTTCCCTCTGGTTTGAAAGTGACATACGTGTAGGATGAAAATTACACATTTCTTAAAGAGGATGTGCTATTTTTTGCTATTTGAGATCTGTACATTTTGTTCATGTTCCATAAAAGATTAATGTAGAAAGCTTTTTTTTTCTTGTTTAAAGTTCTTGGAAAATGTCCGTGCTATTCCCTCTGATATCACAAAAAGAAATTATGTCCCAGAAATGTTTTCAAAAGTGACATGGAACAGATTCTGTTGTGTAAGGGAAATAATAGATATATCCCAGCTGGCTTCCTGGACTCTGTTAATTTTCATTTACTTTCATCTGATCCAATCCTTTGCAGTGCTGTCTGGTAGCTGATATAGTACATCAGGGAAATTACAGCTGATTTCTAAAACCTATTTCAAGAAAAGTGTTGAATGAAACTCAGCACAGAAGTGACAGAAAGAGATAGCTTTCCTGCTCTCTCATCTTTAAGGGCTTTATTGCAAATCACTGTACCTGATTCTTTCCTTAATTACTGAAAAGTGTCAGCTTTGGACTGTCAACAGTTTCCAAGGTAAAGATGATCATCAGAATGCCAAAATAAATGTAAGACAAATTAAAAGTTGTGGATGCTGGCTAAAAATGGTATTTAAAGGCTGGGGGTTAGTAAAGATTTCTTCTCAAGCTTTTGACGTAATTTAAGTAACCTTAAAAATTCCCAAAGAGATGAAAAATAGATAAAATACTTTTAAATGTTTTGATATTGTACCTCGTGCTCAGAATTACAATTTATTATTTTAAAGATGCTTATGGTAATGTAACTTTCTTTTCAAAGCTAATCTATATACAAATGTGTGGCGCTAATCACCATGCCAACTGTACTGTGAATAATTAAAAGAAATCCATCTGAAAAGATGTATCTTCATTCCCTGGTTGATTTCTGAAGTATAGGTTAACATCTTCTTGCACCACTGCCCCAGATTTTATGTGCCTGTAAGACACGAATGAGTGCATCACTTCTAGTAAAGCAGATGACATAGCTTATGACAGAGATGTAAAGTGCAGATAATCAAGGTATAAGATATCTCCCAAAAGTTTCCTGAATTACATACTTCCCCAATAAAAAAACTGAGGATTGGGAATAAGGTTTCTCCAGTGCCAGTTAATTGATTTCAAAAGTACAATTATACAGAATTGTAATTGTTGCTATTTCTTATAGCAGTGGATGTTAATATGATATTCTAAATAACATGATTTGGCATATTATAGGATACACAGAATAAATGAATGGTTAACCCCTAACTTAATGACAAAAAAAAAAATAACAACACTATGCTTTGCACAGAGAGGTTTTGAAATTCCTGGTTTCCAGCTCAGACTTGTATTCCTGCAATGGGGCAAAAAATTATCTACCATCAAATGAAATGAACCAAATTGGTAGTCAGTCTTTGAATATATTCTCATGAATTTTAACTCATTGGAAACCTTTAAAATGTTTTATCTTTTATTTTGAACAGACAATTCTGATTAATTTCTAAAGTATGGATCTTGGCAGCTGAGTCCTATATGGAGAATATAAAGTGTGCAATATTTGCAGTAGAAGACAAACTACTTAGTTCAGAGGCACCAAATCAATTAAAAAAACTTATTTTCTCTCTCCCTTTCCCAGCAATGCAGAACATCCTGTAGTAAGAATGGGATTAACTGTAATGAGTTATCATATTTTTCCCTACAGAAAAATACAAAAGTGATTTTATAAGGAAAAGAAGGAGAAGTTAGAATTTTCTAAGCATAATTTTTGCTTGGATTCTGACTGGTCACTATCTCCAAATTTCCTGTACTTTTTACACAATTATTTCAATCTAAGTTACTTTTTTAATACATACAGTGCATCCACAATTCAAGAACACCCCTCTCACTGTATTATTAATATTATCCAATTTTAATATTTAAACAAGAGTTTGAGAATAGGTGCTTATGTATATTTAGATATTCTGGAACAAACTTTAGAAAATGTATGTATTAAAAATAAATGAAACTATACTTCAAAGTAAAAACATGGCGGGGCAGAATGGCTTTGATCAGAAAATTACATTTTTTTGAAGAAACTATTTTCATCTTACCTCTCTGGTAAAGAAGAAATAGAGGAAGAAAGAAGGTCAAAGAGCAAATAGTTTCCTATTGATGTTAGGAAGATATTAAATAAATCACCAATCACTGATAGATGTCCTATCTTAATGGGCTGTACACATGGAAGCTGTTTTAGATTCCAACTCATTTATCCAGTCGAAAGCATCACCTGGCTGCTTTGCTCCAGGCCTTCTTCGGTGGGTGGTAATAGTTGGCAGAAGAATACCACTGGGAGCTGAAGCAAAATCCCAACTTCAAGCAAGTATGCAAACGATTGCTTTGGAATGAGCTCTATTGTGTCTATTGATTTATAGAGAAAGCTAGTACAAATTAAAGAAAAGCCTATAGAGGGTTTGCTGCTTATCTACTTTATATTTCTTTAAGTACACTTTTAATATTTGTGAGGATAATTCTAAAAGCAGAGTTCACTTTTAATATTTGTGAGGATAATTCTAAAAGCAGAGTTTCTCCTGGTCTGTGAAGGACATTGTGGATCTCTTTATATCTGTTGGAAACAGCTAACCTAGTGTATATATCTTGTAGATGCCTTCTAGTACATATCTAGAATTTTCAAGCTGAATGAGGCTTTTGGCTTGCAGAAGATACTTTGGCAGGACAGACATGACTGAAGAAACCCAAAGTTTTGAGGGATTACTTTTCACCCACCTAAATAATCCAGTAACTGATTAACAAGGCACTAAGGGATGCTGATTTGGTCCTTCCATAGGAAGACATCCTATGTCAGAATGACAGGCAGAAGCAGTATCTGATTCAGACATCCAGTTTTAATCTGATGCCATATCTGAGGCAAGCCAAGTCATTTCATAGCAGGCTCAGTGCACTAAAATAAAAGTTTAACTACATTTACAGCAATCCTTACTTTTTCCAGAGGTTGTGAGCCAAACTTATTTTCTTCTATTTCTCTCTGATTCTACAGCTACAGCTGAAGTCCTTGAAATTTCCAAGAGCTAAAAGCTTTACTGTAGCTAGGGTCAAGATATGCTTTCCTAATGACGTGAGCAATTTAAACAATGTAAGAAAATAGATTTTTTTTTTATTATTATTTTTTTTAGTGTTACAGTATTCCAATAAAACACTTTTAGATGATTATGTTAAGATGTGAAATTCATATCCTGAACATGTCTGTTAAGTGTGTATCTTAATCCAAAGGATGCATGCTGAGGACAGAAAGTATGAAGTATGATTTTGCAGTTGGTATTTAGATTCTCTTCAGGAGATGAAATGACATTTTTGGTTATTTTTTTAATCACTCATGTCTAATGGGTGTAGTGAACAAAATAAAATTGCTTTGCTACAGGGCCTTCCTCAAATCTCAGGGAACAGCAGGCTGTAGTGCTGCTTCTCAACACCATCTGTTCTTTGGGTTTTAAGTGATTCATGGGAATTGAAGTGTTCGGGTTTTCCTGTTGACAGTTCAACTTCAGCAATATGTTCTCAGGCAACAATGAAAGTCTAAGCAAATATATACTACCACTAAATTTTACTTTCCTGAAAATGTTATTCCATACAGTGAACATAGAAACCTATATCAATAAAATATTATTAACCTCAGTATATAAATACAATGAAAAATAGCTACCAGTCCTCTTTGATTCCACTCCACCAGTCACTTTGAATGGATATCAAAAGTATTCATTTAGACTATTTTAAAAACTCTGAAAACTTATATCACTTTCAGTGGGAATAGAGCCAAGCCAAAAATGATGGCTTCATCATCATCATTTTGCCCATCCTTCCTGAAATTCCTTTCTAGAAAATAATTACTTACCATACATCAGCCAAATTTATGGTGCTAGTCTCTGCCATGTAATTTAAACCTGGTCTTTATCCTATGTGAGGTTTCTTTAGCATTCAGAACAACTACTATCTTCACACTTGGATATTATTTTCTTAGCTCAGGTTTGAAGTATGCAATTTCATTTTCCTTTATTCTGTTCTACTGGCATACAGACAGATCTCTCCTGAGAGACAGGTAGCAATGAGCTTCTATGGAAAAGAGAGAGTTGGGGACCATGTTCCTCAGCCTCCTATCTTCAATCTCTAGCTGGCCAGAGGATGGCAATTCCAGTTTGTGTCCAATTCTGAAGTTTCACACTTCTGAGTTATTTTGGGAACAAAACAAGATTTTCATTGTTGCCTTTGGAAACAAAACTGGAGTTTTGTGTGCTATGAGCCTCAAATTAGCTTCCAGAAGAGTCTGCTCCATCTTCAGCCTGGTGGCCCTAGTGTGAAAAGACTGTATTTGATTCTTTGCTCTATCGTGATCACAACAGTTTTCCAGCTCAGTTCTCTCTCACGGAGGCAGTGCTCAAATCTTAGCATGAGCTTTCTGCACTGCAAGCAGATTCCCAGACACTTGCCTAAAGCATTCAGAAGTCATTTTTTCAGAGAACTCCGAGTTTCTGAAGATTTCTGGTGAAACCCTCACATCTGCTTGAAAAGAAAATGGTCACATGTCCAACTTGATTAACAAAATGCATTAATAAAATTTTGGTTCCTAAGACAGTAAAAGTCAAAGTCTATAGCAAAAATCATGATTTGTTATACCATAGAAACTACAGAAGACAGTTTGTTGATGAAACTGGGAAGGGAAAAAGCTGCATTTGTCTTTCAGGTACCTCAGTGAGCCAGAAAGATACAAGTAACCACAAAGAGAGAGGTAAAAGCATGTCATAGACCTTAGGAAGAGGCAGGTCATTATGCAGCGTATTAGTTTTTATACCCTATCTTTTTTTTTTTTTTTTTTTTTTTTTTTTTTTTCTTTGTGATCTGCATACCCTGATCTCCTAACTCAATAACTTTTACAGTAGAACTATGCTCCACTTAACACTTTATTTATCCTAGAGTTTTGTTGTCTTTCTCATCAGCTCCATGAGGTGGATCATTGCCAGTCTCACTCACCACCTTTGCAGAGATTTATATTAATCTTTAGTGCCTCGCTTCCTTCACACACTGTTCATTGTTTCTACTTTTGAATCTTCAGCAGCATGTCTCTTGTTCTTGCATTCATTTTTTTTTTTTTTTTTACTTAGGAATTCTGATAAAATACCCCCAAATAACCAGAAAGCAACAGGAACAAAAAGCTGTGAGAAAATTGAACAAAATAAATAATATGCAATTTATCAAGCTATATTCCAATATATAAATAGTCAATATTACATAATGAAATATAATCATAATATATACATAAATCATGTAGCCACAAAATAATCCAAATCATTCAGCAATAAAAGTACGTCTGCTTCTGTAAGAAATCACATTTAAAGCTCATCTGTATGGAGTAAAAACTCAGTGCATGGAAACACTGGAGAAACAAATTCCTGGTAAAGACATGCAAAATGTTTAGAACATATAAAATACATTCATAAGACCAACTAGTTTTCAAAGGATAATAATCTGCTGGGAAAAGTTGATTTTATTTATTTTTTCCTTTTCCTGTATTGATAGAAATCTATCTTCAGTGAAAAACAGATTCAAATGCTGTTTATCTTCTGTGGTAATGATTATTTGATATATGCTCTTTTACTTCTCTATGATTTCCTACAAATTAAAGGTAATTTTAAATTATGCTAGGTCTGTTTTCTTCACTTCAAATACTGAATGTTTATTCAGTGCATATAGTCTGATGAGAATATTTCTTTTCATACTTTTTTTATTTTAAATGCAGTGACAGATGATGTTCATATTTCCAAAGCACAATCAAATGTAACAGCTTGATTCCACATGATCATCTGGCTTTTTTTGTTTGATTGTTTCATTTTGTGTGGAGTTGTAAATGCACATTGAAAAAATTCAAAAAATCTGATCTAATGTCCAAGTGAAAAGCAAACATTTAATGAAGAAACATAGAACATTATATGTAACAGTTAATTATTTGCAATATCATTGTTGTTGTTCATTGGCTTCCCCATTGACTACTGTTTTATTGTTTCCATTTCCTGTTTTGGTAGATTAAAATTAGAGCGGTAGGAGTTCCTTTCTCCCTCCCCAGTGCTCAGAAAAAGAAATCTTCCATAACCTTCTACTGATATTTTTTAGATGACTGCATGAAATGTATTACTTCCTTTCCTGGGTGTTGTGGTTTAACCCGGCCAGCAGCTAAACACCACACAGCCGTTCGCTCACCCTCCCCCCTCCCTCTCTGGGATGGGGGAGAGAAATGGGAAAGTGAAGCCTGTGAGTTGAGATAAAGACAGTTTATTAAGATAGGATATAATAATAATAATAATAATAGTGTGTTCGAAACAAGTGAAGCACAATGCAATTGCTCACCACCTGCTGACTGATGCCCAGCCCATGCCCAAGCAGCTGCCCCCCCCACCCCAGCTAGCCACCCCTATACATTGTTCAGCATGCCATCAGATGGCATGGAATACCCCTTTGGCCAGTTTGGGTCAGCTGTCCTGGGTCTGTCCCCTCCCAGCTCTTGCTGCACCCCCAGCCTGCCCACTGGCAGGACAGAGTGAGGAGCTGAAAAGTTCTTGGCTTGGCATAAGCACTGCTCTGCAGCAATTAAAACATCAGCATGTTATCAGCACTCTTCTCATCCTAATCCAAAACATAGCACCCTACCAGCTACTAGGAGGAAAATTAACTCTGTTCTAACTGAAACCAGGACACTGGGGAAGAGTGCAATAACAGGAACTTGTGTGGGATGGGATGAAGTAAATAGAGAAAAAACTGAATACATTTTTCAGTTTGTGGAGATTCTAGTGTAAGCATTGAAATATAATCTCTAACATCTTCAGATGTTCCATGCCAACCTTCTACAAACTAAGAATGCGGAAGGAAATCTAGGTAACCAACATACAGTAATGCTTCATGCCATGAATGTACGTTTTGGGGTCTAATTCTGTTTTCAGGCTGGATTTAATGTGGTTCATCTTCTTAAATTTCTCAGCACATTTCATCAACCTTCAGGAAACACCTGTAGTACCTACATTTCACCATGTTGCAGTTTAACCCAAATACAAATCATGTAATAACCTTATTACTCACAACACCTGCTACCTTAAGAGCATACTCCTTAGAGACATTGTTGCACTAAGCTTTCCTACTCCTTCAGCAAGCTGTATGAATAAAGCCATGGCTCCTTCAAGACCTTTAATATTCTCTGAGATAAAAATGAAAAATGAACAGACAGCACTTTGTGAAAATAGTATGACAAATTTCCCAATTTATCACCCAAATCAGCTCTGTTTGGGTGGGGAACTCAGTTGTACATCCTGTGAGCATCCTGTACAACCGAGTACACAAAGTACAAGTACATTTTCTGCTGATTTTACTAGGTGAATCTTACAAAAACAAAACTTCTGGTCTTAAAACTAATGACCCCTAATTTTACTGTCTTTCTTTTAAGAGTTCTAACATCCAAAACCATCCCAAATTCAGCAAAACATTTACAATTTACATCACTAACTCCTGCCTAGCTTTACCCCATGGACAAAGAAGACAGTGACTGGCGATGATGCGATGATGGATATTTCTGTAGTATCCTCTCTCTCTCTCTTTTTTTTTTTTCTTTTTTTTTTTTTTTTCATTTTCTCAGAAATAATGGGATAAGTTTGTATAGGAGCTCCACCATGGTGCCTGTCTTATTAGTTTTCCACTTCACCGGACACAGTTGATTGTCTCTGACTCTAGGAAATAATTTTGCAAGACAGGAATCTCTTAGCACCTGGAATCAAAGAACAGCACAGAGCTGGGCAAGTGGAAGAATAATTGGGATTCAATGCTAGTGGTAGGAAGAAGCCTGAGTTTAGAGGCAGAGGCAGTGTGACTTTTGTGCTTTCTCTCCAGAGGCTGTGGCTGGAACATCAGTTTCTGAAAGCAAACTACCTGAATATGAACCAGATGTATGCTAAACTGTCCAAAGTCATGCCAACACTTCCCAGGACACTGCAGTGCAGCCAGAAGTCCTTCTAACTGGTCTGCACTTCAGCTTTCATATGCACAATCATGGCTGCACAGCCCTTCTTTCTAAATGCAAAAATGAAAGCATTCAATCTGACATTTTTTAAAATGACATTAAATGTAGAACGTTTCTTTCCTTTAAAAAAAGAAAAAAGAAAAAGGAAAAAAAAAGAACAATCAAACCAATAACAACTCACATACAAAACAAATGTTCAATATTATTGACTAGAATAGTTAATACACAAGGGTAAAAATACTCCATAAGATGATAAAGTAGAACACAATTTGCTTCCTACTCTTTCTTTGTGTATAGTCAAATACTTCAGTAAATGTGAAACTTGCAAAATAGCATGTCTTTCTGAAGACTGAAGCATTTATTGCAAGTAAATAGTGAACACAGAATGCGTATAAGCAGTTAAGTTTAATTTTTGAAATTCAGATATGAGAACTGGAAGAGAACTCACTTCCTGAGTGGCTTGACGTCTATTCTTTCAATAATCTAATTCACTTTTTAAGTAACTGTAATGCTTCTGTTGGTTACTTTGGGCTTTCAGTTTGCCATTAATAAATAGCTTAGACACAGTAAAACACACAAACTTTACTGATCCTTTCAGCTGTTTTGTGCATCTAGAAAATATTTTTGTACTTTCAAATGATGTAGCATAAAATGAAGTTAGTAGTTTTTGGGAAAAGTACTTGTCTCCTTCAAGGTTCAATTCATTCTGTCTCACATAACTTCTCTTAAAATACTCCACAGATAAATATGTAAGAAAGAGTTTTGTTGTTGTTGTTGGTAGTTGTTTTGTAAAAGTCAGTTGTTCCGAGCTAAGGCTGACCAACTCAATTGCCTTTTATCCATGTGTCCACTAAATGTTATATTACTAAAAAGAATGTTAATATATACCTGTATTGCCTTCTACAAAAGCAATTAATGATATCTGATCTCGTTTCCCCTCTCTGAAGGGGAAAGGAAGTTCTTAATTTTTTTAAGATATCATTGTTTGGTGTTCAGATATTAGCAGAAGACTTTTTCTCTGGTGCTTTGAGATAAACATATAATAGTTGGAAAAATATTGTAATTAAGAAAAACTCCAACATGAAGAAACACCACAGCAGAGCAAAATTCAGAGTTCTGATGTGCAGTTAAGTCTTAGTGTAACTATGGGTGCTGGCAGTATCTGGAGGGCAAAGAGGGTCAGCAAGTGTGATCATTTAATGACTTTTTTTTTTTTTTTTGGTCAAAATGAAAATATGGTTAGGGGTCAGGACAAGAGATTGAATGGGAGATCTGTGACAGAAGAGTTCTTACGGCATAAGCCAAGCTGCAAAGCTGCAGCTTCACTCCCTGCTCTCACTGCCAAAGACCTGTGTGTGTGTTTGCTTGTGTGTCTGGGTGTGATGGCTTTGTCTCTATGTAGAATGCCTGATGAGTCAAATTTTAAGTGGTTTGTGGACAAGTGAGAAGGGTGGTTGCACACTGGGACAGGCTCCCCAGGGAAGTTGTCACGACACCAAGCCTGTCGGGGTTTAAGAAGTGTTTGGACTGTGGTCACATGGTCTGAATTTTTGGGTAGGACTGTGTGCTGCCAGGAGTTGGACTTGATGATCCTTATGGGTCCCTTCCAACTTGGGATATTCTGTGATTCTATGATTCTAAGATATTTTTACCACACATTTAAGACAAAGGAAACATCTGAGCAAAACAGTATCCTTTTACCGGATGGGACTTACCTGTCTCAAACAGTTATTTCTCTATCAACCTGGTGCTTAAACATTGTTTTGTATGAAAATTTCCCTCCTGACCAATGTTCAGCTAATGCTTGCCTGTCTTTTCTCTCATGCAGAGAAAGGACTCTGAAGAGTTCCTTAGAGACTTTAACAATTCAAGATTTATCCTGGAAACTCATTTGAATAAATAATGATAGATGAAGCATGTCATCGTATTCAGCATGACAAAATAAAGAAAGAAACAATATGTAGCTGCATGGGTGTCTCATGAGAATGGTCATGCACAGTCAAAAGATTTACTAAACAGATAAGTATATGACATAAAACATATCCTGAATAAAAACATTGCTGGTATATAGGCCTTCAGTCAAAACATCTGATGACACTTCTCCAGTAACAATTTTTTATACTGTGGCTGAAAGTAAACTCAGAAGTTCTGCCATGATCTTATTTTGGGTTCCAGAAAGATGTATGATTTCTTTTAAGATTCCTGGCTGAACTCTTTGCAGTTGCATACATTACATGCTACTCTAATCACAGATGAGTATTCGTGTGGTTGGAAGCCATATAACATTGTTCTATACTCACAGACTAATCATTTGAAAAACAACTGCTGCATTTTAATGTAAATCTGCATGCCAAAGCAGGCTCCCATGTCTTCTGGCTCCTCAGCTGACCTCTGGGCTCCCACACTGACTGCTGATATCACACTCCTCCAGCAGGTACTTGCTCAGTGTTCAGTTTTCTCCCATCCTTTCATAGTAGCTCCCATCCTTTCATCTTTTCCCAAACATGGAAGCTGTTTGCTGAGTGATGTGTTCTATAATCACATAATCACCATCTTCGGTTAGGAGAAAAACACAGTCAGAAGCAATACAGAGCAGCTTTGAGTCACTGAACAAAGTCAATGACTTAATTAAGAAGGACAAGTAAGGTAGTAAAAACCAGTATTTCACCATCTCCCTTGGCTTCCCCAACTTGTCAGAGCTCTGTAAGACACATCTGCTTGCCTGGTGTCATTGCTCTCTACAACTACCTGAAAGGAAGGTGTGGGGAGCTGGGGGTTGGCCTCTTCTTGCAGATAACTAGTGATAGGACGAGAGGGAATGGCCTCAAGTTGCACCAGGGGAGGTTTAGGTTGGAAATTAGGAGACTTTTCTTCTCAGAAAGAGTAGTCAGGCACTGGAAGGGGTTGCACAGGGAGGTGGTGGTGTCACCTTCCCTGGGGTTGTTTAAGGCAATGTTGGACGTGGTGCTTAGGGATATGGTTTAGTGGGTGACACTGGTACTAGTATGATGGTTGGACTGGATGATCTTGAAGGTCTTTTACAACCCTAATGATTCTATGATTCTATAATTTTATTATTCTATAACAGAAATGTATTATAAAGCTGTGATTAGAAACCTGGAGTTCCAATTCTTAGAATATATTTAATTATTTTCTTAATGCATTATGGAAACCTACCTTACTCTGTCTGAAAGAATTGAGGGCCTGAAAAATCAGTAACTCCAGAGAAAAGGTGTGAGAGAAGAGCTTCAAATTGGAGTGAATTATGCAGGTTATTTTTAATTTTTAATTTTTATTTTTTCCATTGGCTTTGATATTTCATTTTCCTTCAAGTGGCAGCTGCTCCTGACAATCATATGCAATATACTACCAAGTAAAACTCAGAGTCTTTCTATCATCTTTGTAAAACTAGATGCATCTGGAACCTTAAAAAGTGGAACAAAAAATGTTTGATTTTTAATACAATAAGTTTGTTCCTTCTATGACTTTTTAAAATGTGACATTATTTTGTAATTCCTATTGTTTTGAAACACTGTACTCTGCCCTATTTATTTTGCCTATAAGACCTTCTAACCTATGTCAAGCTATTAATCTAAGAATATTTTCTTTGTTAAAGGATGACAGATGTTTAAAGTTATTTCTTAAAGATATTCCACAAGTTATTCCTTATAATAACTTTTACTGCAGTAAATAAAATAGACTAATGAGAGGCAACAATATTGATCATTAGCAGCAACTTCTAAAGATATTCAATGAAGTGAGTAACTTTGCATTATAATGAATTTATATGATAACAAATATTGTTAAAATATTATTGCCTTACTTCTTATTTAATATATTTTTTACAGTTTTGAAAGTAATGTATCATATGCTTATAATCAGGAATCCAAGTGTATTTGTTATTTATTCAGTTACAGTCATATTGTGGTGGTGGTTCAGTGAATGCTGCCTCTTACTCATTTAAAAGCCTAACCGCTTTCATAAATTGTTAATATTCATTTTTATTTACATAGTCAAATTAATTTTGTCCCCCTAAAAATACCATCAGTGTTATTCCTAGAGGAGATTATTCATGGCTTTAGAAAATTTGAAATTTTAGAGCTTTTCATCCACTCTTCACAATCTGATGTTACTAGCAATTTACATATTACGAACATGATTTATGAAGCAAATATATGTTAATCTTATCTGCAGGAAGAACATGTTGCAATTCATTTTTACCTTTTTTTTTTTTTTTTTTTTTTTTTTCTCCTTGACAACCTAAGCCTTGATTGCTCGGTATAAATTCCAACTATTAGAGAATAAATGATAGATTCAGGATGGAGAATAGAAGGAAGAGGCCAAAAGCAAAAGGCTATTCTCGGGATAAAGAAACCATCAAAATGCTAATAAGCACTATTCTGAAAGGATATTATTGTTTCTTTGTTCGGCTGTATTTATAAACACACACATCTGCAGCAATAGTTGCACAGACTTAAAAGCTGTGACCAAAATGCACGCTGCTCCAGAACCTACAGAGAATTAAAGTACTGCTCAGTTACACAGCTTTCAGAAAAAGCACTGGAGTGAAAAATGACAAAAGTCTCCAGAAATCTGAAGTCTGAGTTTAAAGGTCCTCTTGTCGAGCTGTCTCAGAATACCTTCTATATGAAGAATTAATGCTTTTATATTCATCTAGTATTTCCTTTCACAAACATTAAAGAAAATATGGGTGAGCATGATACCTGTGCCATAATGGGTCAACTACATTACAGTACTGCATCTACAGTACTACATGAAAGTCCCAAAGACATGTGATGGGAAGGACTGTGGACTGGGGTTATGAAGAATTAGAGGATTCTACTTAACTTCCTGCTGACTACAGGAAAAAGAAAAAAGGAAAGGAAAGGAAAGGAAAGGAAAGGAAAGGAAAGGAAAGGAA